>NC_092501.1:10011649-10314705 GCF_047511675.1 Marmota flaviventris
TTTGAATATATCATCTACCTCTCTAAATTGTGTGACTTCAACTTATATGAAAAGAAATAGTGTGTATGTTTATTTACAACTATATAATAAAATATAATATTATATATTCATTTAATATTCTCAGTAAGACAATGGAAAACTGCCTCATAGTGTCGTCTTATATTCCGATGTGTATTTCGGAAGAACTGAAAATGCAGAATCTTGGTTTTTAAGCAGCTAATTAGTATTCAACCCATAATACACAGGGATTTTGATCAGACAGAAACTTGGGAGAAGGACTCCACTTTCCCTTATCTTCCAGGCAGGGAAATAGAAATCTATCCAGATAAGTTCAGCAGCCAGCAGAATCCACGCAGCAGGCTTGTTTGTGGCAGTCACTAGGGGCTGCGGCTCTCTGGGCGGTGGAAGCGTAGGGTTGTGGGCTAAGACTTGAGTGTCACGGTGCTGACACTTCAGCCAGCTTAGCCCTGCTCTAGGACTGTGCTGATTTGCTTGTTCCTTTTATTTCTTTTTCAGCTAATTAAAGTATAATCAGCAGATAAAAACTGCATATAGATATGGTGTACAACATGATGTTTTGATATGTGTATACATAGTGACGGGATTAAATCAAGCTGACACACACACACATCTGTCACTGCACAAATTTATCTCTTTATTTATTTATTTTTTGTGGTGAGAACACAGGTATACTCCCTCAGCATTTTCAAGTATGCAATACATTATTATTATCTGTAGCCCCCTATGCTGTAATATGCATTTCCAGGGCTTATTCACGCCCAATTTAACTAGTCTTTTTTTTTTTTTAGTTGTTGATAGACTTTTATTTTTTTAGTATTTATTTATTTATATGCAGTGCTACGAAACATGCCAGGCAAGTGCGCTACCGCTGAGCCCCAACCCCAGCTCCCAACTTAACTATTCTTTGACCAACATTTCCCCATTTCTTCCTTCCACCAGCTACTGGTAACCACCATCCTCACCATCCTATTTTCTCCTTCTGTGAGTTCAACTGTGTTAGAAACAATAGGTAAGTGGGATCATGTAGTAGTTGTCTTTTTGTGAATGGACTATTTCACTTAGCATTCCAGGTTTATTTATTTTGTAACAAATGATAGAATTTTCTTCTTTGAAAAGGCTAAATAGTATTCCATATTGTGTGTGTGTGTGTGTGTGTGTGCGTGTATATCACATTTTCTTTACCTATTCATCCCTCAGTGGATGCCTAGGTTGGCTCTACATCTCATCTATTGTGAATCTTACTACTGAATACATGGGTGAAGATATCTCTTCAACATTCTGCTTTCATTTCCTTTGGCTATACACCCCCAAATAGAATTCCTAGATATATGGTAACTCCATTTTTAATTTTTCTGAGGAACTTCCAATACGTTTTGCATGGTGGCTATTGTAATTTACTTTCCCTCCAACAGCATATGAGAATTTACTTTTCTCCAAGACCTCATCAACACTTATCATCTTTTATCTTTTTCATAATGGTCCTTCTATCAGGCATGGGGTGGTGTCCCACTGTGGTTTTGATTTGCATTTCCCTGATGAATGGTGATGTTGAGTATTTTTTAATATACCTGTTGGCTATCTGTATGCCTCCTTTTTTTTTTAATGAGTTATTTTTTTTAATTTGTTATAATTAGTTATACATGACTGTAGAATGCATTTTGACACATCATACATAATGATGTGTCAAATTTCTGATTGTACATGATGTGGAATTATACCAGTTGTGTAGTCATATATGCACATAGGGGAATAGTGTCTGATTCATTCTACTATCCTTCTTACCCCCTTACCCCTCCCCTCCCTTTGCTCCCCTCTACCTCTATTCTTCCCTATCCCCAACCCCTTGTTGTGAATTAGCATCCCCATATCAGAGAAAACATCCGGCCTTTGGTTTTGGGGGATTGGCTTATTTCACTTAGCATGATGTTCCCCAGCTCCATTCATTTACCTGCAAATGCCATAATTTCATTCTTCTTTAAGGCTGCTTAATATTCCATTGCCATATTTAATTGTGATTTTTTTATCATTAAGCTATTTTAATTTCTGATATATTTTGGATATTAATCCCTTACCAGGCATATAGTTTGCAAATAGTTCCTCTCATTCTTTAGGTTGTCCTTCATTTGATTGTCAATCGTGCAGAAACTTTTTAGTTTGATGCAGTTCCATTTGTCTGTTTTTCTGTGTGTTGCCTGGGATTGGAGATCTTGTCCAAAAAATCCTTGCCCAGACCCAGGTCAAGAACTTTTCCCTCTTTGTTTTGAGTGTTTTAACATTTTCAGATCTCATGGTTAAATCTTGATTTTTGCATATAGTATGTGGTAAGGGTCCTATTTCATTCTTTTGCATGAGGATATTATTTTCCCAGCACCATTTACTAAAGAGACTGTCTTTCTCCATGGTCTTCTTGGCACCTTTGACTCAATCAATTGCTTATAAATGGAAGAGCTTAACTATGGGCTCTCAGGCTGCCTCAAATCTGTGATCATCCTGCCTCATGCCCTGAGAAGCCGGGATTATAGGTGTGCACCTCCCCACCTCTGTCCTGTTCCATTGGCCTGTGTCCCTTTTTATGCCAGCGTCATGCTGTTTTAATACGAAAGCCTTATAATATATTCTGAAATGGCGCGATGCCTTCAGCTTTATTCTTTTTGCTCAAGATTGCTTTGGTTATTTGTAATCTTTTATGGTTACATATGAATTTTAGGATTTCTTTTCCACTTCGGTAAAAATGTCATTGGGATTTTGACCCACATTGCATTGAGTCTGTAGATTGCCTTGAGTGGTGTGTACGTTTGAGTATTAATTTTCCCGATTCATGGATGTGGGATATTTTCCCATTGAGATTAATGAAAATGGAAACATGACATACTAACGTTTACAGGATGAAACAAAAACAGTTCTAAGAGGAAAATTTACAGCAATAGGTACCTACAAAAGGAAGAAAACAACCTCAAGTAAATAATCTAAGATTTACCCTCAAGGAACTAGCAGAAGAAAGCCAAAAGAATAAAGTTCACCCTAAAGTCATCAGAAGGGCAGAAATAATAAAGAGCAAAGTAGAAATAAATGAAGCAGACACTAGAGAAACAATAGCGACGATTAATGAATTGGAGCTGATTTTTTGAAGATAGCCAGCACTGACAAAACTTCAGAGTAAGGAAGGAATAGGACAAATTTAAATAAATTATAAATGAAAGAGGAGACAGTGGAAGTGAGACCACAGAAATAGGAAGAACCACAGTCGATGACCAGGAACCATTAGGAGAACTCAGAAGATGCTGCAGCCTAAAAACACGTAACCTACAAAGACCAACTCATGAAGACAGAGAAAATCTGTACAGACCCAGAGGAGTGAGGAGATGGAATCAGTGTTTAAAAAAAAAAATCTTCCAACAAATAAAGGCCCAGAAAGTGATGGCTTCACTGGTGAATCAGTGTCGATCCTCGAGTTCCTCCGAAAAATGGCAGAGAGCTGGGTACTTGCACACTCATCTCACAAAGCCAGGGCTGCCCTGACGTCAAAGCCAGATGAGGACCCTACAAGAAAAGACAGTCACAGGTCAGTCTCCCCGACGGACGCAGATACAGACATCCTTCATAAATACTAGCAAACGAAATCCAACAGGATGTTCAGAGGATCATTCACCAGGATCAAGAAGCATTTATCCCTGCAATGCAAGGATGGTTGGATGCTTGCAGGTCAATAATGAAGGTCCTCCGCGTGATCAGAAGAAAGGATACAAATCACTAGGTGCTTAAAAAGCATTTGACAAAATGCAACATTCTTTCATAATGAAAATTCTCAACCAACTTGGTACAGAAAAAAAATGTACCTTGACTTAATATAAGCAGCTTATGACAAGGCCACAGCTGGTCTATGGCAAAAAGCTGAAAGCTTTTCCTCCAAGATCGGGGCCAGCCAGGGATCCACTGTCGCCTCTTCTGTTCATTAAGGTACTAGAGTCCAAGCAGAGCATCTGGGCAAGAAAAAGAATGGAAGGCATTCAAGCTGGAAAGGAAGAAGTGACATTGTTTCTGTTTGCAGATGCCATGATCTTAAATACAGAAGACCCTAAAGACTCCGCCAAAAATAAATAAATAAAAAACCAAAAAAAAAAGCAGATTAGAACAAATTAGTGAATTCAGTAGGGTTTCAGGGTAGAAAGTCAACATCCAATCCACAAAAGCCCAGATGCCCACTGCAGAAAAATGGCTAAAGAAAATATGGCGTGTATGCACCGTAGAGTTGTACTCAGCCATAAAGAAGAACAAAATTATGGCATTTCCATGTAAATGGATGGAGCTGGAGAACATCATGCTGAGTGAAATAAACCAGACTCAAAAGGCCAAGGTGGAATGTTTTCTCTCATATGCAGAAAACTGAGCAAAATAAGGAGAAAAGTGGGAGGGGTTTCCTTGAAAATAGAAGGGAGATCTGTGGAACAGAGGAACAGGGTCAAGGGGAGGGAGAAGGGAAGGTTAGGGGGAGGTTCTGAAGAATGAAATAGACCAAATTATGCTAGATACGTTTATGACTACTAGAGTGAGTTTCACCTTTCTGTATATCCACAAAACACCAATTTAAAAACTATAAATAAATAGGAGTAAGATGATAGAGGAAGGAGACAGAGGAAGGGAGAGGGGGAGGAGGAGGGGAAGGAGAGGGGAGAGAGGAGGGGAGGGGGAGGGGAGGGGAGGGGGAGGGGGGAGAGGAGGTGCTGGGGCCTGAAGTGGAGCAGTTATATTCCATGTATGTGTGATTACTGTTTTGGTCAGCTTTCTCACTGCCATGACTAGAAGACCTGAAAAACACAATTTTAGAGGAGGAAAACTTTATTTGAGGACTCACAGTTTCAGAGGTCTCAGTCCACAGGCAGCAGGCTCCATTCCTCCGGCTGAAGGTGAGGCAGGACATCCTGGCAGGAGAAGATGGTGGAGGGGAGCAGCTCACATGGTGATCAGAAAGCAGAGAGTCCACTGGCCAGATACAAATACACACCCAAAGCCAGGCCCCCAGTGACCTGCTCAGTTAATTCCATCAGGGGATTAATTCACTGATTGCATTGAGGTTCTCATAACCCGATTATTTCTCCTCTAAACCTTATATTGTGTCACACCTGATCTTTTGGGGGACACCTCACATTTAAGCCATAACAGATATGCTAAAATGAACCCCAATACTATGTATGATCATAATGCACTAATAAAAATGTTTTTTAAAAAATCAGTATTTCTGTATACTAACAACAAAACTATCTGAACAGAAATCAAGAATTAATATCTCATTTTAAAAAGCATCAAAACCAAAAAATAAATAGGAATAAATTCAATGCAGGAGGTAAAAGGTTTATATGTTGAAAACTAAAGCACATTGATAAAAAGAAACTGAAGACACATAAATAGAAAGGCATCCTGCATCCATGCTCACTCCTTTCACAATGTGCATTCGGTACTGCTTCTGTCTCGGTCTGTGCCTGATAAGAGGGCTACCATTAACTGACCACTTACTACACACAGGAATTGGAGTCTGTTTCTAGAGCTGGGCCCTTAACCTTTGTGCTCACTGCCCTCTCCCCAGTCTGGCAGAGCCCTTCACAAATGCTGGTTTGTATTTTTATATTGTAGAGAATGGAAAAGTATTTGAAGCCAGCCAGCAAGTGTGCATGAGTGGAATTTAAAGCAAGCATTTGTTCTTGGAGGCCCGGCCTCCTGGAGACATCTCTCCCTTCAGCACCACGCTATCCTCTTAGCCTTGCCTTGTCTGGGAGGAGACTGGCTATTCCCAACAATGCTGTGTTGTCCCCGTCCACATCAAGCGATGGCCCAGGAACCCCACAGCCTCCCCGACTCCAGGCTTATCTCTGAACAAGACACCTCCTGCCCACATCACTGGGTCCCTTGTGACCCTAGCTCCACTCTCCATCGGCTCTAATTCATCTGTGACCTCAGGTGGGAGTGGAGGAGTGGCAGGCCAGCTCTCTCTTTCCACCTGAGTGGCCATGATATGAAGCCCCGCTTTGGAACCCAGAGGGGCCCCAGCCATGCTGCACTCCTTGGGCCCGATGCCCCACCATGAAAGGCCCTTCTTGTTCTGTGAACTCGGCCAACTGTGAGAGAGCTCCAAGGTGCTTTTCATGTGGCCGCATCCAGCCCTCCGCCTGCCCTTTAATAGCCAAGTTAAAGGTAACTTGATAGGCAGATATGCCAGGACCTGGGAGCGGGGCCTATACCCTTTATTCCTCCACTGAAAAAAAAAATAAAATGCAAATAGCTGTAATTGCTCAACGTCCCCTGCATTCTGAGCCATCTCAGTGTGCAACTTAGTAAGCAGAAAAATTTACTTTTCTCAATTGGAGAGAAATTAACACCCTCCCCCCCTTCCTGCATTTTAGTCCTTGGTGGGTCATCTTTCTCCAGAGTCTTCTGGCCACACCCATGTGGGCCTCTCGGCTGACACAATACACGGTGGGGTGTGGGGTGAAGATCCCAGGATTCCCGGTGACCAGTCCCTGCCTCCATCACATGCTCTTCACTCCTAGAGCAGCCAGGGCGAAGGGAAGAGTGGATGAGCTCCTTAGGAGACCAAAGGAGAAAATGTGGTGACTTGGGTTTTAGTGTGGCTGTCCATCTTGCCAGTGGGAAACGGCTCTCCCAGGAAGACCTGCTGGTGGGGGGCCATCCCTACTCCTCTCTGTAGTGAGCAGAGCTGACCCCGCCTCCTTTGCCACAGGAGGATGTGGGTCAGCTTCTAGGCCCTGTGAGGGTCATGTTGGCTCTGAGGGTGACCAGAACCCAGGTCTGCCTGAGCCTGAGGGTTTCCCCAGGATGACATCCCCATCATGATAGTCTCTGGCAAATCTGGACCTGAGATTGTAAACTCTCATGAGCGTTTACCCCACCTTCCTAAGTATATGTGTTGGTAAAACCCACAGGATTTGTGCAGCAGGCAAAGCCCTGGACTCTGCTTTTTTGTGAATGTCTTTTTCAGATTGTGGTGCACTTTCAAGAAATGGTGGTGGCTGCCAGAGTTGGGATGCCAGAACAGAGGTCCTCCACCAGGGGTTTGTTTCTCCCAGGGACAGGGACATTGCTGTAGATCCCATCCAAATGCCAGAGCATCCGCACGGAGGCACAATGACTGGCCAGCTTTCTTCTCCAGCCTTGCTCTGGATCCTTGATAGCTGGCAGCTCAGCCATTGATGGAATGCAGCCATTCTTGAGGGGCGGGAGCATGGGGTGGAAGCTGCTCTGTAAGCAGAGTTGGTGCTTCTCTTTACTCATTCATTTTTAGGAAATATTTATTGAGCATTTACTATGTTCTCTGAGGACAAAGGGCAAAGAAGACATCATGTCTTCCTCATGGAACTTATAATTTAGTAAGGAATGTGGTGTAAACCCACTGAAGGTTGATAGGTACAGAGAGGTAAAGAGGGGAGGAAATGACTGCGTGTGGCCGACAGGCATCCCACTGTGAACAGGCCTACCATGTCCACGTGATAGCCCCACCACCTGCTTTTCCTGCAACCTCCCCATCCGCTGGATGGCCCAGCCATCACCTTCTCACTCAGACCAAACTCCCTGGGTCATCATTTCTCTCCCATCCCATTCCCAGTCCATCAGCAGATTTGGCTGAATAGACCTGCATAATAGACTCCCAGCACATCTCCTGTTCCTGTCTGGTCCCAGCGGCCATCCCTGCTCGTCTGGGTTTTTGCAACGCCATTGTCTGTGTGCTCTGGGGCTTCACTCTGCCTGCTTGCCGCTGATTCTCAACACAGTTGCCAGAGACGCTCTTTAAATAACACTGTGGCCGCAGGAAGAACCGTGAGGACTGCTGCGCTCAGTCCAGCTCGACCTGCACCAACCGCTGTGTAAGGACTAAAGGCTTTAATACAACAGCTGCTGACACAGGCGCTGCCGTCGGCTCTGCTGGAACGTGACAGCTTTCTGAAAAATCAGTGCGCGATGCGAAATCACACAGGATAGGAAAGCATGGGGCTGGGAGGAAATGTGGTTAGATGCTCAACACCCAGAAACCTCATCAGAGATGTAAAGACTGGGATGCTATAAAAAGCTTGCCAAGTTTTACATACGTTAAATGGTTCAGAAACACATCAGGGCTGCAGTGCCTCCAGCACTTGACCTTGGAAGAGGGTCTGCGGTGGAAGCAGGCCTCAGGAGGGTCCGCCAGGGTCATCTGTGAGCTCTAGTGGGGTGGAGGAGAGTCTGAGGAGGAGAACCGGGTGGTTGAGGATGGCAGGAGCTCATAGCAAGGCCACAGCTGAGCTACTGGTTCCTGTTCGAGCAGGTAGTAGCCACAGAACTGGGTTTGAATTGGGGTCGGACTTTAGAATCTTGGGGTTCAGTTGCCAGAGTCTCTGGCCATGGTTTTCCCAGTGACTTCTGGAGGCTTCTCCTCTCCCTCAAAGCACTCCTCGCTGTGGCTTCCAGGTCCCCACCCAACCTGGTTCCAACCTGGGTCTTTGCTGGCCCTCAGCTCCTCTGTGCCTCACACTGCCCCCTCGATGTTTCTCCAAACCCGAGCACACTGCCTATTGATGTGCAATGCAGCACCCACTCATCTTTCTTCTTTCCTTTCCCCGCACCTCCCATCCTTACCCCTCCAGCAGAATGCAAGCTCCACGGGAAGGAGCTCATGCCGGTCACAAGAACAGGCCCTCGGCCCCTGCTGAAGAAGAAAGGGGGCTCCGTGAGGCCGCGGCCAGTTCCAGGCAGCGAGAGGAGCACAGGGAGCCCCAGTCTGGTGCCCGTAATTCATGCATGCAAGAACTGCTGCCTCTTTGAGGTCATCTCCTCATATTGGGACCGGCCAGAAGTCCTGACACCACCTGCAGGTCACAGAGCTCAGTAGCAGCAATAGAGGAAAGACGGGAAAGACAAGAACTACAACACCTCCATCCCCTTCCCAGAAGCCTAGAATTCTCAGCAAGGAGAGCTTCACGGTCCAGATTATGTAGGTCAGGATCCGAAGGTAGAGAAAGACTCCGCCTCAGGATCAGGGTCCTGCAGTGCCCTGGATTCTGAGTAGATGGGGCTGCAAATGATGTCCTCACAAACTGATTCTCAGAGATGATCTGAAGTGGGAGGTGATGTGGCCAGGGTGGTGTGTGGATGGTCTGCAACACAGACCCGAACCTGGGGTGGATGCTTTGCTTGGCCTGTTTCTTTAAATACCCAAGGTAGGATTAAAATAGCAAAGGCAGGTCCCTGCAATTTTCACCATTATTACAAGTGAGGAGAAGGAGGCACAGAGCAGTTAACTTGGCTGAAATCACACAGCAGAGCCAACCTAAGAATTCAGGTGTCCTATCTTGGTAGGCCACATGCTCACTGAATTGCCACTGTCTAGAACAGCCTTCCTAGCAACAAGTAGGATAGAATTTTAAAGCAAGGGATCATCTAGGTCATTTTATCTCTGGAGAGAGGACAGTGTTCCCGAGCCCACACAGCTAGCAAATGGGAATGTCCCCACACCCAAGCCCTGTCTGTGCCTTCCCGCTGTGCCTCTGACCTGTGGCAGCTGGTGTCCCTTATACAAGCAACCTTCCAAGGTCAGTGAGGTGATCCCTTTGTCTTCAAAGACCTCCAAAGCGGGGGCACTTTTCCAACAAGGAGACTATCTCAACATGCACCACATCTGGTAGCAATAGCCTTTTGAACACATCTGGAATTTGACAGATTTCTGGGTAATTGCCACGCCACTGGGTAAACAGGTATTTCCACCCATCTCTGAGGTGCAACTCCATGCTGATTCCCTATTATAACTCTGAAACTGTCCCCAGCCAAGCCAAGGGACAGATGGGCAGGGCACCTGCTTCTGCCATCATCAGGACTCACACAAACCAGCCACTGTGGGAACCACTGTGCAGGAACCACTGTGTGTGACGGGGACGGACTCAAGAGCCTCACTGACCAGAGCCACCCGACCTTGCAGATGGTCCCTCTCTCCAGGGAAAGAGCAAAGTCCCTTTAGCAGGGTGCCCCTCCTGCCTGCGTTGGGGGAGACCACACCCTGGGCTCCTAGAGCTGGCAGAGCACAGCTGGGCGGGGTGCAGTGGGGAGTCCAGCAGGGGCTGGACGAGGGAGAGGTTCAGGCCCACCCCGTCCTTCCTGAGTCCTGACCACCTTACATGAAAACAGGGAACAAATCCCATCTCACAGGTGACTGTGAGAACTATCGTAGGCTGAATGTGCATGGCAGATGATGGCAGGCACTTCCTCTAAAGGGCCAGGTAGTGAGTACCCTAGACCTTGCAATCCGTCTGGTCCTTGTCACAATTACTCAGTTCTACTATAGCCCAAAGCAGCTGGAAACAACACATTAATGAATGGACACGGTGTGTTCCAATAAAACTTTATTTACAAAAAACATGTGGTGGCTGGAGTTGGTACGGAGGGCATCCCCCCAACATAGGGTCTCTAGACCCAAACCGAGCACATGCTGAGCACCAAGTGGAAGCCATGATCATCAACACTACTCCCACTGCGACTGCTGACTCCATTACTTACCAACAGGGAAACCATGGCTGACTGATGGTGGAAAACTCAAGTGACATAAATGTAATGATGACAGAAATAATCAAGCAACATAGGAAGAACAACGCTGCTGAAAGGCTTCCGCGTGCCTTCCAGGCGGCTCACAGGCATTAACTCCTTTAAACCTCAGGCAGGTTTTATTGTTATCCCTGTTTTTCAGATGAGAAAACTGAGACCAAAAGATCTAGTAAGTTGCTGGAAGCATCTAGCTAGGATTCAACGATGATAATATGGCTCCAGAGCCCAGGTAACTTCTCCTGGGTGGAAAGTACGGCATCTCGTGAATTTGTTAGGTGGTTCATAATGCCTCTTACCTCCTCAATTTCCATGACTCCCTAGAGGTTTGGGGCTCTGACCTTGATCCGCCTTTTGCAGAACTGGACCTCGGACCCCATCATGTCCTCGGTTGGGAGGATTCCTCTCTGAGGGCGCTTAGCTCCCCACCCCTGGCTCTAATTGCTGACCAATGTGGGAGATGTTTTGGGCACGGCTAATGACGCCCGAGCACCTGGGCTGCTCTCATTTACTGGTGCTAATTAAATGACTTCAGCGCGAGGGGTGCCTGTTACCTAGCTGATTGCTTCTCCTCTGCCCATTAACAGTGAAATTACTGGAGCTGGAGGAGGTCTGTTGGGAAAGAAAAGCACTCTCATCGGGGTGGGAGGATTATTTCATTTTTACTATGTATTACGTCCTTTAAAATAAACAACGTTTAGACATCATTTCATTTTGGAAAGCTCTTTACCAATCCCCAAATCCAAAATTTGGCAGAATTTGGCGATGGTAAAATTTCCTCTTAAAGTGAAAATTTATTTTCTCACAGATTTATTGCCATCTTTCCCCGGCTGGATGGATTTCCCTCAGAATTTAGAGCCCTCTTTCTGTAAAAGGTCTCTGCAGAGCCCAGAATGTGTGTGCATCCGAGGGGCCTGGGAATTGTCTCTGTTCCCTCGTCCTTGGCTTCTCAGTGGCAAATTAAATCAGAAAAGCAAAACAATCCGTTCCTTGCGGGAGCCCTGTACCATCAGGGCTGGAGAGGAGAATATCAGCAGTGCCCTGGGGTCGGCATGAGCTGTTCTGAGGGGCCTTTTCCATGTTGGACGTGTGATCCAGACACACGTGCACTGGGGTGCGGGTTGGGGAGGACAGACCCTGCTCTCCTTCTATTTGGATCCCACACTTCCAGGCTGGGCCCGCAGCCTCCCTGCATTCTGTGGTCGGGCTTCTTGGGAGAGGTGATTTTGGGCACTTGGTGAGTATCCTCTCGGACGCCACACAGTCTGCTGTTGAAAACCCAACCTGGGCAACCCTCCTCTGCTGGGTTACCTTGGAAATGTCCCAGTCCTCACTGCTGTGCACCAGTCAAAGCTGGAGAAAGCAGCACGTGCACAGCCAGATGGCACTTCGGCTCCTGGTTGCTGGGAGGGGCAGAGGAACGGGGTGAAGGTGAGTTTTATGGGAGGAGATCAACCCAGAGAGGAGGAAAGGGAAAGCTGTGCCCACCTCTGAGAAGTCAACCCCAGCTCTGGATAAAAATAGAGCCCGTGAATTCCCGCCCCCAACCCTTAGGGGTGTCTCCTCCCCCTTGTGTTTGGCTCTGGGAGCAGCCGGCGCTGGATTGGGGAGAAACGGGGAACCGCCTGCCAGGTGGGCTTTCCAAGCCTGAGCGGCTCTAAGCTTCTCCACATGTGAACAAGTGTTTACAGTGTTAAAGATGTGTTGAGTAATTGCACATGCGAGATATCTCCTCCGTAATGCGCCCAGCGTGTTCCCAGAGAACACCCTGGTTGACAATGAACTTGTTTGCCTTCTCTGTGATGAGGCCCAAGCAGGCACTGGTTTGTGTTGAGATATAATTGGTAGCACTTGGGCCTTTGTAGTTCTTTTTTAGCTACTGAAAATTACTGCCTTAATCCACTCTGTACTTACCCGGATTAGGATGGAGGACCTGTGGAGCCTCTTCACATCAGAATGGAGGGAGGGGACGCTGGTAATACTTGTTTTGAGACTCACATTAACGTTACAAGATGCTGGTTAAAAAAGCCAAAAATGGCCATGTTAATTCTCTTAAATTCCCTGTTTTGAGAAATTTGAAGCACCTCAGAATAATACAAGAATTGTTCTTTGGCTTCTTAGGAATCATTGAAATTGCTCCTGTTTTTACAGATGGGCTTTTGGGATTCTCACCCCCCCCCCCCCCCCACACACACACTTCTTAATTATTCCATGCTCTTTTTATTTTCATGGGAAAATAGCTGGTGTCACCTCAGGGAGACAGGCAGGGCATTCTGCTCTGCTTGTTATTTTTTATAGGGTTCTTTGTCTTGTCTCTGGCTTCCAGCAAAACACAGCCAGAATGGGTTGGTGGATCCGTTGCTTTAGCAAAGCTCTGTGTGAACCAGGACTGGAGTCCAGGACTCGTCTGACTGAGAGCAAGTTGGGGAAACCTTCGGAGCCCCACGGTGTCTCCCTGTTGGCCCTTGGGTGGAATTCCGGGAGCTGGCAAGACCAAGGGGATGGCTAAGATGAATTTTATCACCTAATGGGGGTCCCCTGGCTGCCCCAGCACCTCCCCTGCTCAGCTGGAAAATGATGGAACTTTATGGCCTTGCTGGTGCCTGTCCGTCAGCTCCGGGGCTGCACTTTTCCACTTTGAAAATCTTCTTACGGCTCTTTTGCAATTTTCCCTGCTGAGCCCTGTGGCCTCTGAGGGAGAGACTGGGAAGCAGGGCCCAGGGAACCTGCAGAGTCCCTCCTGACTGGACAGCTGTGGCCCTGCTGCAGAAGCTGTGTGGCCACTCTCCTTCCTCCCCGCAGGCTTCCTGGAGGCTAGCTGGGCACATCCTCGCCTGGGAGACTGCTTGTGTGCAGAGACCTTGCCATTCCCAAGGACTTTCCAACACAGCGCCTGCCCTGTCTTGCTGGAGTTAGACAGGAATTACATTTAAATCAGAAGGGAATCTTGCTTATTCTCCTTGTTTCTGGCCCAAACCTTTCCCATGGGGTCAAGTGCACCCCCACCCCTGCCCGCCCCACAAGCCAGGGAGGGGCAGCCTGCTCCTGAGTTTCCCCCTTAGTGGGATCACTGGTGGCAGAGACAGCTGGGGCCCCCTCTGCCTTTTCCTCCTCTGTAACCCCCCGCCCCCCGCAGCGCTGGCAGTGGAGTGGGGGCCCTGGTCTCAGGTCCGTTCTTTGCCTCCTGCTGTTTGTTGAGATTCCCCAGGGAGGCTTTTGTCAGTGCTCACATCTGAGTGAATCTCAGCAGGAGAGGCTGCACAGACTAGGTGCTCAGTAAATAACGTTGGACCAAGTCCTACATCCTCACAGAAGCTGTGCCCACCTCTGAGAAGTCAACCCCAGCACTGGTGTTAAAGATAAAATTGTGGCAGCCTAGTGTAGAAGCCAGAGGACGAGGTTGGACAGGGGAGTGTAGACATGGCCCTGGAGGGTCTGTGGTTGGTCTGTCGAGCTATGGGCAGCAGGAAGCTCCTCATAGAGGAGGGCAGCGGTCACAGGCAACCCGGGAGGTGCAGACAGGAAATGGCTGTTCGGGCATCCAAGCACGCCAGCAGGTCTCGAGTGCCGGGGAGCTGGTGGTCTTGAAGATACCACAGTTAACAAAGAAAAGCAAACACCGTCCTCCTGTGGAGCATTAAGCCCATGGAGGGAGACTGATGATGATGTGGGTAATTAACAACTCCGAGAAGGGCTGCCCCTCCCAGTAGGGGTGCAATCCAGGTTCCTGTGTACAAGAGCAGAGCAGGGCAGGGGACCCAGGCAGGGGCTTGGGCTCAACATCAGAGGGAGAGAGGGGATTGTGAGTGAGGTGCAAGGCAGGGATGGCACTGCAGCCAGGTGATGGACGTCAGATCCCAGAAATCTGGGTCCGATCTCCTGCCCAGGGTGGGATTGGCCTGAAGAAGACAGGGCTGAGCTTTAAGTTCAGGGCATTTCACACATCCATTTGCCCGATCAGTGTTTGGGGAGCCTCTGCCTGGCAACCAGCAGTGTCAGCAGCAGGCAGCAGAGTCAGCACAGTCTCTGTCCTTCCAGAGCTTGGAGTCCATGGAGGGGGCACTGACTAGTAATTAGGCAAATGTGAGTAATACAGACTGTTAGAAGTGCTATGAGGGAAAGAATCAAGTGCCATCGTAACCATGAGGTCCAATTTAGAGGGGATTTTTAGCAAGGTCCTCTCTGAGGATTTGACATTTGGCTTGATTGAGTTGGGCTAGTAGAAGAGCATCCCAGCAGACAGGGCATGCAAAGGGCCTGTGGTCTGCAAAATAATGCCCTCACAGGTATTTGCACTCTAACCCCTAGAACTGGTGAACATCTTCCTTAACATGGCAAAAAGGACATTGCAGATTAAGGTTATGCAGCTCAAGAGGACAGGTGGTCTGGATTACTCAGATGGTCCTAATCTAATCACACCAGTCTTTGCAAGTGGAGAACCTTTCCTACCTGCACTCAGAGGAAGGTGTGATGAGAGAAGAAGCCTCAGAGAGACGTGACCTTGGAAGGTGGAAGAAGGAGCCACAGGACATGCATGCAGGCAGCTTCTAGAGGTTTGAAAGACAAACCGGTTCCTCCATGGTCTTTAGAAAGGGTCGCAGCCCTCCAGCACCTTGAAGTTAGCTACCCCGGTGAGTCCCATGTGGGGTTTTGACCTGAAGCACTACAATACAATCAGGTTATTTCTTAAAGCTACTTATTTTGAAGTAATTTGTCAAAGCAGCAGTAGGAACTAGTACAAGCTCAAAGCAGAAATAAGCTTGGAACCCTCCAGAGACCCAAGGTGGCTGCTCTGGCCAGAACGTCCTATGTGATATGAGCACACAAAGGATTTAAGTGATGTCGGTGGGGAGGGTGGACTCGGTGACCTGACCTTGGGACACTAGGTGGAACGGGCGGGAGCTCAGGTTAGGTGCAGGCAGAGGAGAGCGGAGCAGGTGGAGCTGCGAGCTGTGTGCAGGGGCAGTGATCAGGAGGAAGGAGAGGCCTGGGGTGACTCCCAGGTTTCTGGGGGACACCAGGCCTGGAGAAGCCAGGAGGAGGCAAACAGCCCAGCCAGCCCCTGCGCAGAAGGCTCTGCCTCCCAGCAGAAGGAAGGCTGCTCACTGAGAGGCGAGGCGGGCGGCTCCTCAGAAGCCCCTGGAAGATTCTCGGGGAAGCAAGGAAAGCGGGCTGCAAGGCCCGTGGCCGCGGCTCTGTGAAGGGAGCCGTGGAGAACCAAGTCAAGGTGGCTCACACCTGGAGAGAATCAGTGCTCCAACTGGGAACCCAGAGCACGCCGACTTCATCATGGCTCAGACCAAGCCCTGGGGTTCGTCCCTCGGCCTGGCTGCCTTTGGAGGCCCCACTCTCCAGCCCTGTGTGCCTTGGACGGGAAGGGAAGGAGCTGCTTGCTGGGCCCGCCCAGCTGCCTACTCTGAAAGTGCTGCTGGGAGCAGGCAGCAGCAGGGAGCCCCGAGCAGAGATCAGGGCCACTTCGGAAATGGCATATGACACGGAGCAGCAAGCCCCACTTCTTCCCACACAGCCAGCCCCTGGACGCGTCACTGATGCACGGGAGAAGCCTGTGCTGTCCCCATTCACAGGAGCAATGAAACGCAGGGTGGGGACTGGGAGCCCAATACCGAGAAGGGCAGATGGCAGCAGGGGGCACCGGGCTGTGGCTGGGTAGGAACTGTGCTGGGCTCTTTGGTCTGCGGCCACCAAGTGTGGGGCAGCAGAAGGTTTTCAGGCATCACTGGTCTTGTCCATCCTCGGCATTGGGCACATCTCCAAGGAAGGGTCACTGGTTCGGTGTCTCCTTTATGTGTCCCCTGATGTTGAGGGCCACGAATCAAGTCAAGATGGCGCCTGGCAGTTTGCCAGGAGGAGTGGTTTGTGAGGCAACACCACCGAGCCATTAAGATGGTGGGGATTCCTTATTGGCTGATTGCCGTAACTGGATGATGCTAATTGGGTCAAGCTGTGTGTAATCAGGTATATATACCTCTGCTGTTGTTCTGTAATAAAGCAGTTCCCACTTCAACCTTCAAGTTGCTTGTCACCTCCCGGTTATTTTGACCAGCCGGACTGCGGCAAATGGTGGCCCGTATGGGGAACTCCGGGACGCTCCGGGGTAAGTGACAAGGAAAGCTGCCCGTCCCTAGAAATAGATAGGACAGGAGGAAAGCTGCCTGTCCCTAGAAATAGATAGGTCAGGAGGAAAGCTACTCGCCCCTGAGGAAGCAGATAGGGCGAGAGGATGAATGGCCATTTTGAGAAAATGGAGAAGATTGATACAGTGTGTTTTTGTCTTGTTTTGTCTTCGTGTGTTGTGTTGTCTTTGTTACGGATCAAAAGTTAGTAAAAATCAAACCGAAAGGGTGTTAAGTAAATTGCTAAAGGAAGGAGGCACCCCAGTAAAACCAAGAACAGTTAGGGCATATGTTGATAAAAGCCCAGGAACTCTAATCAGAAAGAGGAAGAAAGTTCAGAGGAGGAAGGACTATCAGGGAAGGAGTTACAACAAAAGGCTGCTACTAACCACTTTTCGTCACCAGAGGGTGCGTAAAGTGGCGCAGCGTGGCAGCTGCCACGTGCGCCAGCCGGTCGTGGCGCAACAGGGACTTTCCAGCCGGTGGCGGCAGCGGCAGCCGGCCCCACCCCGCCCCCCCACCCAGGGAGCAGGACTGCCGCGAGCCCGAGCCCGGGCGGCCAGGTGGCAGTTCGAGTCCGGGACACCCCCAGGGCCGTAGGTTGTCAGGGGATGGCTATCAAGGATTTTATAGCTTTCACCACAGCTGCATCAGCTTACAGTTATTATCATTAAAGGTCCTGACCCAGTGATTGTCTGGAGTCGGGGGTCTGTTTGTGTGTTTCCACAGGGAGAACAGCAGCCGATTTGGATTCCAGAGAGACTAACTAAAGTGATTTCTACAGACCAAAAAGAAGATGATTTGGCTCAAATCTATAACAGCTGATATCCAGAACTCCAGTTTAGCTATCCTTACATCTGCGGCAGTGGTTCTCCCACACCTGGAGGCTAATGAATAATGAGAACCATTAAGGCCTATTTCAAATGTAAAAAACCTTGAGGCTCACTTGTGGGAATGCCTTTAAACCCATATGCAAGTTACAGGAAGAAGGAATTACAGCTACCATTATCACAGCTGTTGCTGTTTCTGCTGCTGCTACTGGAGTTTCTGCGATAGCTATCACACAAACTGTAAAAACTGTTGCATCAATATTTACTTTAAGAAGAAATAGACATATTAATGGATTCCTTTGCTTTAAGCTGCTTTCAGAACTTACCTGGACTGTGTATCACTTATATGCATTATGAACTAATACAACAAATTGCAATAGTACCAGGGTATCTTTGCTGACGGGGTCATCTGTGGTGCAGTTTTTCCAGGGGTTTCTCACTTGGAGCAGTCAATGGCTTGGTATCATGGCATTTTGTATCCTCCTCCTTTCTGCTTGTGGCAGGTTGTTTATGGTGTTTGTGTAAAAACCACTATGGTCGTTATCCACAAGTATGGCTAAGTGTGTTGGGCCGGTAGTCAAAGACGGGTAAGATCCAATTACAATGGTACCAACCTAAGCCAGGAGGCTGACGATTTGAGGTCAGACCATCCAATGACGGGTAAGGGCCATATGTAGTATTGGACAGCCTAAAACAGGCACGGTCCCTAAACCACATACTTGTTGTTTAATAAAATAAAAGTGGGGAGATGTTGGGGGCCACAATCAAGTCAAGATGGCACCTGGCAGTTTGCCAGGAGGAGTGGTTTGTGAGGCAACGCCACCGAGCCATTAAGATGGTGGAGATTCCTTATTCCTTATACAGCAATCAGCCAATAAGGAATCCCTACCATCTTAATGGGATTCCTTATTGGCTGATTGCTGTATTGGATGATGCTAATTGAGTCCAGCTGTGTGTAATCAGGTATATATACCTCTGCTGTCCCGCAATAAAGCAGTTCCCACTTCAACCTTCAAGTTGCTTGTCACCTCCCGGTTATTTTGCCCAGCCAGGCTGCGGCACCCTGAAAAGCAGTGTTTCAATGGCAGAAACTCCCTCCCCTTCAGTTTGTCCCTGGGCTGTGAGCAACAGATCATGTCCTATCCACCTGGTCCCACCCCACCCTGACTGGGGGAGGACGTGGGAGCCCTGGTCAGCCTCAGAGCGCTGCAGGGTTTGAGCAGACAGTGTCTGAAGCCAGGAGGGGCTGAGCTGGGCATCCACCTCTTGGTCCTGCTCTTTTTGGATGGCCCCAGTTACTTGAGAACGTGAAAGGTTATGTTCTGAAGGTAGTTTACCAGTCAGGGAGGTATGTGCCACATTTCAGGAAAGGTCCTAACAAAAGCAATCATGTTGAACCCTGGCACCCAGGGAGGAGACATCTGGTATGGTATGGCCTGCGGGTAGTTCAGACCCATAGCAGAAGCTGGCCATGGCCCTCAGCAAACCCGCCCTTACAAGCTCAAAGTTTGCAACTGCAAGCAAGGGAGGCTCCCACCTGAAGGTGTCTGTGGCTGGGTGTGCTTGTCACATTCTAGGGCCAGGAATGGTAGCAGGTCCATTGATGGGTGGTGGCAGATAAGTGCCCCAGCACTCAGTACTCTCAGAAGAACACCATCTCTATAAAGGTCCCCAGTGGGCAGGAACGTCCAGGTCTTTTCTGGAGAGAGAGAGCAGAAAAATCCCTCAATGATCCAACTAAATCCCCACCACCAGTTAAGAGGTGCGTGGTTTTGCACAGGGTCAGGGGTGTGCCAGGCACCTGCGCCTTTCTGACCCTGGCTCCACGAAGCCTGCCTCCCCACCCGCCAGCCCTCCTTCACCTAGGACCAGCCAGTGCCCGAGCCGTGCCTCCTGCCTCTCTGGGCTGTTTGTGCACCCAGCCAGCCAGGGCAGCCTGACTCGGCAGGACTCTCCAGCTGGGCCCCAGTGCTGCAAGGCACACTCTAGACCCCTGGGTGGTCGACTGAAGAGACGGCCGGACAGCCCGCAGTCCCCGGCCAACTTCACCTCCACCGCGTACCTCCTCTTGGTAAAGCCTCATTTTCATGGTGCAGGAGCGCAGGCTAGGGTTGACTGTCAGGAGGATTCTTAAAAATAGCGTTTCTATGGTGAAACCGTGTCCCTTGTTTGGAAATACACAAAGCTTATAAAATATGTTCCTGTGTTTTCTTGGATCGGGGACTATCGTGGAGTCTAGGGATTTATTTACAATGAAGAAATTGTTTTTGCAAATTGTGGTTAAACAAAAGGATTATTTTTGGAGTGCTGAGAAAAGGAAGCATTGTTTAGTAATTTGGGGCACAAGCTTGAAAGGGGTGATTTTTTTCAGGGAAGGGGGACGGTCATCAAACACAGCTGTCCATTTATTGTCATGTATTTGGGACAGGCAAGTTGAGGATAGAATATCAGGATCTCTATTTCATCCTTCCTATTTTAACCCCCACAAACATACATAAGGGCTGTTCCCCTGGCATTGTGTCCCTGACCAGGGTCCCATCGCACTGGCCCCTGGGAGGCCCAGCAATAGGAGAAGATGAGTGGTCTTCCTGGTCTTGCCACAGGCTTTGTGTCCAAGGAGCTCTCAGCACTTGGTGCCGAGTGTCTCAGGCACCCTCACACGTCCCTGAGCAGCAGGGCGCACAGCGGATCAGAGTTCACCAGCTGAACGTGAGACTGAATCCCCAATCTTTCTGTTTTCACAGTTCTGTCTTAAGTTTCCCAAGTGGCAACTCCAGGCCACAGAGAGGAAGAGCCCAGGAGCAAGGCCTCATTTATTCTCTGGAAGACCCGGAATGCAGCAGCTGCCGCGGGGAAGGTATGTCCCTCTTATTGAAGGAGAGGTGCCATCCTGCAGGCCCTCCGCTTTGTGGGCATTTAGAATTTTGCTTTTGGAGGCAGCAGAATAATTGCCTTTTGTCTCTGCATGCCACCCCACAGCCTCGTTTCCATGAGTGCCTCTCAATGCTCGGTCACCTCTTCAGCCCTCGTGCACATCCAGCCTCCCCACAGAGGCAGGTCCGGTCTCCCCGGGCAGAACCAACTACCTCCTCCCTGTTAACTGACTTGTTTGGAACTCGATTACAACATTTGCCAACCCTTGGCTCATGGTAGACTACCTGGGTCCATGTCCCTCCCCCTGTGCCCTGGGAACCTGGACGGCATGATGTGGACAGACTCCAGCCCAGGAGCTGGCGAGGTGTCGGTGATAAATGTTTGCCAAATCCCCCAACACTGGCCAGGGCTGCTTCCCCGCCGGCCTCTGCTGCAACTTGCCCCGACTCACAGCCGTGAGCCCTGGGCCCGGGAGGGTCACAGAAGTCCAGGAGGGTAGCTCCAAGGGAGTGCCCGTGGCTTCCCTCCCAAAGAGGAAAATTACCAAGGAAAACTTTTCCAGTTACCCTCAGAGTGAGCTCCACGTAGCCAGGAGGGGAGGGACAGAATCTAGATTCCCCACATTTCCCTCCGATGAGAGAATCAGGTCACCTGGCAGCCACCACAGTCTAGCGCACACTCTGATGGGCAAGATCATGGCAGGGGGCACATTCGGGTGCTCTTTCATCTGTTTGTTCATCAGATTTGTATCCAGTGGCTGGGAAAGCTCAGGATTAAGGAGCTGGGTCTGAACAGCCTGGGTCCCGGGTTGGTTCTCACGCTTGTGTTCTGGTTCTCTCTCTCATTCTGTGTGTGTGTGTGTGTGTGTGTGTGCATGAGAGAGAGGGTGAGAGAGTGTGTGAGGACAGGACACTTGAAGAGACCATCTCCCTCCCTAAACTCAATCTTCCCTCATATAAAATGAGAATCTGGCACCTCCCTCCTAAGGTTTGGAGGACATTTAAATGAGGTGCTGTATGTGAAGTATTAAGTGCTTAGTACCCGGCAGGTAAACGGCCAATATGTACCAGCTTTTATTAGAATAAAAATGTGGGCCAGTGCCAGGGAGTGACATTGGCTGAATTATCTTGTGTGTGTGTACAAATAGGTGACAACAAACCCCATCAATATGTACAACTATGATGCACCATGAAAAGAAATGTAGGCCAGGCTCTGTGTCGAGCTTGGGGAGTAGAGATTGGAGTCAAGTGCAGCTTCCCCTCAGGGAGCCCGCAGTCCAGGGAGAGAGACAGTGGACCAGGATCCCAGGGCAGGGTGCTAAGCAGGCTGAGGGGGAGGTTTGCAGGGGACCCGGGGAGCGAGCGCACGGCAGCTGCCCCACCGCCAGGAACTCTTCTGTAATTCTTGTTGCGTCTGATAAGAGTGTTCAGTTTTGGTTAAAAAAAAAAAAAAAAGTCTTTTTCCTCCTACTTGGACCCAGTGGAGGAGGTTGGCCAGGGCAGAGCTGATGTGGACGGAGAGGGCAGGACAGTGGGCCAAGCTGGGGCCTCTCCTGCCATCTTCCTCATCACCAAGGCGGCCTCCTCCTTGAAGCCAGGAAGACAGGGTGAAGGAGTCCCGCTGGACTGTGTCACGAATCCCCCCAATTTCAAGGAACAACTGCTGGCTCCTCCAATGGACGCTTCTTGATCAAATGAACTCTTGGGCCTTTTCCCAACTACTTAAACTCCTCGATTTGCTTAATCCAGGAAATAAATCGTAAAGGGAAACTTTCTTACTCAACTTCTAGTATCCCTTGGCTCCAAAAATATAATGTTAGAAACGTTATTCTATACCATCCTTTTAGGGCTAAGGTCATGGTGGTTTGCAAACTGGTGCCGTTTTGCTTCCTAAGATACTTGGCAATATCAGGAGACCTTTTCTGTTGTCACATGGGCTGGGGACTACCACCGGCATGTAGTGACAGAGGCCAGGAATACTGCTGAGCCTTCCACATTGCACAAGACAGCCCCCACCACGAAGAAGTCTCCAGCTCAAGATGCCAATGGTGTTGAGGTTGAGAAACCCTGTTCTAAGAGAATAAAAATCAGAGGGGTGTGTGGGCATACACACACGCTTGAAAAAGCAAGCCACATGGGTTGGCTGTGAGAGGATCCTTCAATGTTGAAAGGTCAAAGAAGGCAATGGGGTGGAGTCCCACTTTAGACCTCTTATGCTGGGAATCAGACTTCCTAGTCAATTCAGTATGGAGTCACATTTAGTTTCTAGTGGGAATGGCCAAGAATCAGACCTGTGATTTGAAGCCTGCAGTGGACCAACCCATAGCATTCACAGGGCAGTTGAAGCACATACTCACATCCAATGATGTAATTGGGGAGCAGCAGAAGAAATCCAGCTTTCAGATTTCCTAATTAATCAGGGGCTGCGGTGGAGCAGGATGGGGAGAGCCTGTGATGATCCTTAGGTCTCACTCCAGCCACAGGCAAGCTGGAGAAATTAAAAATAAACAGGACGTTCTCTGACCGGCAGTCGTGATGACGCTAATTGGCCTAGCTGTGCACTGGTGGCCATCTGGGAGGGAAGCACGCCACCCAGGCCTGGATGTCCAGCATCGAGGCCCTGTAGTGGCTGCAGCTGAACATCTGCTCCTGGGGATCCGCGGTCCCAGGCAGTCTGGGCCACCACTTCCCATGCAGCCCTTGCGGAGCCAGTGACCCGGAGGCCTTTGCCCCTTTGCAAGTTTCTGGCAAGCGCTCTCTTTTTGAAGTGGCGGAGCATTCCAGGGGGCGCAGACTTGTTGTCAAGATGACCCCTCTGGAGTCACCATTTTAGCCTTCCCTGCTTGCACACGGCTCTCCGTGTCCAGCTGCAAGGACTCTGAGTTTCATTCTCCAGCTGTAGGCATTTCCAGTGTGGACTGTCCAGATGGAACTCAGCAGGAACCCCCCGCCCCGAATGCAGACACACTTGGGGAGCATCAAGAGGCCCTGCTTCTTTGTTCAAGGCACCCGATCCCAGACGGAGGCCTCAGGTCACAGACGTATTTGGATCAGCAAAATACAGGGCTCCATGTGGTAGCTTCCCTCTTTGTCCAGTCTGATCACGTATCAGCACTTTTTCCATCATCCATTTAATTGCTTTAATATTTCTTGAGTGTCTACCATGTTCGTGATAATGTGCTGGTTCCCAGAACTTCTCAGGAAGGTTGGCATGGGGAAAAGGTAGGAGGAGGAAAGAGACATCCATCAGCTCTCCAGGAGCTTCTGAGCGCTGTTGGACAGAGGCCCTGCTCCTCTGTGAGGAAGGTGGAGGAGGGTGGAGGTGGCCCCTGCGGGCAGTGAGGTGAGATGTGCATCAGGAACTGGGCATTGGGCTCATTACCCTGGGTCCCCAACACACTGGGTGTGGACTCCACAGCCCATCAGGAGAGTCCTGGGGGAGGTTTTGCCCTGCGTGGGTAGATCCAGTTGAGAACCACAGTGAGGACTTTCCTGGTGGAACTTGTTCACATCCTGTGTCCAGAACAAGCTGTTGGGTCAGTTTTCATCAACAGGCCCAATGGAGGCCATTGGAGAGCCACCGAGAGGATGAAGGGACACTGTGCACAGGAAAGTGGTTGTTGGTGGTTGCATTTCCATGTGGCACACCTTCACCAACCTGGGTAAATTTGTGACCCTTCAAAGCCGCTCTGGGTGTGCGTGTCCTGCCTGCTGCAGAGCTCTGGTGGGTTCTTGTCGTCTCCATTAGAATGGCTCTTGTGCACCAAGCCACCACCACCAGGGAGGCTGTGATGAAGGGCAGGGCAGGGAGTGCCTGAGCACCAGGAAACGGCCCAGTCATCCCCACAGATAGGATGCCCGGCTGGACACAGGGCTGTCTCTGGGTGCCATGCCTTATCTCCCTGGGATGTGATGCTGGTGTTCCTCCAAGGCTCTCTGACTTTTGACTGAGCTTCTCAGACCACCTGACTCCACACCTTTCCTCTAAGACCCTGGTCTAGAGTCACTCGTTTCAGAATTCTTTTGTCTTATTTTATTCATTTTTAATTTACTGAACTATGGTTAGAGTAAACCTATTTGGCACATCCACAAGATCCAAAATAACAGCTGCAAGTGCTTTTGAAGTGTGGTTAGAGA
Source organism: Marmota flaviventris (assembly GCF_047511675.1). Taxonomy (NCBI): domain Eukaryota; kingdom Metazoa; phylum Chordata; class Mammalia; order Rodentia; family Sciuridae; genus Marmota; species Marmota flaviventris. The sequence goes on from NC_092501.1 coordinate 10,036,220, forward strand.
AACCTTACCTTGAGCGGGTTTTAAAGGGGCTTTTTGGAATGTTCCTGTTAAACCTACAGAGAAATTTCTCACCACCTGTGACTGACTCCAGAACAAAAAATGCTCCCCTTTTCTGTAAAATATTATGTTTCTCAGTTATTTTTCTTAATGCAAAAGCAAGACAATATGAATTACAGAACATTTGGAAAGTATAAACAAAGTTTATGTATCTAAATCAAAATCACCCTCATTTCCTCCACCACAGTAATAATGTTGGTTATTCACACTCCCAGTAATTTTCTGTGTAGTGCAATTGACACATCTGAAAATAAAACTTTACATCGTACTTTTCCATATTGTATCATGAGAATTTTTCTGTTATTAAATTAGAAAATGAGGTTTATAAACATGATCAATTCAACATAATTCACGTAATTATTCTCCTTTTGTTTAACATTTATATTGTGTCTCTTTTCAAAAAAATATAAATAGTGTCATGGTGAATGGATAAGTATCTGTAAATTTGATTATTAATACAAGCACTAAAAATGGAATTATTGAGTCATAGGTCATGAGCGTTTTAAAGTTCTAGATTCATTGCCAAGTGGTATTTTAGAAAAAGAAACCACACCTATCAGAGTTCTAGGAACACTGAATACTATCATTAAAAACCGCTTGGATTTTTAAAAATTATTGGTGCGCTATAATTGTGCATACTAGTGGGATTTGTTGTGGTCTATTTGTACATGCATGTAGCATATTTGGGTCTATTTCATTCCCCTCTCCCTCCCCTGTCTCCCCCTTCTCCCTTCTCTACTCTACTGGTCTCTTTCCTATTTTCATGAAGTCTATTTTTCCCTTTTCTCTCTCTAGATTCCACACATGAGAGGAAGTAGATGACCCTGGACTTGGAGTCTGGCTTATCTCAGCATGAGGTTCTCTACTTCCATCCATTTTCTGGCAAATGACATAATTTCACTTTTTTTATGACTAAAATTCCATTGTGTATATATACCACATTTTCTTTATCCATTCATCTGTTGATGGACACCTAGGCTGGTTCCATAGTTTGGCTGTTGTGAATTGTGCTGCTATAAACATGGGTACGCAGGTGTCACTGGAGTGTGGTGACTTTAATTCTTCAGAGTAAATACCCAGGAGTGGAGTAGCTGGGTCCTATGGTGGTTCCATGCCTAGCTCCTCTTTTGAGGAGCCTCATACTGATTTCTACAGTGGCTGTACTAATTTATAGTCCCACCAACAGTGTGAAAGTGCTTCTTTCTCCTGAACTCTCGCCAGTGTTTATTATTCCTTGTCTTCTGGACGGCTGTCATTTCTATTGGAGATGACATTTCAGTGTGGTTTTGATTTGCTTTACCCTGATTGCCAAAAACATGGAACATTCTCACATATTCATTGTCATTTGTATTTCTTCCTTTGAGATGTGTCTGTTTAGTTCATTTGCTGATTTATTGACTGGGTTGTGTGTGGGTGTGCCTACGTGTTGAGTTTTTGAGTTTGTTATATTTTCTGGGTGTAGGTCTTCTGTTGGAAGGGTACATGCTATTTTAGTCAGCTTTTTTGCTGCTGTGACTAAAAGACCCAACCAGTACAATTATAGAGCAGGAAAAGTTTATTTAGGGGCTCATGATTTCAGAGGTTTCAGTCCATAGATGGCCGGCTGCATTCCTCAGGGCTTGAAGTGAGGCTGAACATCATGGCGGAAGAGTGTGGCAGAAGGAAGTAGCTCACATGATGATCAGGAATCCCAGAGAGAGATCTCTACCTGCCAGATACAAATATATATTACCCAAAGCCACGCCCCAATGCCCCACCTCCTCCAGCCACACCCCACTTACCTTCAGTTACCTCTCAATTAATCCCACTGGGTGATTAACCACCGATTGGGTTAAGGCTCTCATAACCCAGTCATTTCTCCTCCAGACCTTCTTGCATTTTCTCACACATGAGCGTTTGGGCGACACCTCGTATCCAAACCATAATAACGGCAAGGTTTTCTCCCAATCTGTAGGTTCTCTCTTCATGCTTTTCCTTTGCTATGCAGAAGCTTATATGACACCATCTCATTGATTGAATCTCGTGCTTTAGGGATCATGTTGAAGTGTTGACTGTTTCTTCTAGTAGTTGTACGTCTCTGTTCTAATCCCTAGGGCTCTGATGTACTTTGAGTTAACTTTTACACAGGGTGGAAGATGAGGATTGAGTTTCATTCTTCTGTATGTGGAAAACAAGTTGTCCCAGCCCTACTTGTTAATACGGGGTGTTTTTTCCTCCAACATATACTTTTGGTGCCTTGTTAAGGATCAGATGACCTTGTGGTGCGTCTCTGCGTCCTCTGTTCTGTCCTGTTGGTCTCCATGACTACCTTTACGCCAGTACCTGCAGCTTTTCACTGTAGGTCTGTGATCTGGTGGGATTGGGTATTCCCGGGCCTCCAGCATTGCTCTTATTGCTCAGAAGTGCTTCGGTTATTCTAGGTCTTTTATTCTTTGATATGAATTTTATGACTTTTTTATAGTTTTAAAAAATCATTGTTTGGTTTTAGATGGTTAACAATAGTCTTTCATTCTGTGGTGGCTCTGAAATTCAAATACCTGTTGATTCCCACTCCAGCCATGCTGGTGTTTTGGGCCCTTTTGGGGGGGGGGATAAGGGACAGTTTATCTTTTTCTTGATTTTCACAGCCGTGGTTCCAGTGTTTGACTATTAAAGGAAATACCTGCTGTTGGTTTTAGATAAACAAGCCTTATTTTGGTCATAATTTTACTAAATTTACTTTAAGTGTTTTCTCCTAAAATCAACAATATTTTATTGACTGTTCAACATCTTTCAAAGCTGCTCACATAGTATGAATTATCTGGTCTACTGATATATCTGATGTGATTAATAAACATGCCGCATTTTAAACCAGCGTTGCAACTCTGGCATAGACTAGGCATAAGGAGGGTGGGTTGTTCACTTAGCTGTACATCAGGGTGTCTTCCTTCGGATCTCTCATCTGTATTCCTAAGTGGGATGTTCCTTTCCTGTCTATCGGTGTGCAGTGCATGCCCTTTGCTTTTTTAAAAATTTTATTATTTTTTTTTAGGTGTAGATAGACACAATATCTTTATTTTATTTTTACGTGGTGTGAGGATCGAGCCCAGGGGCTTGCACATACTAGATGGGTGCTCTACTGCTGAGCCACAACCCCAGCCCGTGCCCTTTGCTTTTTAACCTCAGCAGTTGAAGTTATGTTTTTTAATGCAAATCACCTCCAGAGCATGAATAAAATCTAGAAGGTTTACCCCCACGCCCAGGTCTCTAATACTTTGAAGGTTCCCATTCTATCTGTGTGGCATCCCTCATTCCAGCCTCCTGTGCTTGTTCCCTGAACTGAGCAAGTTCATTCCTTCTCCAGGACCCTTGCCTGTGATACTGATTGTGCGGCTCATATCTCCTTTGGTTCCGGTTTCTTCTCAAATATCACTTCCTCAAAGAGTTTCCTAGAGAAGCCTCTTCACAATGGCCTGTTGGTTCCATTCCATTATTTCCACACCCCACCCTGTTACCATTATCTTCATGATAGTCACCATAGCCTGGCATTACATTGTGTACTATGTATTTTCCATGACAATATAAGCCCTAGAGGGGCAGAGACTGAGTGTCATTCATGTCAATAGCACCAGGGCCCAGCAAGGTGTCTGACACATAGTAGATGATCAATAAAAAAGCAGTGGAATAGGCGAGTTAGTAAATTCTTGCTGAAAATATTTACCTTGTTGCTGATTCACCATATTTAGTGAAATATGATGTCTAGTATTTTCACCTGGACAAAACACAACATGTCTCTCCTTCCTGCCCCGGTCCTCTTCCCCACCTGTTCTCCATTGCTCTGGCAAGCGTTTCTATTGTGCACTTGTCCCTGTTCCTTCTTTCTGATTTGTCCAGCTGTTATGCTACTTCTGTTCCCCCCTTGGGGAATCTCAGCAGTGCCCGTGTCTTTGCTGGCCATGACTGCCCACCATGGCATCTGCTGAGTAAAGTCTTACGGGGACAGCTGCCTCCTTCTGCACAGAGTGCCACTTCTCCTGTTGGCCTCTGGCCACTCCTTGACACCTATGTCATTTCTGTGCCCTTCCAAGCTTCCAGAAAGCAGGGCTCTGTCTCTCCGACCATCTTATGGTTACAAGAAAGTCCTCATCATGTTCCGATTTTTTAAAATAGTGATCCCTACATAGTGTTCCAGAGTCAGGGCTTTAGCATCCTCAGACTTGAACTTGAGCACTGGCTGCTAAGTGCTGGCTGGAGGTCCTTGAACAAATCGGTCTTTGTGGACCCCGAGACTCTTCATCTACAAAATGGGAAAACTGCATCATTATTAGTTTTTACAAGATGACGAAGAGCTCCGTAGTTGCTGGCCCATGTGCCTATTTCGCCCCCTCTGTTGACTTCAATTCCCACCCAGGAACCCCTTCTCCTATCCGTGACCTCCCGAGACCTGCTCCCTGGCTCACTGTCTCCCTTTCCCTAGAAGGCGCTTCCCGGTCTTCTTCCTCTGGACCTGCTCCTGCTCCAGCACACACAGACCCTAAATCTGTGGCAGGGACCCGACGTGCGGGTGCTCAGAATCCACAGGGCAGGTCTGCCTGTGTGCACTGGCTACCTTGCTGTTGGGTCTTCTGTCCTCCCGGGTAGCCAATGAGCATCTCGAAGGCACGGGCTGGGTCTCAGTCTCTGACACTCCTGGTCCCAGCACATGCCTGGCCCTCAGCTAGCTGGCTTGCTATTGGCTGTGCGTTGATGAATTGCACAGATTAAACGGAACAGTATTTCCTTCTCAGAGGGTGGAGTCCTCTTTGAGGGGGGAACCCGAGGGTTAGGGTGAGACAGAGGAAGCCATGACCGTAGCAGGCCACCCAGCAGAATCCACTGCCTGGTCAAGGAACGGCGGTCATGGGAGCCAGGCGGCCCTTCAGCCCAAGGCCATGGGGTCTGGGGGCTTCTGAGCAGCTTTCCTTGAAAACAGAAAAAAGCTCACCATTGTACTGAGCCCAAGAGCTGGCGCTGTTTCCTCCTCTCGGATGAGGACAGCCAAGTTCAACATGCAGCAAGACTGGGCACCGAGACACACGTTGTCACACCCCGCAGCAGAACGCTCCCCCTCAAAACCAGGCCCAGCTGAAAGGATCAAAGGCTGCACATGGCCAGGCAGTGACAAATTTATGAAATCCAGTCATCCCCGTGAAAACACTGTGTATTTTAATCTGCCCAGTGGAAATAAATCAATCTTGGGTTTCTGCAGAAGGGACTGCAAGTCGGCTCCACTTCTCCGGAGAGATGTAAGGGATCCCTCTAGAGTGGCTTTTCCATCTTTCAAAGCACCAGCATCTCCTTGGCCAGGGAGGCATCTAAACATACCTTTGGGTCCCCTCCCACAAAGCGCCCTGCACAGCTAGCCTTGGGTGAGTCTACAAGCTTTGTTATGACGTCGAGATTTACAAACAAACCGCTGGCACCGGGGAGCCTGTGGTAGGTCGGGCAGACCACCCGGACGTGCACGTCTCAGAGCCCAGTTGGAAAATCTCCTGACGTCAGCCAAAAGTGTGACTGCATTTCTGAAAACTTGGCTGTTCTCTTGGTGGTCGAAACAGTGAACCTTTTTGTTCATTGAGCGCTAAGCAAACAAGTGTGCCAAAGAGCGCCTTTTCCTGGAGGGGTTCAAAGCGCCGAGCTATTTTTGACTCCTTTTCTCTCGGGACTTGAGAATATCCAACAAATGTGAATCGGAGACGTTTTACTGTTTCTGGTGCACGTCGGGGCTGATGGCCCTGGCCCACAAGCACCGGCCCGTTTGCCTTCTGTGGCGCCAGCATGGGGGCCTCCTCAGTCAGCAGTGGACGTTGAGTGTGGTCACCTTGTGGGGGTATGAGAGAGGTTGGGTGTGGGACAAGAGGGACAGTGCCATCTTCATTCTGGAGAGTCATCGTGCGAGATGGCTGACCTGGGCTCTAAGATGGTCTGTGGCTATCAGAGACAGGCCAGTCTCTGATGCTGGCCACAACGACAGGATCTTGCCTCTTTCAGCCGACCAGCGTAGTGAATTATCCAACTGGGGTGTGTGTGTGCGACATGTCTTCTGTTTCTATCCAAGGTACATACTGTGTTCTGTATAAGTATAGACATTTAATTTATATTACAAACATACACCCATGAAACGCAGTGAACATGTATTTCCTGGTGTGACAGATACCCCACATAATGATAAGAAGGCGTGTGGCTGTATGACACTTCATATTAACATAGTTGACCTAATTTCTCTGACACGTTTTTCTGTTTCTGTCGTGACCTCTGGTAGATTGAAAAGCAGTCTTTGTTTTGAGACAGGGTCTCAGGAAGTTGCCTAGGCTGGCCCTGAACTTGGGATCCTCTTGTCTTGCTTCAGGGTATCTAGGATTACGGACAAGTCCCTCTGCTACTGGCTGAAAAACACTTTTTGTACTCATCCCTTTTTTAATGAAAAAATAATTACATGTAGAAAGCAAAACATTTCCAAGGGTACAGAAAGCTCCCATAAAAGTCCCCCTTTCATCCTGGGTCCCCAAGTTCCCTCCCCATGGCAAAAACTGTTCTTTTTAAAGCAAATCCTTGGAGACAAGCTTGACACAGGCGTGCTCACGTTTACCCCTGCAGAACACGCGGCCAAGCCAATGCATGCACGCTGAAATCTTCACCATGTTTTCCTCTTAGAAATATATATTTTTCTTTTTTTGGAAATCCTGTTCTAACAGCACATGCTCACCCACCTCATTCCTTTAAATGACTGTATAGTGTTCCATTTGTTTGGGGACAGCAGGATTTCATGCAGCAGCCCTCACTGAAGGGCATGAGGTTCTTCCTGGCTCTCTGTCACAGTAGACATCACTGCAGTTGATCCTCCATGCGTGATCACAGCTCTAGGGAATGTCACTGACTGACCGGTGGCTATGTGTTGGTGGGTATGTGTGTTGTGCTTTGTTGTGATTGTCTCTGTCATCATATTTTTTGATGACCATCATCAGGGTTGAACTAATTTACACACTCACCAGCAGGGACCAAAGCATCTGTTTTGTCATCCCATTTTTAGCCAGATTGTTTTAAACTTCAGTCTTTGCCAACCTGTTGGGGAAAACATGCCACCATCAACACGAGGTTTTGAAAGGCAGTCTCTTTATCTGTTCTCATAGATATTACAGCACCTAAAGTGCTTAAAGGCCCTTCCCATTGCTCCATCTGATTCCCTTGTGTGATGGATGAGGCAGGAAGGTCAGTGCAGAAGCAGCCTCTGTAGGGCCATGTGGCACACACCCTCCCACTCCACCCGCTCCAGTCTAACTCACCCCTGCAGCCTGGGCAGGCAGAGGCAGGCAGCAGAGCTCACTCAGGGCTGCGTAGACCTTCGTTCCTGTGGAACTGCCGCTCCTGACAAGCAGGGTTCACCAAGGGCTCTGCTTCACTGATGAGCTAAAGTGAATGCTTCTCCTGTGGTCCCCCATTCTTGGAATGTGGATCATGCATAGGCAGTTCTGACTTCAGAAGCTGGACCCCCTTGCAGATAAAGACCATGTGGCATCACACATGGACCTGGAAGGTCCCCGTGAGTGAACACAGCTTTTCTAGACTATAAGAATGCCAAATGGCAACTGTCCTCTCCAGATTTTTAAATCAAAGCATAGACATCATTCAGTCCTTTTTCTCTCCCTTCTAGTAATCCGGCTGTCTAGCTAATTCCTAAGCTTCTGCAACTCGTGGTTGGTTGTAGTTCTTGGCTTCAGGGATGCAAAGAAGGCAAGTGTGTATTTCTCTCTTGTTAGCCTTCTATTTATCCCAGTAGGCGAGCAGCTCTCCAGGATCCACAGAGGGTAGGGCTGTGTGGCCAGGATGCAGGTTAGTACTTTTCCCACCTGTATAGTTTTTAGCCTCCTCACAGAAATGATGGGTCTTTTGGATGGAACTGAAACTGATGCTCATGTTCGTCCCTTTGCTAGAAGAGACTCAAGGTGAAGATTAGTCATACAAACAGTAGCCCCCTTTCAATCACATTTTTGTGATACATGTTCTTCTGATTTTGCTAGCCCTGCATTTCCCCCAAATAATCAGGGCACAGTCACAGAGCTTTCAACCACAGCACACACCAAGCATAATGGCAGCATGTCACACTCGGCTTCACCCATCGGATGCTGCGGAGAAGACAGAATGAAGTCTTGCTTCACCAAACAATGTAGAAGGCACGGGGGTGGCTAATGATCAGGACTCTACGGCTGGCAACGCCCCTGCAACACAGCAGTGTCCCATGTGAGTGGCTGTCCCCAAGAGCCCGTGTACCAGTTTGCTTCAGGGGACATTGGTATGGAGGCAAAGGAGAGGACGGAGCCCTCCGTGGGTGACATGTCTGAGTCCCATCTCGTGCTTGTGTGTCTCTTCTTCATGTTTCCCTGTTGGCTTGTTTGCTTGCTTTTCTTCAGTTTTGGAGATTTGTAAAATGGAATAAAAGAGGGCAGAAACGGCCATTTTATTTCTACCTCCTTGAATTAATATACACATCCAGGATCTCTGTCTCTCCACTTGCCCCCTTTTATAAATCATGTCATATTGTGAATGTGACATGTGCTTATTATTCAGCCCAAACCCCACTCTCTCCCTGAAGAACAGATGATAGATGACAGTTAAGTATATAGACACACACACACACATGAAATCTTACCCTGCAACAACAGATATTCTTGACATAAAATGAGCAACATTTTTCATATACATAAATATAAGTGTGTGTAGATGAATGAGGAATGGATGAAACTAGTTTGTAAAAATGGTTTTAATTTGTCTGTACCCTTTTAATAAGTAATTAATCTTATTTGAGTTGTATTTGAGTTCATGTTTTAATACCTTATTAGAAGGAAATCTGAACTGAAAGAATAGGTTTTGTTGGATCATAAAAACCTTTGTACCTTATAAAAGATTATTTTCCAAATTCTCTAACATTAAAAAAAACAGGCTATTTTTAGTTATACACACACACACACACATACACATTTCCTGAAGAGTTTGTCTCCCTCAGCGTTTATTTTTCTGAAAATGTCTTGTTTTATCTTAATTTTGGGAGGGTGCTATTCCTGGCTGTGGAGCCTGGGTCTCCGTCACCTTTCTTCTCTGTTCTCCGTGTGGGAAAGGTGGCACTTCACGCTGCCTGGCCTCCGTGGTTCTGAGGAGGGGTCAGCGGTCATTCACACCGTTGCTCCCCTGAATGCAGCGAGGTCCTCCTCCTGCCTGGAGGCTGGTCTCAGTATTTTCTCTTTATTTTTTGTTCAGCATTTTAATGTGATGAACCTAAGCTTGATATTTTCTCTGTATTTTCCTTTCTTAAGGTTTCCTGAATTTCTTAGATCTTTAAGTTAATGTTTTTCTCCAAATTTGCAAAAACTTTGGCCTTTTCTTCCTCAAATAATGTCTCTGCCCTGCTCCCTTCACTCTCCTCTTTTTCTGAGACTACATACAGGTAGAGATGCAGGTCAGGCTCTTCACCATTGTCCCACAGCCCCTTGAGTTCTGATTTCTTCTTCCTTTTTTTCTCTGTTATTAGATCAGATCATTTCTTCTGACTTGTCTTTTTTGGCCATTTCCAACCAGGTGTTAAGTGTGTCCAATAAGTCTTTCATTTCATATATCATATTTTTGATTCTAGGACTTTTACTGGGTTCCATTTCTCTGCTGGAATGCCCCATCTTTTCATGATCACCATATATTTCAAAAATTCCTTAAACGTATTTTTCAGATGCATTAAAATTTTGGTATACTCATTCCAATATTTGTGTCATCTTTGTATTATTTTTATGTATTTTTAATATGGGACATAGGAATGTTTTCTTATTTCTTTTTATGCATTTTTTTTTTAAATGAACAGGAACATTGTGGATGATATATGGTAGAGCCCCTGGATTCTGTTATCTTCCTTCAAAGACAGTGAGTTTTGTTTTGTTTTTTTTTGGTTTTTTTTTTTTTTTGGTTTTTTTGAGCCAGGAGTTAAATTACTGGTTAACCATTTTGAATTGTGGGAGCTTGGCTTTATACTTTGTTAGGGTGTTTCTTTTGGTTTTGCCCCTTGTCTAAGGGCAAATCCTAAGTTCTGGGATATAGTCTTTATTCCTAAGGATGACCCTTCTGAAACTTCAACAAAAAACATGAACTATTTATGAAGTCCCTGTAATTTATCAGGATTTAGACTCAGTCCTCTTATCTTCCCTCTCTGGCCAGCAGCTGAAATCTCTGTTCAGCTTTTCTCCCTACTTCCAGCCATTTCTTTCTGTCAGGATCCCTAAAATTTTCCTATCTGTGGGCAGATCAGGGGTCAGCCATGATTTGAAGGTGATGTGCATGAGTATTTGAGGACTCTTCACTTATTCTTTCTGTGATTTCTTTGCTTGACGTTTAGATGTTCTGACTACTAAATTCCATCTTCTAACAACTTAACAAATTAATTTGTGTTTTCTTCTTGACTTTCAGCCGCCCAACTCTGTGTGGACTGGGAAGTCTATTCAAGGAAAAGGCATATAAATAGAGCTTCTCCAACGCAGCGTCCATCTTTCCAGGGTTCAGTCCTTTCCAACTCTGCCTGATTTGGGTTGCTCTCTAGCATCTATTTAATCTAGCAACTATTTAAAATAATTGTTTTTATATATTTTGTCCAGAGCTAGTCCAAAACAAACTTATTCACTATTGTTGGAATTGAAACCTCTTAGGGAGTTAGCTTTAAATAATATATATTCTGGACCACTAGTTCCATAATGAATTCTTACTATCCTCATTTTACTTCCTAAGGACTGATTCTTCATTTTTATCTGATTTTGATACTTTAACATCTTATCTTACAGGTACTGTTTGTTTTTAAATTAGAATTTCCATTTATTCAGAAGCCCTGTAGACACTGAAAGGGGGCCTGCCACAGTGAGATGTCTCTGATGGAAGAGTAAGTCCTACCTGCCATGTAGCTGGGTCATCTCCAACTTTGCATCCAAATCTTGTACTGCCCAAAGTTGTGTTATCAGAAGTTCCTACACGTACATAAAGTTTTATTGATTAGGTCTCTCTTTGTTACATATGACTCAAAATCAGTCTAAAATTGGCTTAAACACGGAAAGGAAATTAATTGATGGGAATAACAGAAAAGTCCAAGGATATGTCATTCAGCAGTGTTGAATCTAGGATCTCACATAATGTCCTTAAGACCCGGTTTCTCTCTCACATGTTGACAGTGAGCTCCATCTTTAGCATATTCTCACCTAGTGATGGCAAGATGTACACACAAGCCTCACTGTGGTCTAGGATCAAGCCCAGTAGCAATATGAGTTACTGAATCCCTCTCAGTAAAAGTTATTGACTTTCATGGGCTTTGATTACAATATCACCTATCTCCAAATCAGTCCCCTGTGCAGGGAAAATGGAATCCTTTGATTGACAGGCCTGAGTAGCAGCCTATCTGGATGCAGGGCTGGAGTTGGCTCCATTCATGTGCATGGATTGATGGCGCCACAATAGTTTCCCAATGGTATCCTGTAATAGTTTTAATTGAAAGAATGTCACTTGACTCTGGAAAGCTATAGAACAACAAATGTTTGCTGCAGCAGAGTAGTGTGGTGGTTGGTTGGTTCATTCTAGGTCTTCTTTTAAAAATCAAAGATCCTAATACCATTGACTTTCTGGTCATCAGTTGACTTCAGAGTATGTCTCCTATAGGAATCACCCTGGAGGAGTTCATGTGTCTCTAAGCAGATTCTCTCAAACCCAAGAAGCTGGGAGGCTCTTGGGGCCTAACTGCCATTTATTGAACCATTCCAGGTTTATTTGAGATAAAATAAATGTTTGCATTTTCTAAAATTAAATAGAAAAGTATTTCTTGTGGTCATGATAATCAAACATTCACTTAAAGATATTTAAAGTTCCCAGGAGAAGGTACAGTGCTAGAGCCTGGAATGCTACTGACGGCTCACTCACCTCGTTCTTCTTATTTATCCCTGTTTTTTTGAAAGACCAAGGCGCTATTCTGGTATTGCCTGTTTTTTCAAAGTCTTAAATCTTCTGAGAAATATGTAGAAGAGGCTCTGCAAACCCTATCTGGAATCTGTTTTCAGTAAATCAGACAAAACTAGAAAGGACTGGATCGGGCTCCTTGGCTACGGAGCATGAAACAGAATTATTCTGTGAGACAGAGAAAAGCCAGTCAGGGTATATTTTTTCTTCAGGGCACTTTGCATTATTTATGGTCCCTGTATCTTGTCACTTCTCAGGTTATCTGGGAATTTTTAAGGCAAACGTGCAGGCTGGTTAGCTTCCCTTAATCAAAGTAAGCATCGTGGCATCCTAAGGCTGGATTTTGCTGTCCTGGTAGATAAAGAGGTTATCATCATGTTAGTCTCACATCTAACCTTTAGAAGTTAAAAAAAAATTAAAATTCCACATCCAAAGAGTTTCCCAGATCTCTTATCTTGGTTGGGTGTATGGAGGCCAGTGTTCAATTTGATCTTTTTAGGATTAAGACCAGGTTTGGGAACTTGAGCGGTTCTGTTCTTGTTTTTCCTCAAATGTCTAACCTGTATCTCCCATGATGTTCTTAACTAGCACACTATCCTCCAGGGCAAGTAGAAAACCAGTGATCAATTCTTGCTTTTGCAAGTCTTTGAGGCAAAGAGTCCCCATGCTGGGGATCCCCCAGAGCAGAGGAGGCACAGACCTGGGAATCCTATTGCATGTCGTGAAGTTCTGTTTCCCAAATATTAGCTGTACTCAGGTTGATTTCAAAGGTAAATATCCAGCATTTGTATGAGATACGCGAATTAGAATCTAAAAATGTAAAAAGCATCTATTGTGAGCTGCCCAAATCTAATGACTCACACCGGCCTTTCTGGGTGACCCAGGCTTGATGGAATACCTGCAGTGACCAGAGCCTCAGGTGTCACCTGGAGACAGTGCCATTTGGGGGCCATCTTATCACATGACCCACCTGCTTCCTGGAAACACGGACTGCACGGAGGTGGCCTACAGGAAGGACTACTTGGACAAGGCTTCCTGGCCAAGAGCCATCCCTCCTTGGACCTGCCTTCCCTCTGCTCCAGTTTCAGAACCATAACTCAGGGGATTTTGAAAAAGCTACTGATCTGATTGCTACTCCAATGAAGACCCAGACACAGTGTTGTCACTGCAGGGTTACAGCCCAGCTCCCTTCAGGAGAAACCCAAATCCCCATGCCAGCCCCGGAGCCCTGGTGGTCTGGCGCTGCCCCACCCTGCAGCCTCAGCCTGGCCACGCCCCTCCCACTCAGCTGCAGACAGAGAGAGGACCCTGCCTTTCCTGCCCCTCGCTGCCCTGCTGGCCCCGTGCCTGCCACCCTTTCCTCCCTCTCTTCCCGGCTTCCACCTGATCTCTAAGCTCAGATATCAGCTCCTCCTGGGGTCTCCCTAGCACTCCCCTGACTGAAATCTGAGCTCCAGCCGCCCCACCCACCCTCTCCTCTGGACTCCTGCATGGAGCCACTTCAGTGAGCATTGAGTCCTCGGGCCCAGCATGGCCCTGCCCACTGTGGATGCCCAGTCAATATTTGCTGAGGGGATCTAAGCATAGTTAGCAATCTTTTGCCAGGTGGAGATAGGGGACAGGAAAAAAAATGGTTGAAGGCTAATTGTTTCCTTTTTAAAGAATTCTTTCTGGAAGCAGTATCATTTAAGAGAGAGAGTGCGAGTTTGTGTGTGTGTGTATGTGTGTGTATGCGAATGTCCTTCCGTGTCTGCCATTTTACAAAGGATCTTTCTTGGCCTTTGGCTGTCAGGACTGAGAAGCCCTGGGAGTGGCTTCCTTGGATCTGGAGCAGTGGATCTGAATGGGTTTCCCGGTCCCTTCATGATCTGAACTGTGCTTGTTTACAAATAATGGTGAAGTATTTCCTCCTAGTTTTCTTTTTTCTTAGAACATCTTGTCTAGGGGAAGTGAGAGAAGAACTTGGAAAACTGTCCCTTAAACATTCATTAACTGCAAAATGGTGTTAAAGGAAAGTATTTGCTGCATAGAAATGCAGCTTAGTTATCGCACATATGGGATACATTTTACTTTTTACTTGAGTCGAAAAGTTTCTGAAGAAAAGAATCCCATAAATATACAAACTGCTTTATTTTGTTATTCAGTTCAATTTAAAAGTGCTATAGGGAATTTAATATGAGAGACTTTGGCTTTTGAAGACCACACCTAGATTTTTATTATTGTTGGCATGTTTATTGAAACGTGCAGCATACATGATTGATTTATTTCCATGCTGTTTTGCTGAGCTCATGTTTAAATCTTGATCTCAGTTCAAGGCTGAGCTGTGTCTTTGGAATCTTACTTAAAGATTTTCTACAATTTAAGGATAGGACCGTTTTCATTTTTGTGGTAGCAGAATTGCCCTTGGAACTTTCTTTTTATGGGTGAAGTGTTAAAATGAGATGGTGCTGAGGTGCTGAAAATCCCACAGGGTTTTCTAGCAGACTCCATCTCAGAAGTCCCTTCCATCTGTCTTGTCCCCATTGGCTCAGACCACATAGCAGTGTCCAGGTTGTGAACACAGGAGACTGGTGTGGTAATGGTCATAGGACAGGCTATGGAATCCCAAACATGGAATCAGATCTTGGAGAATCTTAGTTTGGGTTCGGAAGCATAGGCTTGGGTGAGATCTGCACGTGGCTCATGCTTTCTTGTTTCTTTGCCAACATTGGAGCAAAATGTAGTTGAAGAGAAGATAAGAAGCCGGTTGGTTGAATGGAAAACATATAATAAAATGAGTATCTTTACCACTAAACCCAGATCTCTTTCACCAACTCTGACACGACCAGGGGTCTTTGGGGAAGGGCCCTGGACTCACATCAACTGAAGAAAGTATTCCCGCAGAGCTGGGTTGTAAGAATTCCCTTTATTGAAAGAAGTCCTTTGTGGAAAGGGAAGGGGAAGTTAGAGTGACTTAGAACTTGGCTGCTGGCTTAATGTCCAGCAAGTCCCCTCTCTCTGTCTTGCAAACAACCCCTCAGGCTCCAGTATCCTGAGACTGCTGGGACCAGCTCTCCTCCTTGTAGATCCTCAGGAGACTTCAAGCTTCTCTGAATTGTTGGTTGGGCCCCTTTGGTCTTCAGGCTGTTGGGAACTTGGGAATTTATGAGACAACACCTAATGCTGGGCAGCGTTAGGGAGGAAAGGAGCACAACTCATGCCCTCGGGAAGGTATTGATTCATTTTACACTGCTGTAACAAAACACCTGAGGTTGGGTGACATGAAGAAAAGAGGCTCATTTAGCTCACAGTTTTGGAGGCAGAAAAATCCAAAAAGCACAACTCTCCTTGGCTCTGATGAGGGCCCCAGAACAGAAGGAATCATGGTATATGCATATGAGAAGGAGAGATCATATGTCAAGGCAGGAAGCCAGAGAGAGGAGAAGGGCCAGTTTCGCTCTTATACCACCCTCTCAGGAGAACTAGGGTTCCATGAGAACCACCTCAACATCCTCCCAGAGCAATGTCCCCGGCGACCTCCCTGCGAGATCCCATCTCTTTGTTTCCACCACCTCTCACATTGCCACACTGGGCATCCAGACTCTGGCACATGAGCCCTAAGGTGGCCCACAGAAACCACGTCCAAACCACAGGGGGAAGTTCCCCAGAGAGGAGTGTCCTCCCCAGCTGTTAGGTTCTGAGGAACAGCCGCAGCTAGACAAAAGTCCCTGTGTTCAGAACCACCTTGAGCATTTCTAAAGGAGGTGACCCACTGGAGACCCATGTCACCAACATTCATCCTCACAGTGCCCACACTGCTTCCCCCGGGTGTCACAGTCAGTCTCTCTGCTTCTGTGGAACAACAGATGGAGTAGCTGACTTGCCGTCGTGGTCCACGTTAGCATGAGGGGCGCTCACCTTGGAGACCCCCAGGAAGGAGGAAGGGCAGGGGCCGCAGAGGGAAGACTGGTGGATGCTCACTTCCCAGTTCACAACTCGGGCTTTGAGGGGTCACTGAGGGACACTTGCCCTACTTTTTAAATTCTGATTCTCCCTCCCCTCCCCTAACCCACCTGGTCTCACCCCCACCCCTCAGTGCCAGGTAATGTGTACAGGATGTTGGCTCTGCCAGGCAGGGAGCTTCTCCACCTCCGTCATTCCCGTGTCCCTGTGTTTCTGGTGCCCACAGAGTGCTCTTTCCTATACACGTTTGTGAAATGAAATGAAGCATTTAGGAAGAGATGACAAGAGGGGGAAGCCCCAGCAGTAGTAGATGTTCCAAGAGGTGTAGAATGAGAGGTATCAACTCAGGAGGTGAGTGAGTGACTTCACCCAGCTGAAGGCACTCAAGCACAGCTCTCTGGAAGGTTCAGGGTTTGAACTGGAAACCAACAGTGGGGCTGAGTTAAATAGGAAGACAGAGGAGATGGGTTATGATTAGAACCTTCACAAGAAATATGGAGGTGTGGTCCTAGCATTCTGGGTAGACCAGTTGGCCAGTAGGTCAGTGTAGAAAAACTACATCATTAATGCAAAAAGTCCATTCAACTGAACTAAAAGTCTTTTATTTCTAGAATTTTTGTCATTTTCTTTTACATTCATGCCTTTTCCCCACTCCCCCATACTTTCAGACCTCTCAGTTTCAGTACCGAGGATTGAATCCAGGGGTGCTTAACCTTTTTTAAATATTTTTTTTATTTTGACAGGATCTTACTGAGTTGCTCAGGGCCTTGCTCAGTCACTGAGGCTGGCTTTGAACTCCTGATCCTCCTGCCACAGCCTCCTGAGCTGCTGTGATGATGGATGTGTACCTCAGTGGCTGCCTCAATTTCTTACTAAGTTTCTCTTCCTGGAATTTTCTTTGGGTTTGAAACCTGCTGGTTTAATTTCCCTGGGTTGAATCTAAGGAGGTACTTAGGTGGCATAATCCCTGAAGTTGGGGTCTCATGGTCTGATGTGGACTGGATTCGTGACATGTGGCTGAAACTGGATGAGAAAAACAAAGTGCTTCAAATAGATAGAGCAAAACCAAAGTGAATGTGATTTTTATGCTTCCTTTTTTTTCCAAATGCATATTTACAAGGGAAAATAATGTTTTTCAAAACCGGAAATATCCTGAAGGAGGCTTGTTCGTTTGGCCAAGGAATGAAACATAATCTGAAGAAGGCTTAGCCCTCCAAAGTGTTTGCTCCTGCAGAACATAGTCAAGTTCTGAGCGCTTCTCAGGGGCCTAATGATAGAGCAAGTGCAATAATCAGCAGCACATTTCCTGCATTACTATGCAAATTGCGCCACCACCAAATTAATAGTTGTCATTTGTTGTGTTTCCTGGTTTCTCTTATCCCTTTCATTTTCATATCAGCCATTAAGAAAAAAGGCATACTTCTATTATCAGTCAACTTTTGACTAAGTGTATTTTACACTCTTTTGGGCCAAGCTCTAGTTCACTGACACTGACTTAGTGGAAAGAAATGATAGTACTATTAAAAAATAATTATGGACTTAAAATAGCAGACACATTCTTAATCACCGTGGTTCTATTAGAGATGGGTTATGATTAGAACCTTACTCGAAACTGTGAATTATCTTCCCTCTATTGTTTAGAGGGCAGAGGGAGGATCACACGTGGATCCTGAATGATATTTTTTTCTTTTAAAAATTATTTTTGGTTGGAGACATAATTTAAAGATAATTTTTGCTGTGGCATGCTCTAATAATCCAGTTTAATGTCTTGTAGTGATTTCCAAGGTAGGTGGGAAGGGTAAGCTACACATCAGAACCAACAAGGAGGTTGTTTTTTTTTTTTTTTTTTTTTCCCCAATATACTCACTTTTCCTGGAAATTCTGACATCTAATTTAAGAGGGATATGATTCCCCTTACTCCTTATAAGTATGAGTAACTTCTATTAATGGGTTATAAAATGTTTTTAGTTATCTTGGGCAAATACAAGGATTGAGAACTATTGGCTTGAATAAATTTTATAGCCAAACCAAATAGACCACTCTTGCTTAACTCTTCCAGCTCATCGGATAAGACTAGCTACTGATTTTATTCCATGTTTCTATTGATGCATTATAGTTGTACATAATGGTGGACTTTGTTGTTACATACTCATTCGTGCATAGGACATAACTTTTCATCGTGTGCTCAGTGCTTACATATGTTGTGTCTGGTCCAAGTGTTGTTGACAAGGTGGAGGCCAAGCAGAATGTACTGCATCCAGGTCTATTGCAGAGATTTATGTCCTAGCTTTTCTGGATCCCAGGCTAAATCTGAAAGGCCACGGTCAATTCAGGCAACCAGGGCATGGTCCTGTAATGCAAATTCTAGTCCTCCAACCAGAAGCCTTGAGACCCAAGAAGAGTGACTGTGTCAGTCCAAGTGTTAAGGTTGGAAAAGAACCAAGATTCAGCTCAGGGCAGGAGAACAGGGGGACTCCCTCTTACTCACAGAGGGGTCAGCTTTTGTGATCTATTTAGACCTTCAAGGATTGGTTGAGGCCTGGCCTCCTGAGGGAGGGCAATCTGCTTTACTAGATCTTCCAATTCAAATGTTAATCTCTTCCAAAAACAAATTCTCAGACACATCTAAAGTAATGCTTGACCTGAATAGCTGGGCACCCTGTAGCCCAGTCAAGCTGGCACAAAAAATTAACCATGATTCCAACAGTGGAGAGCAAGGCTGTGTGATGACAGCCCATGTCCTTGGTGCATCTAGATCTAGCCCAGGTCTCACTTCCTACCTCTGCTCTTTTCAATTACATGAGCCAATAACCCCTAGGTTCTTCATTTTGGGGGGAGGAGGAACTAGTTCTCATTAGTGGGAACTCTTTGCAATCCAAGTCCTCCAGTGTTCACAGAGTTGTGGTGAAGCAGGGTGCTGAGCCCACACCCGCTGCACCCAAGCACTCAGAAACCTGGAAAGGTGCAGTTGCTTGTCCCCAAGTTGCGTGTCCCTGCTGAGGGTGGGATTATAAACTTGGTGGCCCACTCAGCAAGCACATTGTATCTGGGCCTCTCACAGAACAGGACAACTATGTATTGTGAAGATGAGATGCTTTCAATGTATTTGCAATCTTTCAGTGATTTAAAATTTCTACATAGGTCTTTTGTTGTTGTTTATGTTGATTAAAAGTACTTGGTGAAGCAAAATAGCCCTGTGGTCCACACCATTTAAAAGTTAATCCGCGGGCGGGGTTGTGGCTCAGTGGCATGTGTGAGGCACTGGGTTTGATCCCCAGCACCACGTACAAAATAAATAAAATAAAGGTATTATGTCCACCTATAACTAAAAAATATTTTTTAAAAAAAGTTGATCTGTTTTCTTTTTCTGCTCAGATATTTGGAATACATTCTCAATGGAAAAAAAAAATAGGGTCTTGAGTACCTCCTTATCTCTTCCTTATCGTTAGGGTCTTCTTTCAGGTGAATCTACCTATAATCCATTGCACATGTGTTCTTTTGTGATATGGAAATGAGACTCAAAAGACATGAATTCTAATAATTTCCCAAGGAGGTTTGTGTTTCTTTATTTATGTGTCCATGAGGGCTAGTTCTAGATTCATGCAGAAGTGCTGATTTCTAAAAATAAGAGGACCCCCCCACCCCACAAGCAATTACTGCAGAAGTCCAACTCATAGTAAAACAACACACCTCATTTCTGGCCGGAGGCCTCTCTTTGTGCTATAAAAAGTGAGCCTTGCACTGCTGCTATTCATGGGAAGCTGAGCCCTGGTGCGTCCCTGCTGTACCTGCCTGATGATGTTGTGTCCTTAGAACATAGAGAGTCTAAAGCAATCAGGACTTGCAAACCCATGCCTTGGGGTCTATCGTCCATAAAATGGGACAATTGATATTTTGCTATGTTCTAGATCTTTGGGGGCAGGGGTAATTTCGAGAATAAACTGATCTAAAAGATAGAGAAAAGTACATTAAAATGCTTCCAGAGTTAAATATTGTTCTTTGTAACATGGAGTGGAGAGTTCTAATGGGGTAAGTGAACAGGAGCTTTTTAAATTAAAAGCATCTTAGGAGATCAGTAGGAGGAAGTCTCTCGGCAGTGCTGGTGGGGGACCAGGCATTCTCCATCTTTCCCCATCCCATTGAAGATGAAGCTCACAACCCATGGAGAGGCCCAGATTCCTAAAACCTCTGCATCCGAATTTTCTGGGAAATAGAGCCCTCTCTGAATGTGTTGCCCTAACTAGGAGTAAGACATTATCAACTGTGGCTCCCTCTGGCTTGAGGTGTGGGGAGGACAGGAGAAGATGGAGAAAGTGATCCCCCTCCCAACACTCCACGCATCTACTCCTTCCTCCCTCGTAAAGCAGATGGTAATGCACAGGAGTGAAATTGGGTTCTAAGAGGCTAACCTGAAGTCATCCTTATGTCTTTGTCTTTTAAACTTTAATGACATAGCTGCTTAAATTCTTACTGGCAAAAAATTACTTGAGGTGTAACTCACAAATGAATTTGACTCAGCAGTGCGTGATCTCACTGTAGATGAGAATTGCTGGTGTAGGGTACCAAGCAGAGCTGGAGGTTGGGCTCCCAGGTCTAAAGACATCTGAGAAACTGCTCTGGGGGTTCAAAGTGACCTCGGTTTCCTTCCATAAAATGGAAGACATATTGAGATTAGAGGTGATACATGGACGCGCATAGCCTCCAGAGGCTCACTAACTGTGAGCTAATCGTATCTTAAGAGACATAGCAACAGTTTTCCGGGATTTACAGCTTCAAAGCATTACTGAGCACCCAGTTTGTCTGCTGCTATATCCTGCCCCAGTGTACTGGGCCTGGTCCTGCCCTCCTGGAGCTACCCGCACCTCCACTGTGGCTGTGGGCAGATAAGATCCACACGTACGAGGCAGAGAAAGTTCCATGGGAGTGGGAATGGTAGGAGAGGGTAGCCAGAGTTCCCCTTGAGCCCAAATGGATACTGTTGTGCTGCTCAGAAGCCTGGCCACCGTCCCTGCCCTTCTACACTAACACACTTAGGCAGAGAGTGTCTTTTTATAGTTGTTTTTATTGTGTGGGTTTTTTTTTGGTAAGTCAGTTTTGGTGGTTGGGAACATGAAGCCATTTTCTGGTGCCCCATTAGGGAACAGAAAGAAACCTAAAAGGGTGTGAAATGCAGTGATCACAAAGAAGTGGAGCTGTGAGCCCTGCGACCCTCTGTGAAATACGCACGTTCCCTGGCTAGGTATAATCCTTTATTGCACAAACAAACAATGATACCAGCAGCGGCAGTGTAGACAGAAGGCCAGGCCCATGGGCTCCGCGGCAGGAGGGCTGCTGGGAGTGCCGGCTCCTTTCTTCCTGTAACCATCTTTGCTTTCGAGAAGGGAACAATGCAGTGAGTGGCTCAAGGGCTCTCCTCCTGGGGCTGCCTGCCCACTGCTCGGTGGTGTTTTCTGGCCTCTATTGTCTGGCTGGGCTTGGCCCCTGACCTGGACCCTGAGCTGCCTGGAGCTGACTTGTTGAGGGGCTGCTTCCTGTGGGGACTGTGTACACCCAGCCACACCCCCGTCCTTTGTCCTACACTGCAGTTGAGCAGTGTGGCCCAGGAGGCTGGAGGAGACCTGGCTCCCAGCTCCCAGCAAGCTCTGCGTAGTAGAAAAGTCTGGGACAATGGCTTGCTGGGAGCAGCGGTCGGAGGGGTGGTTGCCAGCAGCGTCTGGTCTGGAGTTAATGACAGTGTGTGAGCCCTTCGTTCAGGATCCGTGTGATTAATGAGCCAACCCAACACAATTGGACAGTCTCAGGCCTGAAACTGGGTCAGGGCAGGCCTGTAGGTAGACAGGCTTTGTTACAGTATGGGACAAATAAAGGCTTGGCTGTGGAACAGCACAGGGCCTTCTCACTTAGCCACCAAAGAAACCCGACTTGCATTGTTTTAGAACCAAAGTTTAGAGACAATATGCTCGAGGCTTTCAGTAAGTTATTTGACTCAATGTAGAAATTAGGTATTCCTATTTCCATCTTCCGTTGAAATGGACACCCGGAGGTTTAGAAACTTGCCTGGTGGAAGAACCAGGAACTAAATCCTACCTTGCCAGACTATTACCATTTTCATGTTCCCTTCTAGAATGATCCTCTGAGGTCAGAGGCCACATTGTTGTTTTCATTGTGACCTCTGTGCTTATTCCAGTATCAATTCTCCATAAATATTCATGGAGGAGACAAAAAAACAAAACAAAACAAAAACAAAAAACGGTGCTCATAGGCATGATCTTGTGCCAAGTCTAGTTCAGACCTTGTGGAGGGAAGATGCTAGAATCTAGTAGAGAAAGTGTCCACTAACAGTTATTGATCCTCTCCCTGGGAAAGTGGCATGTTGGGAGCTACAGTGCAAGATACACAGAGGGCCTTATTGCAAAAGCCCAGGAGGCTGTGTTCACAGTGAAGATGCGTGGGATGAAGGTGGAAAAGGAGGGTCCCCACAGCAGAACTCTGAACTCTCCACCCTGCAAAATCAGAGCATCGCTCTATTTATTGATTTTCTCTGGTTTAGCTGTTGGTAAGGTATCATTTGAAGAGAAGATGTTAGATTTAAAATATAATCAACCTTCTCATTAGTTGGATGTGGAAGCTGATTTTTAGTGACCCCCCTTGATATTGGCTCACCATCACCTAATGGTTAGTGGCAGATCCAGCACTACACCCAGAGCATAGAGAAGGGTCCGTGGACACCTGCATTCTGTCCTTCCTTTGAGAGCACTGAATTACAAGGTCTCCTCATGACAGGGCATGGATGAGAAAGATCCTTCTCAGGCATTACAGTGCTTGGTCCATGAGAAAACTCACTCTGCCTTGATCACAGTAGTCATTCACCAAAGCACGGATGATTTACTCCATACCAGGTCTGTCCAAGGTCACTTCCAAACCACATTTCATTTAATCCTTGCAGAAATCCTGTCTGAGGAGCAACGCTATTATCACCACTTTGCAAAGGAGAAAGACTAATGCTCATTGACTGGCCATGGTTGACCCAAGGAAGATTCTGCATGGGGAGACTCCGGCTCCTGCTAAGAGCTGTTTATCCCTAGACATTTCCCAAACCCAACAGTATTGCTGCCATCTTAGCGGCACATTTCACATTTCTTCCAGTTACAAGGCGCGCGCGTGTGTGTGTGTGTGTGTGTGGTGCTGGGGATCAAACCCAGGGTTTTGTGCATGTAAGGAAGCACTCTACCAACTGAGCTATATCCCTAGCCCACACTACATGTTTTTTAATCTAGGGAGACATGCTTGAAAGAGGGTAGACCAAGAGATCCTGTTTATTATTTAGGCAACAGTTTCAGTGATGAGTTTCATATGAACCTTATCAGTGTCAAACCAGAGTTTACTAACACTTTACTAACTTATAAACAGGCTCCCACACACTTATTCCGTGCTTAAACAAAGAAACCCATGTAAACATTTCAAAACATTTCTGGTGGGCAATTAATTTCTTTCCTTTGGGAAAATATTTGATTGATGATAATAATGAGGCAATGCATATTTTGGAGATAAATAGTATTAAAATGGGTAGCTTTGGTATCGTTCAGGAATGTTGGGTGCTTACAAATTATCATCAAATTTCTGCATGCTGAGAGATCCATTTTTCAATGTGCTTAGGAATTTGAGATGGAAGAAGAGGGATCAGGCATGAGATTTGGGGGGCGGTGCAATTTGGAAATTCTGGGGAACTAAAGACTTTCTGGAATGTTCTTCGTTTCTTCCAAGTGGCATGCTGTACTTCTAAGAACCCTCTCTACAGCTAATCTAGATCTCTTCCTTGCTCTTTCCATCCTGTTTATCTTTTCTCCTGCCTCTCCCTTTCTGTGAGCCAGGTAGAGAGGTCTGGTGGCCAGCGTGGGCCGGGAAGGAGGGTGAGCGTATTTACTGTGGCTTTGACTGCAGTGCTTCCTAAAGGAGCACATGCCCACAGGTGTCCGTCTCAGAATCTTCAAAGGTGCCCCTCTCAGACAGAAGCCCTGTGTCATTGTGCCTTATGACATTCTCCAGCTACATAATGACAGCACCATTCCTTGGTGGAAGGCCAGATCATGTTCTTGCCTCGGTGGCTCAATGATGATACGAACAAATCCAAATTTAGACTGCTGACTTCAACGGAGCATTGTCTATTTTCAAAACCTTCCTCCCTGGGCTCATGGAAGGAGCCCTTGGAAAGCCATGAAGACACTTACTGACTCCCTCTTTATTCCTGGTACAGCGAAGGAGGCAGAGCAAGGAGCTGGAGCATGATTTGCTGAACTCTTTCCCTCTGTGCTGGCCACCGAGTCTCCAGCGGCCGGGGATGCCCTGCCGGATCTGTACAGGACATGGCACAGACACTGCACAGGTGGTGCTCAGAGCCTGCATGTCTGTCTAGGGGGATTCCTCGACTGGATGAGAGTTGCCTTCTGAGGTTCCTTTCCTTACTATGAAATTTTATGTTCAAAGTCAACTTTGGTATCTTACTGAATGGGGCTTCCCAAGTCTGTTTTCAGATTTACACTCAAAGGTCCGGGTGCAAATTTGTCTCTATGTCTTATTTGCTGAGCAACCTTTATTAGCCAAATCATGTGATCTTCTTGAACCCGAGTTCTGAACACCTGAAGGTGGACGGGGGTATGGTTGTCCACAGCTCAGTTTATTTTATGACAGTTTCACTGTGTTTTAAGGTCAAAGTAAGACAGTGCTGTGGAAGTGTGGTCCTGCTCTGTACACAGGGAAGGCAGCATCACTACTTTATCAGTCTTCCAAAGTACAAAGTTGCTCTCGTGCCCTGGGGCTAGGCTCTGTGTGTGTGTGTGTGTGTGTGTGTGTGTATGATGCTGGGTGGTCCGAGGGCTGGTGCAGAGGTGCCCCACTTCTGGCTATGTTAGTGGCTATGGCACTTCACTGGATAGAAGCAACTTTCTGAACTCAGTGACCCACTGTCTACCCTGAACAGTGCTGGTGCAGAGGAACCTCGATTTCCCACACACAAGCTCTGCGTCCTCTTCCATTAGTAAAGCCCCCAAATATCCACCTCATTTGACCAAAGCTTTATAAAGGGATGCCTAAGGAAACATGCCAGGGTCAGGAGGACCACCCAGAGGCGCCTGGCGGTGGCAGCTCTGAGCCTGGATCCTCTCTCCTCTGGGTGCACGATCCACTTCCGCCAGCTGCTCCCAGCCTGTCCTGTCACTGTGGATTCCAGTCCCCAGAATCCATCCCAAAGTCCATTTCTTAGTCAGCAGGAGGCCAAGCAGCATTTGAGACTTCAGTTTAAGATCTCTTTCCTGCAGGAGGAGTCCCCTCCCTTCCTGTGCTCATCCCACTAACGTCCATTAAGTTAACCATTTGCTATGGGGAAAAGAAGAATCACGGCCTTCTACTTTTCACACGTTGTTTTAGTGGAATATTCTTGGTATTACACAGAGATTCGCAGTCACTTGGATCTTCCGCCCTTTCTTCTCTCCCTTTCTCCTTGCCCCTCTTTCTGCCTCCCTTGTTCTTTTCTGCGGGGCTTTTGGACCAACTCCTGGCTTTCTTCGGGGAAGGCATTCTCCTGGGGAGGGGCTGCGGCCGGGCCCCTGTGGGTGTGGCAGGCTCTCTCTTT
Source organism: Marmota flaviventris (assembly GCF_047511675.1). Classification (NCBI taxonomy): domain Eukaryota; kingdom Metazoa; phylum Chordata; class Mammalia; order Rodentia; family Sciuridae; genus Marmota; species Marmota flaviventris. The sequence goes on from NC_092501.1 coordinate 10,061,832, forward strand.
GCCCAGGCTGGGCAAGGTCAGGTGGCTGCCCATCCTGGAGCAGGTGAGGGCGTGTGGGCTGGAATGTCAGGTTGTGACCCATCCCTTCACAAGCCTGGCCCCCTGTACACAGGGAGAGACCCTTTCTCTGCCCTGGAGCCCCCGTCCCTCCAAACAGTTACAGCTTATCTTTAAGAAGATTAGAGAACCTCTGGCTCATGGCTGGCTTTCCTTCCATGCCAAAAGGCCTGGCAGATCAAAGGCGACGTGGCTTCGCATAGCTGGTGGCTTATCTCTTGCCTGTCCTAAGACCACTGACCTCTCAATTAGGGTTTTAACAACAATTTCTCTTTGGGGGAGGAAATGCTCACTGGCTGGAGGACAGTTTACACTCCCAGACCTCTGGCTCTGACCCCGCTGGCTGGGCGGCCTGTCCTGACAGCTCACCACGCAATTAGGCGACGGCTTTCAGTTCCCTTACAAAGGAAAAATGTTATTTTTACCGAAAATATCTCCAAGTGCCCTAGAGCATTCTATTTTTCATATATAATGAGGTGATGGTGGAGTTTGTTAGATGAATGTGACTTTATCAGGCTTTGACGCTAATGCTCCTCTCCAATCCAGAGCCCGGTGGTCCATCAGGGAGACGCTGCTGATCCAGAGCACTGAGTGACAGATGGGTCCCCCTGCATTCCTTTGCTTTCTCTGGGAGACCCGCCCTCGGCCCCTGGAGTTTCACTCCAGACATGGCCTGCTGGTTTACCCGGTTCAAGTTGATGAAACTCACACTGAATGTTAAAGAAAATTATTTTGCAACCCAGCACCGACAAATTTTCTAAAAGATGTAGGATTTTCAGACACTAGAAGAGGAATATGCCACTTTTTTAAACAAGCAGATAGATTCCTTTTATTAAAGGACTGTGCCAGTTACCCTGGATACCATAGACATATATAACACTTCTCTCCCCTTGAGAAGCTTACACCGTAATTAGGGGGAGAGAAACCCAAGAAGGCTGAGTAATGAAGTGCTAAGACCATTGCAGTAGAGGAGAGCTTAAGCTTGGGGTCACACAGACCTGGGTTTGAGTCTCAGCTTTGCTCATTATTATCTGTGCACCCTTGGGAAGATTATTGAACTTCCCAAGACCCAGTTTCTTTGTCAGTAAAACTGGGAGAAGCATGCTTAAACTATGTCACAGGGCTGTTGCAGGATCAAATGACATAAAGTTTTCGAGTGTGTGGCCTATGGAAGACACACTTGATAACTGTGATTGCTTTGCTCTTACTGTATAAGTTCAGAAAAGTTTGTAATAAAGGAATTTGCTGAAAGACAGGCAGGCAGGAGGCCCTTCTCACAACAGACCTAGACAGGAGCAGGAGCCGGGCGCTGAAGGGATAGCTGGTATACCCTCTGGCGCCCTATGCTGCCCTCTGGTCTTACGCCCACTATCCTCCTCATTCATGTCTTATCTGCCTGCAAGACTGGCTGGGAAACCACTGCGAGAGCCACAAAGTTAGTTTGCTGGATCTGTTACAGACGAGGGTCAGTTGTCATTTCCATCATAAAAGCCATGCTTCATGGATCTAGAGCTTGGAATTTAAAATGACATGGGGCTTAAACTCTACTTAACGCTTTTGATTTAAAACCTATTCAGAGAACAAGAGTTCTTAAGTCCACATGGCAGATAATACCATTGCAGGCTTGTGGTATAAGTTACCTTTGAAAACGAGTTCTGTGTTTGGCTTTGCAATGACAAATAACTTTAAATAAAGAGTCACAAAAAATCAACACTTGTAAAAAGCAAATAATCAGCCACATTTGTGTTCTCCACGGAGGAATGAAAGGCACCTCGGGAGGTTTCATTTTCATACATTTTAACAATGACATTCCAAAGTGGCTCCTTTAGAAGAGGGCAGATTAAGCAGAGGAAGGAGAAACATTTTTACTATTTTCTTGGTCTCTAGAGGTGTATATTTAATTCATTTATATTTTAAATGAAATTTTATTTTAAAAATAAAATGCATTATATACAATATTAGGAAATAGTTTGTCTTTTGGCTTATGCATCAAAGATGTACTACAACTAGATATGCCTCTGTGAGCAGACGGATCCTTAAGTATTTTATTTAAAGAGAACTATCAGTATCCCAAAGGAAGTATCTGATGGACAGAATCAGGAGGAACATTAGGTTTCTGTTTAAAAAGAAGATCATTCTGATTTCAACTTTGAGACATGAACATGCTCAGGGAATTTTCCAGGGGAGAGTTGAGAGACTTTGAAAACCCTCCAGGAAGTGCTCATGATCTAACCGAAAATAAAAAGGTCCCTCGCTGCAAACCTTTCTGTGTGGTGATCACAGGAAGGGGGTGGGGAAAGAAAAGGGGCTTCACCTTCACTTACTCTTGGACTCCAGACCCTCCCGTTGCCTTTTAATTTTCATTTTCAGTGAATTATTTTCTTAGTCTGGACCAAGGGTCTATGAAAAGCATCAATAGGCTCAGGCAGAGCGGTTAGAGGAGTTTGGTTTCACGGTTCCACTGGTGAGCTGGCTGAATGGACTCATGCTGATGGCAAGGGACCCAACTGCTCATGGTCCCTGGGAGTAGTGACAGTTAAGGTGTCCAGTTCATCTCTGAGGGGAATTGAAAAATAATGAGCCCCTCCTGTTGGACTCCAGAAGTGGAGGCCGTTGCTCTGCTCCTTGGCCCTGGCCTGGCCTTAAAGTTTGCTTTGACCCTAATAATGTGGCAGAAGTTGTCTAAGTTCTGAAGTCCAGACTTCAGGGGGCGTTGCACCTCTTGCATGTGTTATCTTGAAGTGTCCCATCTACCATGCAAGGGAACTTTGGCCGGATTAATAAATAATAAGAGACCACAGGAAGAGAAGGGCCAAGTGGTCAGGCAGCAAAAGGCGCCAGGTATGTGAACAAGTTGCTTTAGGGCCTCCAACCCTCTCTGAGCCACTGGCTATCTGCAGCCACCTGCAACAGAGAGCCCAACAAGGCCAGTGGAGCTTCCTGACAAACCACAGAGTCATGAGAAACAGTAACACATGGTTTCAAGTCACGGTCAATGGGCCAAATCTGACGTGGCACAAATCTTGTAAATAAAGTTTTATTGGGACACCAGCACCACGAGTAGAATATGACCAGTGAGACAGTAAGGAGCTCTAAGCTAAGGCCTCATGAGAGCTGGTCTCTTGGAAGACTACTGACCTGTGTGAGAAAGCCCACCCTGGATCCCGAATGATGACAACGAATGGAGAGTGGCCAGGGTCATCTTGGACCCCCAGGCCCCAGCAGAGGGGCCAGCTGCCCAGGGCCGCATGAGCAAGCCCAGGGTAGACAGGTAACACCAGCCGGTCAACAGCAACCCTGAGAAACAGTGCACGGGCTTGAAGCAACTGAATTTGGGTTGTTTCTTATACAGCAATAAATAACTGATAACCTTCCAACCAATTATTTTTCCATTCACATCCAACTGATGGAAATTCAAGAATCACAGCAAGCTTCATCTTGCCACCTCTGGAAAGGTAGTAATTACACACAGACTTCAACTGGACCCCTTCCTTCTGTTAAAATCTACTGCAGTCACAGGCACTCTACCAACCTGAATACAAATTCAGGATCATAAATACATGGGTGGATTCAACAGCTAAACAGAACAGTTCTAAACTCACAAACCATGTCATTTGTTTATTCTTATTAATAAATATATGCATGTGTAGTCTTTAAAAATGACTCCAGGGACTTCTCTTCCAAATCAGTAGCCAGAATTTCCCTCCTAGATCTACCTGGGGCAACCTGGAGAGGAATATTCGATTCGGGAAATATCGGCTGGCTGCCCTAACGGAGAAAAAGCATTAGTCAGCTGTAACAATACTGTCACCACAGTGAAGGCACAGAGGAATTTGAGATCATTGTTTAAAAGTGTGGCCGACTGCAATACTTGCTACTAGAAAATTAAAATAGAGCTTGAAATCTGAACAAAAGTCTCCATGAGTGAATAGAGCTTTCTTCCTCTCATTGAAAAAAAAAAATTCATCAGGGCAGTGATGAATTTCCTTGTCACTACTTTCTAGCAGAATGAGGGCACATGGAGGCTACAGGAATGTAGCTGGGGGTTTCTTGTGTTCACTGGCATCCTGCCCACACTGGAACTTGCTCGAGTTATTTTGGTTGGTGCCTCCATTCCTTTGTGTAAGAAGACACAGCTCCCGGCCCCCGGGGCTTGGCGTCTGGAGCTGTGGCTGTTCTTACGATGGGGGAGTGACTGATAACTCCAGGATTAAATGCCATTGCAAGGATTCCCCTGATGTTACTCATTCTTCCTCACCAGGACTCAACGTGCAACTCTGCTACTCGCTGTGAGATTTTGAGTAGGTTATATAATCTCTTGGAGTTTCGGTGTCTCATCTATGGAGAGGGGGAAAAAAAAAAAAAAAAGAATCCCTGCTCCTTATAGGATGGATTTGAAAGTCAGTGATAATCTGGATGGAATATCAGTGGGGTAATAGTACTGCTGTAGGGTTTTTATGAGGACCTAATCAGTTAACATTTGGAAAGTTTTTAGAACATGGCTTGCGCACAGTTCAAGTTTGTTAAATAAAATAACAAAAATCCAGACTGTCGTCATCCATCAGTTGTAGACCCTGAGAGTTATCTTCAGTTGTGTTCCTGAAGCGCATGGTTAAAAAACCTCATCACTCCTGACCACGGTCAGTGGTCACAGTGCAGCTGTGCCCTGGTAGCCACACAGCCCACGTCGTCCATGCCTGGGGTGTGCACAAGCCTGCACCCCATGTTGCCCAGGGAGCGTATGAGCAGTTAAGGAGAAGGACAGAGGAACAGAGAGTGACCTGGGTGGCCTCTTGGCCTCTGCTGTAAGGTGGGTGTTGCCTGCTCGGCGCCCATCCTGCTTTCTTCCATTTATCCTGGGGAGCTGGCCACCACAGGGGATGCGGTGTTGGTTGGACAGTCCTTCCGTGTGTCCTTCCTGATAGAATCAAGAGGTGAGCATGTGGACCAGGTAGAAGCTCCCTCTCCTGTGGGATCGCAATCTGCAGCCAAGGGACACATCCAGAACGTTCGCTGGTTCTGAAACTATTTACTGCTCCCAGGGATGGTGCCTGGACCTGTGTGCTTTCATCAGGGGCCTGATGATCCTTAAACTTAAGATGGAAGACTGGTGCTGGGAGCCCTGACCTGGTTCACAGCCAGACAAGTGCTTAGCCGACACTAGTGGTTTTAACTGCCGGCTGGTTAGGGAAATCAATCACCAGGAGGGAACAGCCCTTTTGAAAACGAAACAAAGCAGGATGGAGTGGAGTGGGCTGAAGTGCAATGGAGAAGACAGTAATGGAGCAGGGAGGAAGCACAGGCCGCACTTCCGGAACCTTCCCTGGTCATTTATATGTGAGTGTACAGCGATTTGAAATGTAAATATATTTCTGCCTTCTCCACTGTAGGTCTTGGCAAAACAAAACAACAGCAACAAATGTGAAAGCCAAGCCCAGAAGCCTATTTCTCAAACTCACTTGGTACAAAGCAGCCCCTGGGGAGAGAGTTAGAAGTGCTGTTTCCCAAGCTCTCCCTGGACCTTCCGATTGGGTCTGTTCCCAGTGGGCTGGAATTTTCTGCCGCCTTCTTCCTCTTTTTCTTCTCCTCCTTTTTTTTTTTTTAAATAACAGCTTTCTTTTTTTGATTCTAGTCAAGTGTGTCTATGGGGGTGCAGGGCACTCCCCTAAAAGCACCTAGCTGAATTTCAAAGGGAAGCTAAGTGCTCAGTAAAGTTGGCAAAGCTGCAAAAGCAAGACACGAACACCAAGCAGCAAAGCGGCAGACTGTGAGCTCGCTGACGTGACTATGACGTGAGAAGATCCATCATTTCGCCCCTTTCTTAAGACCAAGACAGTCTTTCTTTCAGCTTATCTCCAGAAACTACCAAAGGGCCCTTTGCAGAGCAGCTGGCTTCCTTCATACAAGCTTTGTAAGTCCAGACAGGGAAACTGAGGCTCAGCTCCCTGCAGGAGGCAGGTGGGATTTGAACCACAACCTTTGACCTGACCCGGCGCCTGGCTCTCTGCAGCTGTCTTCTTGCCCTCAGAGGCTGGAACTTTCCAACAGACTTTGCTCTGCTCCGTCTCCTCCGCCAGCAGCCCCTGGGCCCTTCCAGCCCCTGTCATGCTCCCTCCTGACAGGAGATCTCTGGGCACACACCCCTCAGCAGGGAGAGCAGGAGGCCCGTCTCCCATCAGGGTTTCCTGGGTCACCTGAGGGGGTCGAGCCCGGGGGCTGGGTGAGAGAGTCGCCTCACCTTGACTGTGCTCTCATCAACCTCAGGGGAGGGGACCCACGTCTTCTAGGACACCACAGTGGCTCCTTTGGTGCACAGCAGATCCCCTGCTTCCTCTCCAACGAGGGGTTTTTGTTCCAGTGCCACCGAGGCTGGAGAGGAAGGGCATGGGGATCCTGCAGGCAGATGCATCAGATGAGAGCATGAGGCTGCTTCTGTGTACCCTCTGCACCTCAGTTTTCCCATCTCTGAAAAGGGAACAGCGACAGTCATCTTGGGTCCACCTGCCAGGTGCTGCAGGACAGAGTGCACGTGAACTTTTCGCATGGGTGAACCCAGCACCTCCTCACTCACGGTCCTGCAGGTGCAGGTAATGACAAATAGTTTCAGGACGTCTGTGGAAGGTCAGCAGCACACAGGAGCTCCTGGGTGCACTCCCCGCTCACCCCAGCTGTCTCCAGCGTGCAGTGAGGGTTCCGTGTGCAGGAGGGTCACGCCGTGGCTCCTTCCCTCCTTCATCATAGATATTTGTTCGGAGCCTACAGCATGCCGAGTACCGTTCTAAGCTGCTGAGCAAGACAGATGGGGTCCTTGCTCTTGCCAAACTCCTCCCTCGCCTAGTGGGAGACAGTAAGGTAGGAGGCAAGAATAAGTCTGAGAAAATAAGTCTGGGCAGAACGGTGGAGTCAGACCAGGCATTACTCCAGGCACAGCCGCTCTCTGGACATTACGAAAATGCAGCCATGACCTTGGGAAGAACGCCCTTCACCAAGGGCCAGGGACTCGGGAAGCTTCTCTTTGTAACTGCACCAGGCCCCTTGGTCCTTATCCAAGGTGTTTTTGTTCACTGTGATGAACGAGTGTCTCAGCCCTCAAAAGAAGACCAGGTGACGAGACTGAGAGGGCAACTGATGGCACCAAGTACCTGTGTTTATGCCGACTTGAGCTCAACTTAGGAAAATACAGAAGGCACTCTGTGAATAAACCACGACTTTCCTGAAATGACGAGCGTGTGTGTGTGTGTGTGTGTGTGTGTGTGTGTGTGATTTCTTCTGATCAGTAGAAGTTGCTCTGTGGCCAGGGCTTATTCTGAGCTTGAACGTCACCCACCTTCCCATGGCATCCCTGGTGTCCCCTGGATGCAGGAAGAATCACACGGAAGCTGAGCATTGACCTCCCCAGGATCTGGGGGTGGGGTGCTGGCTGGACTCTGGTGACCCAGCCCCAGCAGCTGGGCCGGACTCAGCCCTTTTCAGACCTGCACCTCAGCCCCCAGACCTGTGTCACCGGAGCAGGGAAGAACTCTTGGCCGCATGCCAAATGTGGGGTCATGGTCCCTCGTCGCTGGCCCCATTGGTGGTTTCCTGTTATCTCTGTGCCCTGGAACCTGCCAGAGTGTGGGCAGCGCGGGTCCCATTGTCACTGCCCTGCTCCCAGCACCAGTTTCACCGCTGAGTGTGCACACAGGGCCTAACGCCAGACAGGGCCTGAGGACTCAGGTGGCCCAGCAGTTTTATTTCATCTATTTGTGCGTTTAACTGTTTAATTACTTGTGGTTTTGGCCACCAAACCCTCGGTTGAAGCAAAGTTTCACACATAGTTCTGCACCGTGAACCAGACACGAGGCCAAGCCCCTCCGCCCGGCCCTGCTCCAGGCGACCTCCAGGGAGGCCCGCACAGGGCCACAACCAGAGTGGAGCCCATCCAGCTCCCCCAAGCCCCTCCTGTCACTGAATGCGGGGCAGGGAAGGCCTGCTCACGGGCAGCTGGGCAGAAGAGGTAACTGGGTGACTGATTAATCAGTTGGTGCAAAAAGCAAAACCCAAAAAACTCCGTTGTGGAAATGGCTACCGGGCAGGTCGTGGCAGGATCCCCAGGTTGGCTGGGGACGAAGGATCTTCTGGGTGAGAGGAGGTGGATTCCCCACTGCATGTGCACCGCACGGGGCGCCTGGAACTCGCAGAGTGAGAGCCGATGACAGCTCCAGGATACATTTATCCCCAGGTGCTCCTCCGCGCGTTATGGGTTTTGATATTTTTTATTTAACTGGAAGCGGTCGATCTGGTGCACGTGAGGCAAGGATGACGGGCCTGCTGTCGGCCGCCTCCTGGGGCCGCGGCTCCCCACCCTACCAAAAGCACACTGGCCTGGCTGAGTGGCAAGGCAGGAGGCCAGGCTCGCTCTCGTGGCCCATGCCGGAACACCCTGGGCTTCATCTTGGATTAATAGCCACTTGGAAAGGGTTTGGTCCCAAGTGTCGCTGCAAGAGAGAGAGACTGGGGGAAAGTACACTGGACTGGGAGGCCATGTGGCACAGAGGTGACAAAAGGGGGATCGGCTGTGTGCTTGGGGTCAATTTCTCAACCTCTCTGGGCTTTAGTTTTTTCACTTGTAAAATGAAGTCGATAACAGTAGGGTTTACCTTACGGGGTCAATGTGAGGAAGAATGGAAGCAAACCCTACAAAGTGCTGAGAATAGTGGCCAGCTCTTATCTAAGTCCTCAATAAATGTCAGTTGTAGCCGGGCACAGTGACACATGCCTGTAATCCCATCAGCTCAGGAGGCTGAGGCAGGAGGATCATGAGTTCACCACCCTCAGCAACTCAGTGAGGCCTAAATAACTCAGTGAAACCCTGTCTCTAAATAAAATACAAAAATGGACTGGGGATGTGGCCTAGTGGTTAAGTGCCCCTGATTCATGACCCAGTACCCACCCCCCCAAAAAAAGAGTGGGTTGTTACTATTCCCGCCCTGTAGGCACTGCAACTTCAGACCCCAACTGCCCACCCAAAGAGGCCAAAGTGCACTTAAATGTACGAGGGTTGTATTCTAAAGACCTCTGGAGAGAACTGAAAGGTTAGAATAAACTCCACTGCTCACTAAGAAGCGTTGAGCTCTCCCTAGGCACCAGGTTCTTCCTGCTAAGCGCTTCGTCTGCATTTCAGCACTGACTCTCACTCTGGCCCCGTGAGGTGGGAACCACTTAGCTCTGTTTCCAGGAAGAGGAAACCAAGACGCAGAGGATTTCATGGCTTTGCCGAAGCCACGCAGCTGGTGCACAGGAGAGCCAGGCTGGGACCCGGGGGACAGCTCCTCTGCTCCAGCTTGTTGGTATTTTTCCCTACACTTTTGTAGATTCAGGAGACATGGATGTGGATGTGGCCAAGACTGAGCCTGGGGACGATGTGGCATGCAATTCAGATGGGGAGAAGCCTGGCTTGGCCACAGTGGGTCCCAGGGCACTCCACTGGGTGTGAGTGCTGGTGGCCAAGAGAAGGCCACAGCAAGGAGAGCCAGGGCCAGGACCCTCTTTCTTGGGGACAGTCTAATGAACTCATCCCTCCTGCAGATCTGGGCACAGGCACCCTGCTTCCTTGTGAGCCACTAGCCCCCATCCCCTCTCTGCGATTTGGTTTCCTCCTGGAAAAAATGGGAATGCTAATTCCTGGCCACCACTAGGCCATCACTAGGTCCCAACTCTGCCAAGCCGGGGTCCATTGAGCGTTTTGGGAACGTACATGCATCACTCGTGCCACACACTGCACGGCACTCCGAGGACTGTGGGATGATGAGCAGGACTCCTCCTGATCACCTCACTGATGGGGCCTGAGGAATCCTTGCAATCTTGAGTGGACAGACGTTGTACTGTGTCACCAGAAAAACCCTGGTGAAGAGATGGAAAACTCTTTTTGCAAGTAGAAGTACTCTCAGTGTCCTGAATGCTGATTCACCATCACCCTTTGGATGCTCAGATGTTGGGTGAAATGTCAAAGGTCACTCCTTTGGTCTGTAAGTGAGCCCAGGTCTGTCTGAGGACCCCAGTTGGCTCACTGCCCCATGTGATCGCTCAGGACTCTGAACATGGACCAAAAAAAAAAAATGCAAAGGGGATTTGATGTATGCAGGTCCAGCTCCTTGACCCTCAGAGCATCCAGCACAGCACCGTGCCAGGCACACAGCCACTGCATGGAGGATCTTGTTAAATTGCATTGAAGAAAGAAAGTCCCCAGCCTGCCCATTGTTCCTGTGCTCTCTCCCCACACCCAGGACTGGGGTCCACCCGGCTGGCCCCGTGGACTCCCTGAGAAGGCAGCTGTCAGGTTCCCTTTGCTCCACCTGAATTACACACTCGTCACTAGCTGCCAGGACGATGGCTCCCTGGGAATCCTTGTCCTCATAGCTGCCGAGTCTTTATAATGCACGGAAAAGCATCTCGCAGCCCGGCCCCTGCAGATGGCTCCTTTCCATCTCTCCCTGCCAACGGGCCGACTGTATGGTTGATTAGGGTAATGAGGCTTATGCAGGCTTCCTCTGTCCCTCCCCAGCTCCTTGGCTCTGAATGTTAGCCCACTGTCTATCAATACTGTCTGGCACCAGAAGAAAGCCCCTCTCCCTTCCTGCACCCAGCATCTGGTTGCCTGGAAACCAGGACAGAAGCCTAGAGCATCTTGGGTTTCTTTTTAATTTCCCTGCCAGGTCCCGAAAGCAAGCAGTGTTTGTTTTAAGCAGAACCTTTGTATGTCGCAGGCTTGCCTTAACCTTGACTGGAATGATTTCATCAACCTGCGTCAATGTGATGCAGAGAGACAGGGACAGACACTCTGGGCTTAGTGTCATTTGGTTATCGATATGCAAAGTCATAATTAACAGTGAAGGCTGAAGATGGATTGTTTCAGAGGGAGCCAGCACTAGGATCAACGTGAGCGTGTGTGTGCGTGAGTGTGCACATGTGTTAAAATTGGCAGCCTTGTGAATTGCAGCTTGCTGTGGCCACGTGCAGAAGGGAAGAGAGATTTTCCTTTTTTGCTGGCAGAACAAAAGCTTGTCTTGAAAATAAATGTCCTTCTTGACAAACGCTACACAATTCAGGGTAAAGGTGCCAAGACTCTGCTTGGCTGGTCCCCAACTGTGCTTCAGCAGGAAGGTGGGTGATCTTCAGATGAGCCACATGAACAGTCATGGATAGAAGGAGCCCCCGCCCTATGCGTTGGATGAACACTGAGAGGGACAGAGAGCCCTTAGGACCAGAACTGGCACTCATGGCCTCTGACGTGTCCTGGCTTACACCACCTGGATGCCGCATGTGCCCAAGGCTGAGAGGCATTGCATTTGTGGTACCTGGGGTTGGATTCTCTCTTGCCAAGATGGCCCTGTGTTCCCCAAATATGACATCTTTTGGAGAATCCACCAAATCAGGCTCTACTGAGGAAGCTACTCCCCAGGGATGGTGAGCCATACCTCTTGCCCCTTGCCGCATCTCTGCTCCACAAGTGTTCCCCGATTTTACCAATGCGAATGGAGAGGCCCAGAGTGGTCAAGCATCTTGCCTGAGTTACACAGTTAGTGAGCAGTTGAACTGGAACTTGAACTACATCACTTACTCAGAAATCATTAGAAGAGGTACTTTATCTGACTTCCTTCCTGCATCTAAAGATACTTCAAGAAGATATGGACTCTTAGGGCTGCAGTCTCTTCAAAAATTCTTATCATTCAGTAAATTGGAATTCAGCTAATAATAGATAGGTATGGAGCATGTCTAAAAAGATCAAGTTGCTCTGACTTCTTGGTAGCTTTTTAAGAAGTGCTTTGATGTGCTTTTTAATGAGGGTGTGAAGTGTGGAATCCTCTTACTGTGTCAGAGAGCCCGTGCCGCCAAGTTCCGTTACTCTCCTGCATTCCCTCTCCCTCTTCCCAGGACTTGGGGGGGTCTTTTCCTCAACAGTGTTTTTCCTCCTTGCTTGCAGAATATTTTAGAGACAAAGCAATTTTAAAGAGGGATTCATATGTTTTCCTTTAAAAATGGGGCTAGAGTGAGCAGCAGATGCTCAGCCTAGGAGTCCGCGTCCTGGGCTTGAGTGCTGACTCTGCCGTTTGCTTGACTATATGGCTCAGGACACGGTGACGACCTCTGTAAGCCTCGGTTTCTGATCTGTGAAATGGGGATGGAAAAAAATTAGCATGCAAAGTGCGGAGGCAGCACCTAACAAACACAGACTCCATCAGGGTGGGCACATTGTAGCCTGTTACCAACTCACAGCCGTGGGTGAACTAAGGCAGGGTGAACAGCTCGACACCAGACGTTCTTTAACCCAAGGCAGGTGTTTTCCTGGTACCAAGAGAGTCTTTTCCACCATCCTTTTCCTGTGCTTCCTACATGTAACATTTTTAAATCTTCCAAACAGTACTAGTCTGTAGGGAAAGCATCTACATACCTGTATTCTTAGAGCAGAAAGATGTTGTATACAGAAGGCAATTCCTACTCCTTGGTTGAAAACACGATCCTCTAAATTTTGGTGAAAGAATTTGAAACGATGGCCTTAAAGAACAAGAAAAGAGCGTCGACCCCAGGCCCCTTCTGCTCTCCTGCTTGCTGAAAGGCAACCTGCAAAGAGGTGAATAGGAACAGGAAAGCTGTAACCACTAAGGATGGATCTTCTTAATTTTGTGTACAAAACCAACCTCTTGTCCTCAGCCATGTTCCTCTTTGTAGCTTTGCTCATTCCTTTGAGACATTGGATGGGCCCTGTGTAAGGCGTCAAGGGATACAACGCTTATAAGAAGCAGACCCCCTTCTGAGGGCCCACGCCTGCGCCTCTAGGGTCCCCCTGAGCCACATCACCTGGACCGGCTTTCCTCGGCCTCACACAGCAGAGACTAGAGTGGAATCTAATCTTCACGCTTTGGGCCAGGACAGCATCCTAAGGCTGAGAAAGGACCAGCTTTCCTGATCTCTGCATTCCTCTTCCAGACCCCCGGCGCCCAGCGAGACCCCACTGTACCCATGATTCATAGCACCTGGGCCACTGCTGGGGCTCACTGCCTTCCCAGAGAGAAAGAAGCCTTTTTCTTATCAACCCAGCTCAGCAATCTGCCAAGAGGATAATTTAATGTTTTCCTTCTCAGGAAATTACTTTGCATCTTCACGCAAGCTCCCTCGCACCTCCAAGGCCAGTGGAGACACCTAAGGGATCGGGTTTAGTGGTGTGACTCTTCGGTGCCAAGGCCTTACGTCTGGGTTCCTAATTCTAAACATATGGTTCATTTCAAATCCTGCCATCCAGCCGCCGGCTGCGTGGCTCCTGCCAGCCTTCAGCACCACCTCACGCTCAGCATGGTTCGCGCACCAACTTATTTTTCTTCGACTGGTAGCAGTTGTGCTCACTGCTAGGTGGGGAAGGAGCTTTGGATGAGCTAATGAGGGCGACAGCTGTGGTTTGCTGAGTGCCCCCTGACACAGAAGGATGACGAAATCTCAGAAAGGTCCAAAGTCACAAAACTAGAGGTGAAGGCAAGTCGAAGCTCAGGTTCCTGTGATTCTCCCCATCACAGTACATGCCTGAGGGGGACAGGAGGGGACCCTGGGGTCTGCTCCAGCCCCTAGCGGTCACGACCCGGGCAGTGGCTTTTCAGCATCTGCATTTGATCTTCCCAAGAACCTCACGTGGAAGGTCCTCACCTCAACCTGTGAAGGAACCCAGAACAACGTGCCCACGCCACCAGGCAGCGGAGCGGGCCAGCCCTGCCAGGGAGCTTAGCCTCGACTGGACGGCGCTGACGCTCTCCGTGGCTCTGGCAAGTCCCTGAACCGCTGGGAGGGGGAGGGGCTTCTCATCTGACAAATGAAGCTGTTGGCCTGGAAAATTGCTGCGGTGCCTCCCAGGGTTACTACATGCACCCCCCGCCCCTGGGAGGGATCACGAGCGCAGCCCGCCTGGCCAGCCTCCCATCTGACGCCCGGGCTTTATTTACCCTTGGCGTCTCTGGCAACCTAGCAGCTTGACCATATGGGCTGCCCCACCAAGGGACGGGCTCAGTGACAGGCTGGGGAGCTGAGGTCCTGGTGTCCCCAAAGGAGGGAATTAGCTCTTGGCCACCGCGGCCTGGCAGTTTGCTCTGTTTGCTGGAGGGCTACAGTCCTTGGGCGGACCCCGAAGGGCACCCACAAGCAGCTGCTCTCAGCCCGCCCCACGCTGGCTGCCTGGGCCGCTTTTATTGCTTCATTATCTCTCCCGTCAGAGAGCGTGAGGCTGCGGCTTTGGCTACAATCTGTTGACTCCCCAGGCCCTGGGGCCCAGCCCCTGCTGAATCCAGCCAATTGTGCGGCTGCTTCCCTTCATAACCACCATATTACTGCACACCCCCTGGGCTCATGGATGACAGATCCCCTCCTCTCCTTTGTCCTTGGTTTCTCGGCAGCACTGCTCGGCTGCTGTGGAGTGTTGGGAAAGATTTGGTAAATTCAAGTGCACAGTGCTCATGCCCATGGCTTGGCTTCGTCTGTTGGTTGTGATGTGCAGGAGGAGATGCTCCTGAGCCCTCTGAAGCTGAAGGCTTGCAACTTTAATCTGCAGGCCCCTTTATGTGGCACTTAACAGATTGCTTTTCAGGCAGGTGTGAGCTATACCAGGTCCCAACTAAGGAAGTGGCCCTGGACTGCACATCCATAGAGCTGCCTTCTCTGCTGCCCGAGTACTGAGGGCATGTGAAGCCCCTTTACAGAATGATGACGACACTTGTCTTCCTGCACTAGGTTAGAGGGCTACTTCTTTATTCCCAAATCCTCAGGGAAGGCATGGAAAAACTACTGGAAATGTGTTCCAAAGTCTTGGGATTGTACCCGTGCTTCTGCTTTTAAGTCTGAAAACACTGGGAAAATGGTTTTCTTGCTGGGTGCAGAGGAGAAGCTGTGTCTCATGACGCTGCTACAGAAGGACAGAATGAGAAGAAAGCAAGAGAGGGAAAGACGGTCCTTTTGAGGGCCTCTGGGCTAAAGAGGCACCCACACCAGATGTTAGGTGGCCCACTTTTCTTGCAGGGTGCACAGCTCCTGCCTCCCACAGGGTGCACGGCTCACCCCAGAGGCCCTGGGCCGGGCTGGGGCACACTCTGGGCCATCTCCAGCACGAGGACTGAGTATGGAAACGGCACATGTCATTGCAGCTGCAGTTATCACCCCGGGGAACCTGATCCTGCAGCAACCTGATGGCTGGAACCTTCCCTCACACAATCCAGAGGCTCAGCGCCCCAGGGCCCCTCGGGCGGGGCCAGGTTTAAGACGGTGATGAGATGAGCACCCTTTGCTTATTGGCTGTGGATCTGCGGCAGGGCTTCTCCCTGCCACGGTTCTCGGAAACCTAGAAGTTGCCAACCCTAAGCTTCTGCGTGTGGCTGGACCTGGAGGGCAGCAAGGAGGGGCAGTGGGCAGGCAGTGTCTCCCAGGTGCTGCATCAAGCACTGCCTCTGGCAGGGCACGAGGGCCACACCTGGTGAATGAGTCACTGCGCCTCCAGGAAGATTCAAAGGGCCCGGAGCAGTGGCAAAGCCAGTGCCAAAGTGATGGGGAGGGTGGAGGGTGTGCTGGGGCAGGAGGGGATAGGTCTCTATCTCTGGAATGATGAAGACCCAGGGACGTGCATCTCGGCCCAGCAGTGTGGGAGGGGAGAAGGCCCGCCATGGGCCAGAGCCAGGAAACTCTACTAGGAAGGACAGTGCCTGAGAATGGAAAGATAAACTGTGAGACTGTTCCCTCACCTTGCTGTCCAAACAACAAGCGCATACCCGGTTTGGGAAGTGTCCAGAGGAAAGGACAAGGTCTTCATTGTGTGAAGACAAGGCATAGTACGTTCCCTTCGAGAAAGTCTATGTCGGACCTTCTCCCTTCTTCTAGCAAATACGAAGCGCTTTCCTAGGCCAGTTCTGGGGGGAAAAGGGGTGAAAGGACACAGTCTCATCATCGAGGAGTGAGCAGACCATCAAAAACCACAATGGTCCTTGCTGGGGTAGAGTTTTGTTTAGGCACAGAAGGAGTAAAGGAGAATGAGGGTCAGAGTGGATCCAGGGAGAGTGTGTCACAGGCATTGGAGGAAAGCTGGATGATCAAGTGAGATGGAGTTACTGAAACAATCCTTGCTAATAGCAATCAATTTATTGTGCCATTAGTAAGTGCCAGGCACTGTGCTGGACAGCATAGCATAGAATAATGTAATATGATTCACTGTACAGGACCCGGGGTAATACAGGGCGCAGCCAAGATTCGAACGAGGACTTCTGTGCCCACAAAGCCTGCCCCCTGGCCTGGGTATGATGTTGGTCCCTAGGAAGGCAAAAGGGCTGGCATTCATGATGATCTGGGGACATAAATGACCTCCCCAGCAGACCTCACGTCCTCACTGCTTGGGGGAGGGTCATCTTCTCTTTTCTCTCCCAGTGGTGGGGGGGTGGCCTGGAGTTGGGGGTGGGGGGTCCCCGTCAGGCCTCGCTTCCCCCCAACACTGAGTCTTGGACTCTGGAACATTTTGCTACTGGCTCCTCCAGGGAGTCAGAAAGTGGAGGAGACGAAGCTGTTAGAAAATGAAAAGTGATGACCAGGAGCCTTTCCTCGTGGGCTCGGGCCCAGAAGGAGTGTCAGTCTTTGCTTTGGACGCAGATCCTTGTCGGTTCTGTTCTTAATTTATTCCCACGGATCTGCCCAAGTGCAGTTGAAGTTAATGGAAAGAGTCAAGGAGGAGCAGGACCCAGGGGCTAATGCTAATGGGTGAAGCCCACGGGTATTCAGCCTGCAGCTCCCGAGTGGCCTGAGCCCGCACTCTTGGTGTCTAGAACATTCCATCCTTAGAGGGAAGCCCATGGTGGGGCAGAAGGCCCATCCCAAGGGATCCACTGGGTGAGTGGGGCTGGTCCTTCCTGGTCAGGCCTCTGGAAGATTCTGCCTATGACCCACCCACTCATTGACTTTGTCATGAGTCACTCGATGTGTCCAAGAGAGTTTGGAAATGGTGTCCAAAGTTGAAGGGAGGGTGATATCTGCATAAACTGTCTCTCCAGTTGATCTATACTTGAACAGACCTGAAGCCGGGCTGGTTTCTGACTCCATGGTATTGCAGGAGAGGTGGACAGAGAGTGATCGGAGCATGAACACCCAGAATCCCACCACAGGCCCTTTGCATCTCACCTGGGCTCCTTACTGCCCTCTCATCCCCACACTCCCTCCATCTACACCATCTACAGCGTGGGCAATGCAAGGCTCTGAGTGCCCCTGTGCTGGCCAGCTCAAAGCCCTCCAGGGCACCTCCTGCTGCAGGACAAAGTCCAAGATCTCAATGTGGCCTCTAAGGCCTCAGGAGACCGGCCCCTGCCTGGCACTCAGTCAGGGCTGTCTGCCACCTGCCTCCCACCTCACCCTCCTTCAAAGCTCAGCTGCTTGACCTTCCTGCCTCTGCCCTGCTGACCTCATGCAGACCCCTGCAGCCTTCCCTACTTGGCTTCCAATGACCCCTTCCCCAAGAAGCCACTGCCCCTCTCCCTCTCTGTCCCTCTCGGGGTGACCTCTGTGTCTGTGCCCTGCTGTGCCCCTGGAACACACTGTGCACCTGTACCACCACTCAGCGCTGTGGATGGGGGAGGGAGGGAGGGGAGGAAGGTCACAGGGGATCAAGGTCACCTGCTCTGATCCCCACTCATGAGGACAACCCTGATAAAGAGGAGCAGATCATGGCTCCCAGGGCAGCTCTCCACACTGACGCCCTCACACAGGTGAGGCTCGCGAGGGCCAAGGCCTGCCTGGGCCGCCGTCCCCCACCTCTGGGACTTCTATCTTCTGTCCTCACTCTGCCCCCTGCTCTGGCCTCCTCCCTGAGCCAACCCCCATTCTCCCTGGGGTGACACTCTTCCCAAGGGCCCCACAATTGTCTCTTAAGGGCAAAAAATACCTTACTTTTTAAAATTCATAAAGTACAGACATACACACAGGCATAAATATAAATCTGTGGTTTAAAATGTCATGGGCAGAGCCAGGCACAATGGTGCTCTCCTGTGATCCCAGCAACTTGGGAGGCGGAGGCAAGAGGATCATGAGTTCAAAGCCAGCCTCATCAACAGGGAGGCACTAAGCAACTCAGTGAGACTCTGTCTCTAAATAAAACATAAAATAGGGCTGGGGAATGTGGCCTAGTGGTTAAGTGCCCCTGGGTTTAATCCCCAGTACCAAAGATAAATAAATAAAATTAAATGTCATGGGAGGATCAATTAGTTAAAAAAATAGATACAAATGTGTATAAATAGAAATATCTATGAATATATATGATTGTGGGTGTGTGTGCGTCTCCAAAGTGATTCTTTAGGAGGGCAATAGAAAAACAAGATTGAGAAATATTGCCTGGCTGCCTCTGGGAACAATGGACCCCAGGCCCTTGGTACCTGCTCTTTCTTGCTTGGAGCTTTCTTTGCCCAGATTCCTGCCTGGCTTCTCCTCACCTGCTCCCCTCCTCCTGCAGTTGGTGCTCAGAGCCTGGACATCCTCTCTGGACGGCAGCCTCCTATACTTCTAGCGGCTCTTTGGTGCCTTATTATCTTTTCCTCTAGCCCCAGCCTACGGTGCAGCCTCCCTTTCTGGCTGGCTTTTCTCATTTTCCATCTTCTGTCTGCTCCCTGCCGCATCTTTCAGACCTGGGATGGGCTCTGGAGCACACAGGTGCTCACTGAACAATTGTCGGCAGGTGCTTAGAATGAGCTTGCAGGAGGTTCTCAGTGGCCAGTGACCAGCAGGCTGGGGCCTGGCTCCTTTCCTGGCAGGACCTTCCCTGTCCTCTCTGTGCGACCTGAGGTTGTAAGGGGGCGGCTCTGCTGACCAGAGGTCAGGGTGAGATCCTGAGAGCAACCCTGACTCCGTGGCTCTGAACAGCTAAGAATGAACCCAGTGATTCCTGTGGCTGGAGGTGTCACCTGCTGTTCTGAATGCCACCAGGCCCTGTGTGTGGGTCTGCTTTGGATGGGGCGGTGAGGAGCCTCATTCAGAAGGAGCACGGAGACACCGTTCCTGGCCATCCCCCTCTGCGGCTCCCCAAAGCCCCAGCAGAAGCTGCGGAACCAGGGGCCGGGGCCACAGGCAGGATGACCCCTCTGTCCAGCTGGCAAGTCTACGTGTTCCTTAAGCTCCACCCCCTCACAGGCCAGCCCCTGTCCCTGTGCACACCTGGTCACCACTCAGCACCAGGGGTTCAGGGAGAGCAGGACACTCTTCTCTTCCCGTTGAGTCGAGTGCTTTCTGACCATCTCTCAGGGAAAACTTCATGGGAAAATGTCACCCACGTTGTCATTTTTTTAATGAGAAAAGTCCCTAGGCAGCGCGTTAGCTAATCAACGTCTGCACAACTCCATGCCAGGTTGCCCACTGGTTGAACCTAACCTAACCGTCATTCAGCAAAATCACACAAACTCATTTCTACAACATGCTGAATTATTTATCTTCATTTAAACCTGAGCAGTCAAGGTTCATTACCACGTTAGTCTCCTAAGGAAAGGGTGCCACGTCCTCTGAGATGAAACCCCGGCCTGACCTTGCCCAGCCAGTGTGGATGTGCCCGCCCCGTACCAGGTACCAGCACCACCTAGACCTGCCAGACCTTAGCTCTGCTCCTTGTCGCCTGTCGAGGATTGTCTTAGGCCTAAATCACCTTCTAAAGCTCCTGTTGAATCCCTCTGGCCCAGAGGCACTTCTGTTTTCTTCTCTTTTCTAAGATTTACCTTCTCCCCCACCCACCCTGCTCTTCTGCCTCTCTGTTAACTGTTCTTATTATTAAAAAATTAAATTACAAGTTGATAGACATTTAGTGCAAGAGATTTGAAAAATAATATAAAAAAATTCTACCACTAGTCTCTCTCTCTCTCTCTCTCTCTCTCTCTCTCTCACACACACACACACACACACACACACACTAAACTTCTTTTTCCCCCATACTCGGGATTAAACCCAGGACCCAGGGGTAGCTCAGCACTGAGCTAAGTTTCCAGCTCTTTTTACTTTTTACTTTGAGACGGGGTCTCACTTAATGTTGGTGACAGGCCCCCTCCCCATTCTTGAATATTCTTCCAGGGCACACTTTGGCTGGATGCTTAGCATCCTCTCTGAATGACGACCTTCAAGCCATCAAACCCATCCTGGGTTCCTGAGCCTTTAGGTAATCCTCCGTACCCTTTTTATTGCTATAAATAATGTTCCAAGGGACATCCTCCAACAAAATAAATCTCTGGGCAAACTCTAGCTTTTTCTTAGATTCCTAGAGGTGGGGTCGCTGGGCCATAAACCCTGAGCACTCTTCTCTCTTCTTGGGTCTGTCAGTTCTGGGAGTCCACGGCACCCTGCCCTGTGGCGGGGGAATTCCTCTTGGGTGAAGGGAACATTTCTGTGGCTCTTCTTCTCCTTCACGGTGGCTTCTGACCTGGGCCCTCCAGATCCCCTTTTCTTCTTCTTCAGCGAAGAAGCCAGGGAGCAGCTGTGTATCTGTAAACCACATTCCCGCCCCCTCGGACCTAGGGCTAGCAGGCTTCAAACTCCGCTGGAAAATCCTAGCACCGCCAAGTCCTGGCTGGAGTTGCCATGGTGACAGACAAGGACGACAACCTTCTCCTCACCTCCCACCCCGCATCTTCAGACGACTCTGGGGAACACTGCTGCTTCGTTGGCGGGGATGGCTTGATCCTGTCCCGTGGTGGGGGTCTCCTACGCTAGCGGCCAGCAAGACTTCACGGAGCTCATGAACCCGCCCCGTGTGTTCTTTTCTGTCTTCCCCTGCTTCTCCTCTGCTTCCAACATATCCAAAAAATCCTAGATTTCCGGAAGTCGACCTAAGCCTGTGCCGGAGCCATGCACAAAGCCATGCACAAAGCACAAAGTGAGAACATAAACCCAAAGGAAGAGACCCTGTGACCCAAGCAGGGAATCTGATCCTGCCTGGGTCCTGGAGAACAGGGGGACAAAAGCAAACAGGCTCCAGGTGGCCAGGCCTGAGAACGGCCCTGCCCCACGAGGTGCGTACTCAGGTATCTGCAGATGCAGTGACGGGGGCTTGGGTCTGCCTTCCAGGGGCTTAGCAAGAGGGAGAGCGAGATCCATGAGGCAATCGTGGCAGGACCGTGATCCTGCTGCACCTGTGACGGCTCAGGACTGGCTCTTCCCTTTGCATTAACTGGTCTCACCCAAAAGCTCCGGCTCTTCCTTTGTTTCTGACATGATTGCTCCTTGAATGAGTCCTTGAATGGGTTCGGGGTCACACCTCCACCACTCTGGGCCGCTGATCCCCTGAAGGGCCTAATCCAGGCTTGGTCCCCATGCCCCAGGGTTCCCGTCCTGAAGCTGCAGGGAGACCTCCCTCCTCCCATGCCAGTCAGTGGGACAAAAGCCAAGGACCCTGACGGCTCCTCCAGGGGCCTGGACACATCAGCCCTCCATTAGCTCTGTCCTTGGCACCCCTACCCCTTCTGTGATTAACACTCAAAAATGTGTGATTCACACAGACAAGACTTGCACTGCAGTTGACCCACAGGGCCCTCCCCAGCCCTCCTTTGTTCTGGGTTGCTAGGCGCTCTCTTGCTTGTGAGTACAATATTGACTTTTATTTGTTTTATTTGCCCTTGCATTTGAAGAGTCTGGGCAGCACCCAGGATGCTGGGGCTGGGACTTTTCTGAGGGTGAAATGCTCTGTGGAGGGATGTGTTCGTGTTGTGCCTTAGAGACAGGCTCTTCCCACACAAGGCCAAGGCCCTGGGCTGGTGCTCAGGTCTCTGCACGAAGTAGCCAGCATGGGATTCCCACGGGATGTCAGAAAGCCACGCCACGCACTGCCCTCCCAGGTGCACACGCTGAGGTTGCCTTCGTGGGATTAAGGTTGACCACAGTCACGTTACCAAGGAAAAGCAACGGAGCCGAAGTCGGACTCAGGAGTCCTGCTTGTTGCCCACCGACATCCCTTCCAGGGATGACCACCACGTGGATTGGAGTGTTTGGCATGGCCCCAGCCTGTGCAGGACACACAGCTTCTTAGAAGTGATTCTATGCCCTGTGGGAAGCGCAGGGTGGGTGCAGGACAGCAGGCCCAGCTTCCTGCCTATAAGACTCAGAAAGGCCTGCAGGGGGTCTCTTCAGGAGAACCCTCAGGCAACAGTTAGACTCCATGTTGCATGCTCTAAACACATTAGTTTAAGACAGAGACCATCAGCGAGGCACAGCTAGAGGTCAAGGCAAGCACCAGGTAGCATCTGATACTCTGAGGGATCTGGGAGGTTTGGATCTTGGAGAAGGAAGATGTGCTTGGTGTGGGAAACAGGGAAAGGATTAGGCTGAGACTTCTACATGTCTGCAGGCATGGTGATTGTGTCCTTTAGGAATCTTCTGGATGCAAATGATATGACATCCAACCCACACTAGTTGAAGAATTTATGTAATTAAGTTCAGGCCCAGCTTGATCTAGGAGCTCAAACAACATCGTTATCTCCCGGGTCCTTCTTCCTCCTTCATATTGACTACCTTCTAAAGAAGTCCCAGGATCATCTAAGATGAAAACAAGCTTGGGTTATGTGCCTATCCCTGAGGCGATAGCTGTCACCAGAGATCGCAACTGTGTTAATTGACCTGAGTCACCTGCTCAGAAAGAAGAGGAGTAGTTGTCATTCCAAGGAGATTTGGAGCTCTGTTAGTGGAAGGGGGATGTGCTGGCTCCAAGGGACACCTGCAGAGCACAGCCTCCATGGAGAGCTCAGCACAGTGAGCTCTTGCTCCTCCTGCCAAAGCCACAGTAAAGAGAGTGGGTGGGGCAGGATCCTCAGTGCACTCTGGGTCGCCCCTGGTGCTCCAGGAGTTCCAGAAGGGTGGCTTAGGAGGGCCACACCTGCTTCTGCCAAGGTGCCTGGTGCCTTCTGAGGAGAGGTGGTGGCCTACTGCCCAAATCCCAGCCTGGGGGCTTGTGATGACTAACCTGTTCCTGGTGGGAGGTGACCACTCGTGCAGAGTTGCAGATTCCCCCAGGAGGGGGCATTAGGAGCTTCCGCCTGCGCTAGGGAGTGAATCTGGGTCCCTGCCATTGGCCATGGCTGAGGCAGCACACTCTGAGTGTGGGAGACCTGCCCTGGAGGCACCAGAGGCCCAAGCCCAGCCGAGAAGGAGAGTCTCTGGCCTCTGTGGGTTAGACCCTCAGGGTGGCTGAGCACCGGGAGTCCTGCTCCTGAGTGGTCCAGCACTCTCCCAGCCTCGCCTGCGGGGCCTCCTTTAGTCCAGCAGTGACATGAGGGGCAGGGCGTTGTTGCTGCCCTTAGATGTCCTGAAACACTGTGAGGAACGCTGGTTTCCTCCTTTTCTGTGTCCCCCAGAGCCCAGATGTTGCCTTCCACTGGGTGGAAATATGGGACTAAGAAGCTGGGGGGAAGGAAGAGGAGCCGCAGGGTGTGGAGGAAAACCAGGTGTGGGCTGGAGATTCCCCCGGTTCCTGGGCAGCGGTGCAGAGTGCAGGTGCTGATTTTAATGCCCAGCTTGACCAGGAAGCAGCTCTGGCCTCGTGTGGGGCAGGGCAGAGGTGCAAGCTTTTTGAGCAGTGATGCCTTTCATTTTATTTACACATTTTAGACAGAAACATCTCCCGGTGTTTTCCACAGTTCTGTGCCTCTGAAGGCTTGGGATGTGAGAGAATGACTCATCTTCTTGTCATGAAGTTGTCATTGTGTGCATCAGCCGTGACAACACCTTCTGGAATGCACAGTCACAAGTCCAAAAACTCTAGGCTAGGCACATTGTGTATGTGTGCACACGTGCATGTGCGCGAGTGTGTGTGTGTGTGCGCGCGCACGTGTGCGGTGTTTAAGAAAATAACCAGGAATACTCAAAACCTACAGATAGGAAGGAACTTCCTCAACCTGATAAAGGATCTGAATGTTTTCCCAAAATTCACAGGCTGTGGGCTGGGTTTGTGGCTCAGTGGCAGAGCGCTTGCCTAGCATGTGTGAGGCACTGGGTTCAGTTCTCAGCACCACATATAAAATATTAAATATTGGTCCATCAACAACTAAAAAATATATATATTAAAAAAAAAAAAAAAAAACTCTGACATGCCACAACCCTAACCCCTAAGGTGATGCTATTAAGAGGCAGGGCCTTTGGTAAATTATTAGGCATGAATGGGATTCAGTGTCCCTGTTAAAGACAGCCGTTTGCTTTTCTACCATGTGAGGACAGAGCAAAAAGATGGTCACCCATTAGCCAGGAAGAGGGTTCCTCACCAGCCCCTGACTCCGCTGGCATCTTGATCTTAGACTTTTCAGTCTCTACATCTGTGAAAGATAAATTTCTGTTGTTTACAACCCACATATTCGTGGCATTTTGTTCTAACAACCCAAACAGATTAGGACAAAGGGTATCTATAAAATGTCTGCAGCTAACAATATGGGAAAAGAGTGGATGCTCTTCTCATAAGACCAGTTACATAAAAAAGGGTGTCACTCTGTGAAGGGCTGTACTGGAGATTCTCTCCACAGAAGTTGGCCATGTAATAAGTAAATAGAAAGCATCCTGGGCTGGGGTTGTACTCAGCGGTAAAGCGCTTGCCTAGCATGTGTGTGAGGCCCTGGGTTTGATCCTCAGCACCACATAAAGATAAGTATATAAAATAAAGATATTGTATATTTCTACAACTACAAAAATACCTATTTTAAAAAGCATCCTGATTAGAAAGGAAAACACAAAAGTATCTTTTTTTGCGATGATATAATCTTATCATACAAAAACCCTAAGAAATTCATTAAAGCAAGTCCAGCAAAGTTGCAGAATATAAAATTAATATATAAAATCAATCATTTATCTATATACTAGCAATGAACAATCTGAAAATTAGAATCATTCCACTTACAATAACATTGAAAATAATAAAATACTTAGAAATAAATTTAACCAAAGTAGTGGGAGATTTACACACCAAAAACTATAAAACATTGTTGAAGAATTAAAGGAGATTTCAATAAATAGAAAGACATACTATGTTCATGGATAGGAGGACATTATTATTCAGAAGGCAATAATTCCCAAAGTGATTTATGGATTCAATGCAATTTCTCTCAAAATTCCAACTTCCTTTTTTGGAGTATGTGTGAAAAATGAGAAGCATATTCTAAGATTTATATGGAAATATAAGGGATGCAGAATAGCCAAATAATCTCAAAAAATAAAATGTTGGAGTACTCAAGATTCCCAACTTTAAAACTCATTACAAAACTGTACTATTCAAGACAGTGTGGTATTGTCATAATGATAGATATAACTTAATGGAAGAGAATTGAGTGTCCAAAAATAAATTACATACAGCTGTAATCAGGTGAATTTCAATACAGATGCTAAGAATTTCCTATACAATGAGGAAACGAATAATCTTTTCAACAAATTGTACTGAAACAACTGTATATTCAGATGCAAACAAATGAAGCTGGACTCCTCTCCCACATAGCAAAAATTATCATAGATCACAGACCTAAATACAAGGGCTACACATATATAATTTTAGAAGTAAATCTTTGTGACCTCAGTTAGGCAATGGTTCCTCAGATATGACACATAAAGCACAAGCAACAAAAAGAAAAAAATAGATAGCTGTACATCAAAAGGAAAACTTTTTGTGCATTAAAGGATATTATAAAGAATGTGAAAAGACAACACACAGAATGGGGGGAATGTCAATCACGTATCTGATAATTGACATACCTAAAACATAAAAAGAATTCTTACGACTTAACAACAGAAAGACAAATGATTCAACCTAAAAATAGTCTAAGATCTGAACAGACATTTCTCCCCAGAAATATACAAATAACCAATAAGCTCGTGACAGGATGCTCTACATTATCAGTCATTAGGGGAGTACTAGCCAAAACCATAATGAGATACCACTTCATGCCCTAAGACGGCTGTAGTTAAAAAAAAAAAAAACAGGCAGTTATAGTACTGATGAGGTCTCAGAGGAATTGGAACCCTTATAGATTTCTACAGGAAATGCGATCTGGCGCAGCAACTTGGGAAATCAATCTGGCAGTGTCTCAAAAAGTAATAGAGTTACCACCAGCAATTCCATGCCTAGGTATATGCCCAAGATAATTGAAAATATATGTCTACATAAAAATGTATATACCTGGCCCTTCATGTCAGCATTTTATATAACAGGCAAAAGTTGAAACAACCCAAATATGCATCAACTAACGAATGAGTAAAAGAAACACGATTTATCCACGCAATAGAATATTATTCAACTTTAAACAGGAAGGAAGTACTGGTAACTGATATCCGTGGATGAATCTTGAAAACATGTGCACTGAAAGAAGCCAGTCACATAAGGGCACGTGTTGTGTGATTTCATTTATATGAAGATAGAATTGGCACACTGCAAACCCAGCAGACAGTACCTTCCAATCTCCCTCCTTCCCGCCTGGCCTCTGTCTCCCTATTGCCATTACCTCTCCTGTGGTCAATCCTGTCTCTCCAAGACTTCTAAAGGTCCCTGAGGAGTGTCTTGTCCTCACAAAACACCTAGGTCCCACCCAGGCCATCAGGGACAATTTCCCCATCTCACAGTTCTTACTGTAATCTCATCTGCAAAGTCCCTTTTGCCTTCTAAAGTAACAGCTGTAGGTTCAGGGACTGGAGCCTGGACATCTATGGGTGCCATTGCTCAGGTGGCAATGACACTCAGTTGCAAGACTCTGCTTCCACTGGAGACGCCGCGAACAGGGAGTGCCTCTCTATTTAGTTCCAACGTTATGACCAGCCAGTGCTTCTTTTGGACTTCCCATGCCACGTGATTGTTCTGCCTTTTGCTCTCATTGAGCTCTATGAGGCAGGAGCTGGGGTCTTTCTGGACCCAGTGGTGTTTGGCCAACATTCATTTTCATGAGCAAGGGAAGGTTATGATTATTTCAGAGTTTGGTCTGGGACAAGGTCTCCTGGAAGCCAGGCTGCCTAGGGCAGGGACAGGTTGGCTGTGTCCCTGCAGAGTGGCTCCAGGCTGCTGTCCCTTGATCTCTGAGGATGGCTCCGGGCTGATATTCCCTCTCCTCTTTGCTTTCTCCACCCACAGGTCTTGACAAGACGGCTCTGCCTGCCTCTGTGAAGTCCCTGCTCTGTGAGCTGGTAGCTTTGCATGCACCTGAGGATGGGGGAGCAGGTGGCGCAGGTGCCGGCAGTCAGGGTGGACGAGCCATGGCCAGGGCTGGAGAAAGGGCCTCCGCACCTGCATCTTGGGAGCATGCGTTACTATCTCTCCCTGACTCCTGAGCTGTTTTGTGGACTTACTTCCAAATTTTCTAACCCATTCCAGATACATGAGGCTGCTAGAAAGCTGGGTTCTGAGTAGCTGAAGCATTCTAGAATTACTCCTCCTCAAAGCTCACCAAATGACCCAAGGCCTGCTCATATGGTCAGCCTGCTCTGACTATTAAGGCAATGTGTCTTCCTGACCTCTTCATTATCGAGATCATTCTGAGCCGGTAATTAGATGTGAGAGGAAAGGAAGAGCTCCTTAGAATTTCTTGAACGCTTTGCTCCGAATAAGACTGCGTGGCCTTAGATTGCTGTGTGATCACCAAGAGGTTTTCATTATATTTCTCTGATACACTGATGGCTCCCAGTAACAAATGTCTGATTCTGTGGTTCTCACACTTATTATTCTCCCCCAAAACTCATAAACGCCTAACATGAGTGGGCCAGAGCATCTCCTCCCAGGTGTCACGTCCTCGTTCACCACAGGTGCGAGCACCTACCACCAGGAGGTGTCCTCCTTGCTGAGGTTGGCAGGCGCCAGCTCCAACATGCTTCTGGGAACAGCTTCCACAGGTCAGGTCCAGCGGGCACTGTGTGCAGGGGTCTCCTGGAAGTGGCCTCAGCATCCAGCCCTGCGGGGGTGAGGGAGGCAGGAGTGGGCGGGAGGCTAAACCGCAACCCAGCTGCAACAATGGTCTTGTCCAGTGCCACAGGGAGCTCTGAGCTGGACTCTCAGCAGCGGAGGCAAAGGGGCTGGGACCCTGCTTCTGTGTCATCCTGAGGCCCCAGGTGAGTCTGCTTTCTGGAGAAGGACTCGGGGAGAGAACACGGGAGCAGCTGGGCAGAGGAGAGCCTCCATCCTGAAGGCCACCTGGGCAGCGTGCCCCGTTGTGATCTCTCTCCAGAGACAGACAGGGTAAGGGCAGGGGGAGATAAAAGAGAGCATCTCTGTCTTTGTTTTATGTAATCGCTCTAGAAATCATAATTTGGATCCTTCATGTACTATGCCCTGAACCCAGGTCTAGACACTAATAGATGGTGCCTGACTTGCCACGGCCCAAAGTAGGAGTCTTCTACTTGAAGATGGGTGTCTGGGGACATGCGCCTGGTGTAACTTGAGGGGTGTCGGCACATGTTTACCCCCCCAGCACTGGTGCTGTGATGTCGTCTATTCACTCCTGCATGTTACAGACCTCCGAAGACAATGCCTCAGCAATGAGCTTCTCAGGAATTAACACTGATAAAACCAGCTTTGTGTTTACTCATGTATTTGCCCTTCCAGGTGTTTCCACTCCCCCTGTGGCCGTACCCTTCCTTGTTGGGTCAGTATTTGAGCAAAGCAGCTGTGATCCAGATGTCCTTGGTTCCATTTGGTTAAACTCAGTCTGGGCCTCAGAATCCAGGCACCCGGGCCTGTTTTCTAGTTCCTCCACGGCATCCTAACAACTCGGGGCAGGATGTGGTGTCAAGGGACAAACCATTGGCTCCGCAGCAGGAGGGCTCCCCTCTCTCTGACACTCGGCTCGTCAGGCCTTCTTGTACTCTACCATCCTTCAATGGACTGTATGTAGTCCAGGTTTCTCTCATTACCTGAGAACCAGAATCTCCCATTCTCCTGCATCCTGACCGGAAGTAGAAGTCCTCTGCTGTTCGCTGGGCCTTGGCTCTCCTTACCCCTTATCCAAGGCTGGCTGAGAGCTGAGGAGGACCACGCTGGATTCGGAGGCCAGGAGGTCCCCAGGGCCCCTGTCTGGGCTGCTCCACAGTCTCACTGCTGTTTGGAATGATCACCATGTTTCCCTTCACCCAAAAAGGAAATGTGGGTGCAGTTCACAAAGCACACCTAGCATGCAGATGAGGATACCTGGGTCTCACCTGTGGGCGCTGCGGCCACGTCACTGTGAGGTCTGGGGCTGGGTGCAACCCACTTGAACGTCCATTTTCTTGTTTTCTGAGTGAGGAATTCCTGGTATAGCCCCTTAGGGAGGATTTAGCTGTAACACTTCCAGATTTTTGTTGAACTTTTGCATGGGGGGAAAAAGGTAAAAAGATGGAAGAGGAAGGGCACTTTATGGTATCTAACTTCCAGAAGCATGAGAACTTCCAGTCATGCTACCTCCCTCACTAACTTGTGATGACAGTGTACACACAAGGCACTAATTCTTTATTTTTTAAAAAATAAGATGGTGGCTAATTTGATTTGAATGCCCCAGTCTGTGAGTATGCTTCATGATTTTTAATCCAATTAGTGTTTTTGGAGATACTTCTGGCTGTAAGGGTATCTGGTTTCTACTTATGATATAACGTCTACATCCCGTGACTCAAGTTTCAAGAAGGGAGAAGTCGGCCTATCATCAATAGAAAGGGCCTGTTTATACGATTTCTTTGCTTTCTGTTATTAAACCCCAGTGACAGGGAGCAGAAGACTTGCTTTGAGCTCAGATTTCTGTAAGCAGCAGAAAATCCACAGAATGATTTCAACTTGAAAATGTGCCATACAAATTAGAATTATTTCTCAATAGGGTCTCAAAACATCCTACCTGAGGGTAAACAGAAGCTGCCACATGACGGCCATGCTGAGAACATTCTGGAAGTCTCCACCGAGGGATCAGGAGATAAGTTCTTGCTTTGAGATGAATGGCACAGGTGGACAACCTCAGGGCCCCCTACCTGGCAGCCCTCCTCTTCAGAGTAGATCTCAAGGTCCATCTGAACTATTCTCCAAGTCAGTGACATTTTCACTGAGAAAATAGTGCCCCGAATTCAATATTCAGCTCTGTTTGTGTTGGCACCACATCAACTTAACCGACTGAAACTTCTGAAAAGAATGTGTGTTGGTAGTAACATCGAGCTGCAATTTTCACACTTAACTTATTTTAATCAATAAAATTCTCCATCTCTCTCAAGGTAATTTAGTAACAAGAAACTTTCTTCTGTCCTTGACCATTGCTGATAAAAATTGAGTAAAACCATCTTAGCCATAACACGAGTTGCACCCTATTGCCCTGTGATACATCAGCCTCGGATCCAATTTTTATGTGACAGGAAAGTGAACGGAAAACAGGGAAAAATGAAAATGATAGGAAAATACTTTGCAGATGCATCTATTAGGGGACATATTTTTTGCACAGTGCTTCTGCTCATGGGGAGTGAAGCTTGTCACGAAGCATGATTTTATTTAACATTGTTCAGAAGGATTGTCACTAAAGGGTCTCAGCGTCTTCCACAAGATGGAGTTTAAATTCTCTGCAGCTGAAAAGAGTGGGAAGACGAATCTTTCATATATCCAGCAAGAAAAAAATTCCTGGTACCTCATTACCCACATTGAGTCTAGATCTGTATGTTCAATCAATTAGGAAAGGTACATGAGACCAACTACAACCCTGTACAGCCATTAAAAGCAAGCACTCTCCCCTCCATGAAGCTCTGTTGTAAAAGAGTGTGAAAAACATACCTGTCCAAAATGTGGAAAATGGACATTTTTTTATAAGTTCTAAGAAAATCAGAAGCACATTGAACTTTGGATCAGGGCTTGTGGCACATGGGGGTAGTGACTGGATCATTCCTTCCTGGCACTCTAAGGAGCGGATTAGTTAATTTGCATCTGTGGCTTCTAGATTTAGTTGGTGCTTCTGACATGGCTGCTGGAAGGAGCCAGGTTCTCAGGTCCACTTTCCTGCTATGTCCTGTGCCCAGTGCTTCGGGATGATAGGGAAGGATTCTGCAGCCCGTCAGCACCCAGCAAGGATCACGTTGTAGGCTGTGCCCCCTGTGAGCCAGCGTGTTTCCACAGCCTGATGCAATGATTCACACTTTATTTCAGCAACACAGGGAGTTTAGATGGCATCAAGTACCAGGACAAAGGTTCTTTTTGAAGATACAGATTTATATTATTATCTATGCTGTTATCTCAGATCCATAAGGGGAGGTAGGGAGGAGGGGCAGAGAGAAGGGGAAGGGAGAAATGCTTACTCTAAGACATTCAAGTCAGGTGAGCCTGACTGGGTCTTCAACTCCTCACTAATAAAGGCAGAAAGCCCAGACAGATCATCTCAAAAAGAGCAATCTCCCCTCCCCCAGATCTTACAGTCCAGGAGGTGATGAAAATTTTGTAGGTTTTGTTGTTGTTGTTTTTAATCTTAAAAGGCTCATGTTGGTCAAATACCATAGCACACCATTATTTATAAATTGTACACTTTAATTGCTTTTGATAGAAATAATTCAAAATGCATGATTCTGGAAAAAAAAATATTTAGAATAGATTAGAAATAGAAATGGCCAAGGAGCATCCTGGCTGTATCCAAATTCTTGGTTAAGTTTGAGAGATGGGAAAAGTCTCTTCTTATTGTTCGTTTATAAGTCACACATTCCATGTTCTTTCCCTAGGTGTGAGTGACCGTCTTACCCACACAGTCCAGCTTTCTAACTGTCCAAAACAAACCAAAGCAACCTGATACAAAAAGAAGCAAACAACACCAAAGCAAAACGAGGAAATGTGATCCAAATTTTTGCCTCTTACTTCCTCCTAATGCAGTATGGTGCTTCAGGCACTCCCTTTAACAATGGGACACGAGGAGTGTTTTGCATATGATCCTCCAGTGCTGGCCACTGGGGGAAATGAGGGCGGGAAAAGTGGCTTCCACTAGCTTATTCTCCCAAGAGGGATGGCAGCAGCCCAGCTGGTGGAGTAGCAGATACCAATAGGCTGTGCCTGAGTCTTTCTCCCTTTCCTTCCTTCCCTACATTCTCAGCTTTACCCTGGAAAATGTCAAGTACAGCATGATTTGGGGGGCCACAAAGGTGGCTACAAAGAAAATTTAAAGAAATTAATATCTTGAATCTAGTTCCAGTGTAGCTACTCTGGAGCCATGGGATTTGGGGCAAGGATTCCTGGGACTCAGTTTCCTCATGTGAAAGGAAAAGCAGAGCTACCTAAATGGGCCCCCTTGCATGGCTCTGGTTTCTCAGAGATTCATCTTACTCTTTGCACAATTGGAACCTTCTAGAAGAATTTTTTTAAAAACAGAGATACCGACTTTGTATTAGCCAAAGCTTCAACTTTGGAACGCTCTTGGGGAAATCTCTTTCTCTCCATAATTAAAAATCTTTAGAGATTATTATTATTATTATTATTTAAAATTAATTACTGAACTAGTTTGGAGTCAATTAAGAAAGAAACATATTGGCACTAAGTACTGGCTAGTTCCAAGATAACCGAGGTTTTAAATATTTAACTTGTAAATATTGTGATTCAGATAAACATGACTTTATGAACAAGGAAGTCCAGGAGATTAAAATCCAGGAGCAGCGTGGAGCACGTTGTGGGCTGTGCCCCCTGGGAGCCTATAGTCATTGCCCTGACACAAAAAGAAGAGACAAGAGACTCCGCTGAAGGATGCTGGTTCTCTTTGTGCAGATTGCCCTGCATTGTTTTTTCTTACCTTTGCTCTTTTCAAATGTCTGTGCCTCTCTTTTGAGAACCTGCCCCCATCAAATATCGCTATTTTCTTTGGTGCTCTATTAAACTGGATTTAGAGCATTGGCATAGGTCCTTTAGCTCCCCCAGTACATAAGAATCCCAGGTTTAGTGCAATGAGAACCATCCTCAGTCCGTCTTCAGTGTATCACCTCCAAATTCTTGCTTCTTCACGGCTCTGGGGACACGTGGAGAGCGTTCTCACACTCTCTCTTTGCCAGCTGGCAAAGGTCCGGCTCTGTTAGAAGGCCCTGGAGAGACTGGCTCAGGAGAAAGGGCTTCCTCCTCCTGGTTCTAGTGGCTTGCTTGTCCCTTGCCCCTGGCAGTGATTCTCCATCACCTGGTTTCCATGGTACCCACAGCTTCCTCAGCGTCCATCACCTACAAAGCACACAGTCAGCAGCACCCAATGGCCTTCAGTCTTCCCCCACACCCAGAAAACTTGTCCTTTTATAGTTGGTACCCATGTCACAGAGAGACCACCTGAGAGCAGCTTGCCCTGGCACCACAGCCACTTCCTTGCCATCCTCTGAGCTGTGGCCATGTCCTCCACGACAAGATCTGCATTCCAACCTCCAGAGCGGGTGGGTGTGGGGGGACTCTTCCTTGGACTTCCTACTTGTGCCCTGATATGTAACTGCTCCTTACAGTGCTGTTCCTATACTCCCAGAGGTTCTAGTTATCTGTTTATCTACTACTAGGAGGTACTAGCCAGTCCCCCATTACTCCAATCTTACCTTAGATTAATAATTCTTTATATGAAGCTTTTCTAATTCAAACTACTGTACAGCTTCTTTCTCATGTTTGGACCTGACTGATACACATCCTAAAGTGAAAATTTGTAGTTATCTATGAGAAGAAAGAGATTTTAATTTTGAACAAATAGAGTTGATTGTTTGATTATTAAGTTGGGTGAGTAGTCTTGGTGTTAGCTCTCTTGTATTGACGTGTATTAGTTAGTTAGCGTTGCTATAACAAAATTCCACAATGTTTCTTAAATGGTATAAAAAATTTTTTTTCATGTTTCCTGGGGCTAGAAGTCCAAAGTCAAGATGTCAAGAAGTTTGATCTCTCCTGAGATGTCTCTCTGTGGCCTGTAGATGTCTGCCCTCTCACTGTGTCTTCAGAAGCTCTTCTCTGTATGCGCAAATCCCTGGTATCTCTCTGTGTGCCCAAATTTTGTGTCCAATTTTTGTTTTCCCATAAAAACAACGGTCAGATTAGATTGGGACCCACAGTTATGGCCTCATTTTAACTTTATTATCTCTTATCTTCCTCAATAGAGTCACATTGTAAAGTACTTTAGAGCTTCAACATATGAGTGTTGGAGAAACACACTTCAGCCCCTATTGAGGTACTTGTTTTTCTAACTTAGGTTTTCAATATGATGGAGAAGAAACTCTGCAGTGGTGAGAAGAGCACCTGCCTCAGCTCTGGAAGACTTGATTTGAGGCCATCTCAGTTTCTCATCAAGAAAAGAGGCGTGACTGGGATTCAATGAGCTTATGCAAATGAAAGTGCTTTAAAACCTGCAGAGGACTTTATAAAACTGGAGTATTCCTTGGTAGGTGTATGAAATCACACATTTTAAAAGAAACTGACATAACTTTTCATATTTGAAAAGTTTGAAAGTCAGCTGCCAACCTATTAAATAGGTGTTAAGTATAAATGATTTGTATGGCCAGAAAAATGTCTTTGGTTTATTAGAAATGGGAAAAATTTCTCTGACCTCGTGACTGTCTCTGCACATGCCAGATAATCCTGACCAAATCCAGATTTTGGATTAATTATTGAATCATCTCTTTTGTTTTCTCATCTTTGCAGAAGTCATAAGGAAGACATTTAAAGCCTTATGGACTTGTTTAATTGACTCAGCCTTTAGTTTTGGAAAAGATGGAGACTTCATGGTCTCTAGAATTTCGGCCAGCAAGTTTTCTGGCAATTTCTACACTCCCTAATGGAAGGAAAGAAAAGAAACTATAACCTGGCGCTCATTTTATTCCATATCAGAGCCACTCTCTGCCAAGTAGTTCAGTGTTTTCAGTCATCTTACACCGTGACAAACTGAGGCACCTAGTGAAATTGAGTTGTCAGGTCCTTGAGGGAAGGGAACCCATTTGTGGAGGTGTTTCATCTACAAAACATTGCACATATCTCATTTAATCCTCACTGCATCCCTAGGAAGCAAATATGAATTCAATCCATCTTACAGATAAGGAAACTGAGGCTCAGGGAGGGTGAATAACTGGTCAGTGGTAGACCAGAGATTAGAACTCAGATCCACCTACCTCTGCTACTGCTTGTCTTATCGCCTCCTTTATTAGCCAGAATTTATTCACACTGGCCTCAGTTTAATAATGCTATTAGTGACATAATTGTCATTGGGTTGAAGCAATTCACAGTTGATTCTAACAGAGCTTGAATTAATAAAACTCTCCAGTGATGGGGTACGTAACGGTTCTCAAGCTACATCATCAATATTAAAAACGAAGCACTGGATTTAAAAACATACATTTTGGCAGATATTCAAGCCCACGCTCCCACAGTACCCACTAGCCATTGCCTCCTGTGCATCTAGAGTGGTCATCCACGGCAGCGTTTGCTCGTGTCTGTCCAGCTCTGCCTTCACCATCTGTGTATGCACCCACTTAATCTGCAGAGAAGTAATGTCTACAAATTTATCTAGCAAAGGAAAGTCCACTTCTGATAACTATTTGTTTGCCTTTCTGGTTTTTATCAGACTCCACAGCTGAGAAATAGCATGCTTTTATTGTTTTAAATTCAGACTCTTGCGAGGGTGTGCTAGGATCTTTAAAAGACTTGAAGCGTGCCCCTCCATGAGCTTCGCTTTGAAATCTTGTTGGAAGATTGTTCTCATTTCAAAAGGCAAACAGAGAAAAAGAAACCCAACCAAACTTTCCTGAGAACGAAGAGACGAGCCAAGAGTTCAAAGAAGGAATGAATGAAATTGCTGCTTTAATAACGGGAGGGAGGAAGTAACCCCAGGCAGGAGCATCCAGGAGGAGCATCGTCCCTCCACGTGTCCCTTAGAGTCCTTTCTTCCCAGCATCTTGCAGTTCAGTGTGTCAGTGCTGGGCTTCTCGCCCGGGGAGTACCTTCTTTGGGATCAGGAATTGTTTCGCTCATCTTTTCCTCCTGTTCTGCATCTTGTCTAAACTGCCTTCACGGGGACCATCGCCACCTCTAATTGGACCCTCATGGCAGCTCCTTGAAGAGACCCTGCCTTCCAGTCTCCTCAGCATGACCTCCTGTTCACTCTGAAATGGGAACCCCTCCTGCAGCTTCCCCAGGTGGTGCCAGATGGCTGCGCAGATGCCATCTGAACCCCGTCACCGACACCCAAAGCCTTGCAAAACTTAGCCCTCACCAAATACTTTGTCAACTGTGTTTCCCACCATCTCTACTCTTCCCCGCCCCCAGCCCCTGCAACCTAGGAAGGAAATAGGATTATGGAATAGTGAGGACCATGAGGTGGGGGCATCTTTAGACTGAGCGGTCAGAGGAGGCCTCTTTGAGTACGTAGCATTTGTGGGGACACTTGGGAACCGACCACATGGAGAAGTGGGGAAGGAAGTCAGACACTCAGACGCAAAGGCCCTGTGGAAAGACAGAGCTTGGCCTTAATGGGATATAATGGAGACCCCTGTGCCCCGAGCAGAGTGGGGAGGGGCTGCAGAGTAGGCAGGAAGCAGGTTCTGTGGGAGGTTGTTCAGCCTTGAAAAGTGTCCTGTGTGAGTCCCTGCATGTGTTTCTGCAGGGCAGTGAGATGACATGGGCTATGTTTTAGAAGATAATCCTAGCAAGGGGTGAATCGCAATGGAAAGGGGTCCACTTCCAAACGACTCTTCCAAAGTCACTTTTCTGATTATCATCTATATAGGAGAGGAATGATTTCTCTTTCAATAAGGTGTCAGAAGGGCTGCAATCTTTCTTAGGGTCTGCATTTTGAAGTCTCCTTGGAGTACACGAGTGTCAAGGGATTTCTTGGGAACTATTATGAATTTTTGGTGACATTCTACTCACTAAAGTCATAAATCCATTATTAACAATTGCATCCCATAATTAAATATATGTTGAGCACCTTAGTCTCTCCCAGGCCTGGTGCTTGGTGTTAAGAATGAAGAAACAGGGGCTGAGCGGTAGCACACTTGCCTGGTATGTGTGAGGCACTGCGTTCGGTTCTCAGCACCACATATAAACAATTAAATAAAAATAAAGGTCTATCAACAACTAAAAAAAAATTTTAAAAAGGAATGAAGAGACAGTGAAAGTGATTCTTATTCTAGAGCCACTTAGCCTGTAGTAGGCTAGCAGTGCTGTTGGTGGCCTGGGTTGGTCTGTGCTGGTGCATCATCTTAAGACTCAACTGACCATGTATTTTAGCACTGGTACTATTAGGACATTGCCATCTTCATATCTTCTTATAATATACAGAGATCATCAGGGGTCATTTCCATATCACAGACACATTTTTCTATACTTTACAATTAAATATATACAGTTGGATTTTTCTTTCTTATGCTTGGCCTTGAGAACTTTTTGTCTTTTGTTCTGATGACCTTTCTAAGGACATTTCTAAAATTGAATATTAGTTGAAAACTGCTCAGGAATCACTTCAGGGGAGTCTTTCTCCACATAATAAAAAATAGTTCCAGGAGTGGGGTTGGTGTGATATGGCCACATTAGTTCAATAGGTTTCTTCTCCATTTCTGGGAAAATATAACTAGCAAGTTATCAACTGTAGTCAGTTTAAAAAAAAAAAAAAGTGGAACTGTGCTTGGTTTGGGAACAAACCTAAGATTTTTCAAGAACTTTAGAAAAAATGCTGAGATATGTGCCCCACAGTTTAAAAAAAAATCATATCTTAGACAAGTAGTCTATTTTTGAGAAGAACACTTAGCCTTCTAGTCACAACCACATTTGTTGCATTTGGCTCTAGCAGGGAGAATTAAAATCTTGTGTTTGTCAGCAGTGAAGCCAGGATGCCTATGCCCCGAGTTTAAATATCCAGGGATCATCCAGTGGTTTGCTTTTATTGTTCATAAAGTCGGCACAGACAAACCACCTGAGTAGTTCCAGATGTTGAATCAACAAGACCGTACTTCACAAACCTACATGTAAAAAGTAAATTTAAAGGCTGGGAGAATTGTGCTGTTTAAGGATAGAAAGACGCTTTCATTCTTAAAATAGATTAGACCCAGGACCTGCAGATGGCAGTGCTAGGTGACATTTATGTCCCTTTGGACATTTGAGGTTTCATGTTGAAATCCACTCCTCTCTACTCTCTTTGTTGAACAGAAATCCCAGCAGTCGGCTGGCCATCCCCAGAGGACTGGACTGTTTTTAAGATAGAAAATATCTCTTAAATTTTATCAGAATGACTTGATAGTAGCATGAAGAAGAAAAGTTTCCCTGGGTTGGTTCTAACATTGGAAAACAGAGAAATGAAAATGTGGCTCAGAGTTATTAAAGTCAGCTCCATCTTTCTGGTATTTTGGCAATGGAGCTGAACATTGTTCTAGGCACCTTGCTTTGGAGTTGGCTACCAAGGGTAACATTATATGGTAGTAAGTAACATGACTTGCACGGGCCTGGGGCCAGGAAGTTGGAATTTGTTGCCATAAATCTGAGAGCTGCTGAAGGTGTCGTATGTTCAAGTTTATCAGGCACAGCCAAAAAGTGAAAGTTCTGATATCCAGGATGCCTACAATGCTATAATACATAACCTTACTGAGTGGCAAAGAATTTTTATGGCTATTGGCTGGAATCCAAACAGAGATTCAACTATCTCTCTGCAAGATATTTCAGTGAAGTGACCCAAGTTATTCAAGTAAGACTCTGGCTCATAAATCTGAGGTTGTAATAATAACTTTATTCTGTGTCCTAAATATTACACTGCAATGGCCAGAGATGGAAGTACCTCTATTGTTCGCACACAGTATCACTCATTGTCAATGAAGGAGTCATTGGGATGACGGGCTAATCTGATGCATTGTGCAGTAGCTAAAGTTTTACACTCAGATGATTATATGTCAAGCATGGTGGTAAGTGGCCTTCAAACATTATCTCATTTAAGCCTCCCAAGTATCTTTATGAAGGAGGT
Organism: Marmota flaviventris; assembly: GCF_047511675.1. Lineage (NCBI taxonomy): Eukaryota > Metazoa > Chordata > Mammalia > Rodentia > Sciuridae > Marmota > Marmota flaviventris. Next base: position 10,100,768 of record NC_092501.1, read on the forward strand.
GCTCTTGACAAATGAGGAAACCAAGGCACAGAGCAGTTAGCAAATTGCCCAAGGAAACAAAGTGATGGAGACCCACTCAGACAGTTCCCAGGGTCTCAATCCATTTCCTTGATCTTCCTACTCAGAGCCTCTTTGAATGATGGCAAACATTTTTTTTTCCGAATCTTGAGCATTTTTAGATATAAAAACATATAAAAAAAAACTGTTATATAATAATGGACTAATGGAAGGAATCTCATGAAGGAAACTCCAAGTTCAAAAAACAAATATTGCTAGGACTGTGAAGCCCACCTGTCTACCTTCCTCAACTGCCTTCCCTGGCCTCCCTCAGTCCGGAGGTAATTGATCCTGTACTGGACCCTTCTATTCCCACAACATCAGTGTGGATCTTCAGGCTGTGTGTCACATGTAGCATACCTGACGTGTTCTTTGACAACTTTTTCCTCTTGATGTTATATGGGATAGTCAATTTTATGTGCCAACTTGCCTGGGACAGGGGCTGCCCAGATATTTAGCAAAACATTATTCGTGATGATCTCTGTGAGAGTATTTCCAGATAAAATTAACCTCTGAATGTTTAGCTCGGGAGACTGCCCTCCCTGGTGTGAGGGATCATCAGCCAATCTGTTAAGGACCCAGATAGAACAAAAAGGGGAGGAAGGAAATTTGTGACTGCCCGTTTTTCCTGTCTCACAGCTTGATCTGAGACTTCTGTCCCGAATTTACACCATTGGCTCCCCTTCAGAATTACACTAGAAGTCCACCCTTAGCTTTTCTGAGTCTCCAGTTGGCAGATGGTAGATGAGGGGACTTCTCAAACTTTGTAATTGCATAAGCCAATTCCTCATAATAAATCTCTCAATGGATTAATGTGTGTGTGTGTGTGTGTGTGTGTGTATGTGTGTATAAAGAGAGAGAGAGGGATAAACTGATAAACTCAGCTCAATTCCTTCCCCACTCAGGGAAGCATTCTGACTTCCTTAGAGCCAGAAAATGGCAAAGCTGAAACTTGACTTGGACTTAGTTCTTCCAACTCCTTGATCTGGGACTTTCCTTTCCACTGGACACTAGCTTCCTCAGATGGCCCTCCAAAAGACAGTGCTAAACCCATCTGCTAGGTCTTTTAGTACAGTTCCGTGTCTTTTGAGGCTAGCACAATTTCATGGACTGCGCCTGGGCCAGGCTCCCCACACTGCCTTCTTTCCAAGGCTCTTGAAGGATGCTGAGGGTGAAGGCAGCCTGCCGCTCCTTGTCCCCATGTTCCATCTGAAGGTCCTCATAGCGGGCGGCAATGAAGACCACGCCTTCCCTCAGGTGGGCCAGGGCCACAGCAGTCCACTTTTATTCATAAAAGACTCTTAAAAAGAAAAACCACTATATCTCTTGGCAGGGCAGGCTGGCGAGTGCTCCAGGTGGCCACAGTGCCAGGGGCAGAAGTTGAGAAAGTCATTATGTTTTGTCCTGAGGTTTGATACTTGAGCTTTTGGAAGACTTATAAACTGACAAATTGAAAAAAATCAATAAGAAGGAATGGAAAACCAGAAAGTATCATTTGGGTCTTTGTTCTCAAAAGGGAAGAAGTTGATTAATAACACAAGAAGCCAATTATTTCCTTCTGGGACTTCCTTTCCTCCCATCAGGTGGAACCTTGGCAGTGAGGATCGTTTAGATGCAAAAGATGGGTTTTGTTTTGGTCCCATGAAGGGCATTTCTAGAGGAATAAAGCTGAGGATTTTGGAAGAGTACATTTCTCAGTGTCTTATCATTTAAAATTTGAGGGAATATAAAACTCGAATCATATGTGGTTTAGCACAGCAGCCTTCCCTTATCCGATGGCCACACATTCCAGATGGTAGTGGGTGCCTGAAACCACAGACGGTACTGAACTTCACGCACTCTATGTCTTTCCTACTCCTACATACGCAAATGGCTTTTCCATCTTGATGGAGCACTTATCATGCACTGTGACTGTAACTTGTAGTTTGAATTTCATACAAGCAAAACTTACATGAATCTCTTTTTTCACAACTTCATGAAAGAAAAGATTAATTCTTCCTATAGATCTTAACAATCTTAGCACATGTTTTTCTTAATGAATCAATAACTTTTATCTTCTCACTTAAAAGAAGCACTCTTTGGCTTCTCTTTGGCACATTTGAATTGCCAACATCACTACTCTTGGGCTTTAGGGCCATGATTAGATAAAATAATGGTTATCTGAACAGAAGCACTGTGATACCAAGATAATTGATCTGATAACCACAATGGCCATGGAATGACTGTCAGGTGGGTAGCATATACCACCTGGATGCACTGGACAAAGGCATGACTCACATCCCAGACAGGACAGAGCCAATCACACTATTCAGAACAGAATATTATTTAAAATTTATGAATGGCTCATTTGTGAAATTTTTTGTTTAATATTTCTACTGCAACTGACAGACCTGTTCTTTGTTCATCTGTATGGGATTTAGAGACTCTCAAACAGACTTGCTGAAGCAAAGTGGCCAGCCAAGTCAGAGTATAGCTGCCCCTTCCTCAAAATTCCAGATAAGGGGAGAGATGCTGTGGTACTGCTGCTGTGTCAACCATCTGGTTTCGATACTGTACTACGGTTATGTAAGATGTCACAGGGGGAAGCAGGGGGAAGGGTACTCTCTACTGTTTTAGAAACTACTAGGTGAGTTTAATGTCATTTCCAAAATGAAAAGTTTTAAAAAGAAGCGAGCAGCTCCTTTTACTGTTTGGATTTTGAGCCAGGCAAATCTCATTAATACGGCAGTTTATGGCAATGTGCTAGGATAAGTGGGGAATGGGAATTTTTAAGCAATATGTACCAGCTAGAAAATGTGCTAGAAGGTAAGGTTAGTGCTTCCATAAGCACCACAAGAAGTTTGTAATTGTCTGCCCCGTTGGAAACTCCAGTGGTGCAGCCCACCCCACCCACCCCCATAGCTACTGCACTGCAGCTTCCCGGCTGTGGCACTAATTATTCTGGAATGGGGTTTGCTGAGTGGGGCCGCCCTGTGCATGGTAGGGTATCTAGTGGCATCATGATTTCTACCCACTGGACGCCAGTAGTATCCTGTGCCCCCTCCTACTGTGACAGCCAAAAGTATCTCCCAATATTGTAAAGTGTCCCCTCTGGGACAAAATTGCCCTTAGTTGAGGATTGCTGCTATACTGAGAAAACAGATTGTTTTGTCTTGATTTATTTATATATTTTTGATACTGGGGAATGAACCCAGGGGTGCTTAACCACTGAGGCACTTCCCCAGCCCTTTTTATTTTTTTATTTTGAGACAGGGTCTCACTAAGTTCTTTAGGGTTTTGCTAAGTTGCTGAGGCTGGCTTTGAACTTGTGATCCTCCTGCTTCAGCCTCCCAAGCTGCTGGGATTACTGGTGTCTACCACCCCAGCCGGCTGTCTCTACTTTTTAAAGAAAATGAAAATCTAGTCCTTTTATGGGAGATTACAGCAACACCTTCCTCCCAATACATCCTCTGTGGACCCAAGTGCAAATTCCTTGAGAGATTCTGGATTTTTAAAAAATGTACCATTTCACTCATTCTGTTGTATCTCAGACATATGTCGTGGTATTGAAATAGAAATATTTTCTACTTAAAAAGCTGTCTGAAACAGATATTTCAGAAGGAGAAACATACATAAAATCCCCCAAAGAACCAAGTGTGTGCAATGTTGGCCTTACTGAGTATCCTAGCGAGTCATAATTTCACACATAAAGGTAATTCGTAACATTAAAACACTCGCAGGCTTTAGTTTATTTAAGCCTCTGGGGCTAACACAGCACATTTCTAAATATTATGGGTTTTGTAAAGGTGCATGACGAACAAGCAGACCTGCTGGTGCACTGGAAAAGTGATAAAAATCAGCACTGAGCTTAATCACGCCTTTCTTTGCAGGGTATATTTATGCGGTGATGTCAGCGTGGGATCCTGTAACTGGCTAAAGGTCAGGTTCTGCGTTCATTTGCACGGGATTTGGAGACTCTCAAGCAGACGTGCTGTAGAAAAGTGGCCAGCCGCGTCGGGGCATGGCTGCCCCTTCCTCCAGCAAAGCGACTGAACAAAGAAATCCATCTTTAAACACATTCAAAACCACAGCGGCTCCATCTTTTGCCCCTTGAATTATTTGAGTTATTGGGGCTGGCTCCAGTGTCAAGCCGAGTATTTGCCTTAATGTATTTATTTAACCCAGGACTGCCACGGAGAAGGCAAACCCATCTCAGCACGCGAAGATCTGCGACAAAGAGAACATTCAGAGCCGATCCTGGGTAACAAACACATGGGGAACTCTGGGACAGGAATGGTGTGGCAAGCCCAGCACAATGCTCGGCTTTATTCCCTGCTCAGAGTCAGACTGTACTCAGCCCAACTGTAAACCGCTGTTCACTGAGCAGACCCAGCCGGATGGCAGATTTGGAGGTGAGGGGGCTCCAGCCGGGCTGCTCCAAGCCCCAATGGCGGCGCAGACCCTGAAGCGTGGGCCATCAGCAGCTTCGGATTTCTCTTTATGGGCTAGATGCAGGGAGACGGCCTCTGCAGAGGAAGAATCTAGAAGCCAAACATCCATACTCCATGAACACACACAGCAATCTGGTGCAGCCTGCTGGGTCCTGGGTCCTGGGTCCTCACCCCACATCTGGGAAGGACGGCACTGATGTCCTTGTACATCACCCTCAGATATCAAGTCTCTAATCATGATGACTCTACAGACGATGCAATTCCAGGGCGCATCATGGATGAGGGTAATCCCTGTTAATGGCTTGCAGTTTGTTTGTTTTCTTGATTGGAAGATTGGGCCATTGGGGAAAGAGAGCCGTTGGCTTCAAATGAATGTAGAGGCCCAGCTGCCATGTGAGATAGCTTTATCTTTCTCTCAACTGAGTTGCCACCCATGAAACTCACTCTACTGATCAGGAATCTTTCCACTGCAAATGACAGAGACAATTCAAACTAACATCTACAGAAAACAACTACCATGGGTTAATGGGCCAGCCACTGAGGTAAGCCCTTTCTTGTATCAACCTTCAATCTTCACAACTCTGTGAGGCTGTGGTCATGCTCTTCGTCTCATAGATGAAGAAACTGAGGCATCATGAAAGGAGGCCACTTGCCTCTAAGTCCCAAGCTCTGCAGCCACAGCTGGGATTGGAACTGGGCAGATCAGCTTCAGCGTCCACTCGAGCATCACCAGATGTAGCAAATGGCTCAGGTTTGGACACTGGAATGACTGTAGGCAGAGGAGCTGCAGGGGCTTCATGCCACCTGGCTTCTCCCTTCATGAGTCTCACTGCCCTCGTCCCTGTATCCCTTTGACGTGGTCTTATTCCCTCCTGCAGCAAGCAGACCCTTGCTAAGCTGTGGGAAATGTGGCCACTAGAAAGTTCAGTTGAGCGACACAGTCGAAAGGACCAGAAGCCCCTCCATAGCCACCTGACCGCCTGGCTTGTGAGAGAACTCCGCCAGGACCAGAGGAACTGCTTCACCAAGGCAGACCCAGGGCGAAGCGAACACAGTTCTGGTGAGGCTTGTGCTACAGCAGCCTTCAAAGTGGAAGGAGCGAGGCACGGCCATTGCGACCCCTACCAGGACCCAGAAGGGTCAGCGGGTGGCTCCCAGAGGAAAAGGGGCACCCTTTCCAGACATTGGATCTGAAAAGCACTCTGGGATTACAATACAATAGCACTCCAGTCCCAAGCACTTATTTTTTCTTTGATTTTGGGGATCTTGTGGAGGACATTACCTGTTCCACTCTCTGGAATCCCTTCTCATAGATTTAAAAACTATAAAATCTTTTGATTTTCTAAATTATTTTTCCTTTTGAATGGTGAACATTTATTAGCTAATTATGTTTTCCAATGTGCCTTGACCTCCAGGAACTTGAAGGCCAACATTGTGGATCAACATGAGTCTTTTTTTTTGGACCTGAAGGAAATTGCTTTACTAAGTTTCCCTCTTATTTCATCTTACCATTTGCCTCTATTTTTAGTTGTCTTGATTTGAAAAATGCTTATTGTGTATGTTTATTAAGCTGCATCCAGTTCACTTTGGGATAAGTGGTGGCATAAAAATGCAATTTATAAAACTAAGTATCCTTTGAACTTCAAAGTGAACAGTGGTTCAGGATGAACTCAAAATTTGAGGTTGCAGAATCTGTGATATGGGGAGAATGAGGGCTTCTTGGCCCTAAACTAGTTTGTTGAAAAATAAGACCTCATAATAAGAGAAATGGACCTGAAAACCTCAATGAGATTAGCATAGATCAAAATTTTTGATGTTCCAATCATCTTGACAATGGGGAAAAGCCGCTGTCATGCATCTGTGAGAGTACAAGTTGGCACAACTGCTATGGAGAACAGGTCAGCCTATGTGCATCTTAAAATGCACTCATCCTTTGGCCATTACTTTTAGGGATTCATTTAATTTCATTTATTAAAATGAATACATTTTAAATTTAATTTAAAAATTGAAATAGAATTTACTTCTAGGAATTTATCCTCCAGCTACAGATGTGCAGAATGATATGGGTATAAGGATATTTACTATGGCTTTATTAGTAATAAGTCAAACATTTGGAAACAACCTAAGTGTACTCCCTTGGGGGATCAGATGAAATATGGTACAATGCATATAACAGCCATGTGAAATGAGAACAGTATCTATGTAATAACACAACAAGATCTTTAGGGCGTAGCATTGAATAAAAACAATGAAGCATAGAGCAATGAGTAAAGTATGTCACCCTCTGTGGTGGGCAGGAGGCTGCAATAAACTTAGAAGCACAGGTGTGTGTGCACCGTGTGTGCACAGAATATCTCTAGAGGTGTTCTCCGGAAAACTGGAAACCAGCACCTTTTAGAGGTGAGAGCCAGTGGCTGGGGACCAGAGGTGGGATACTTCCTTATAAACTTATACCATTTTGTGGTTTTTAAACTTTGCACCATTTTTGTGTATAACCTAGTTTTAAAAACATGAGAAAAAATCGAATGAGTTTTTACTGGCTTATTGCATTAAAATGACCACAATTTTTTTTTCTCAGTGTAAGGGAGGAAAAAAACATGAATCTAACTCTGTAAGCAATTCTCTATATTAAGGCAATTGTGACATAAAATTATAGCTCAGTGATCTGAAATAATTAGTTGATACTCATGTCCCCCGAAGCATGGCTGTGGCCCAAGGAACATATCTTGATAGACAGCACCCATGGTTAAGCTGGACACCACACCCATCCCATACAACCAACATTCACTGCAGGCCTACCCTCAGACAGGTGTTTTGTCAAGAGCTTGAAATAAAGTACTAGTAAGACTGTCTTTGTCATTAAGGTAGTCACAGAGGTGACAAAAACCCTGTGATGAACTCTAGTATCCTTGGAGGCAGGAGCTGTGGGAGTCACCTCAGTGTACCTAGCATCTAGAATACAGTAAGCACAAGAATGTTAGTGGAACGAACAGGTGAATGAGGGCCCAGCAGAATACAGATGAAGGAGACAGATCCAGAGACAGAGGCAACTAGGAGGTGACAAAATGTGTCATGAAAGGTTCCCCAAGTCCACAGTCTCAATACCTGGCACCAAGACTTTTGCCATAGCCATCCACACAGAGGATTGCTCTCATCAACATGAACCATATTTAATGAGTTGGTAGGTGGATGACTGCCTAGTTTTGTAGAATGAACATGAACTACAGATCCAGAAAGACCTGTGTTAGAATCCAGAATCTGCCATTTCTCAACTAAATGACGGTGGGAAACTCTACCTTTCTGAACCTTCGCCTTCCTATTTATAAATTGGAAATCATCATACCTAATTTACAAGCTAATGGTGGGCCCTCGGAATCATTCAGTCTTTGGACAAAATAGGACGTGGTTAGTGGGTGCCCAGACACTGAATAATTCTTGCACAAAGTTGAGCCCAGTTGGGTAAGAAACTGGCAGGTATTAATGCAGGGACTCTCTTGAGATCACCAGTGATTTTTGATAGTAGGAGAACAGTTCTCCACCCCTTTGAAAAGGGAGAATTCAGAAATGATTGGATACTTCTGCAGTGTAGAGTGAATGGTAAAGGGATGCATAAAGAAATTGAGGGTCAGTAGGGGCACAAGTGGGTCTGGCTCAGTAATTTTACTCCAACAGAGATTCTGGCTTTCATGAATGAATTCAGAAAAACCTTCTGACAAGAATCACGTGCTCTTGGTATAAAATGTGTGCTTTTAATTTTCTTCTCCAAAGACAGTAGTGCATAGCAAAGGAAAAACCAAGAAAATGCAACCTGAGCTAGAAGACCTTCTTTGCCAGCCCCCAGACAACTTTTAGACCCAAAGTCCCCACCCCCTTCACGTTCCTTCACTTATCACTGACCTAGGGAGACTTTGGGTACATGCATGTCTGTACATGTGCTTTGGGAAATCCAAAATAGAGCGTAATTGATGATCAGCAACATGGCCATAACCGTGGAGATGTCTTTGGATGGGCTACTATGGTTACAAGGAGCTCCATGCACAGATGTCTCTCAGTGCTACGAAGTTCCTGTGGACCAAAGATGAGGGACTGATCACAGAGGCCATGCTGTCTTAAGCCAGCATGGCTGCCTCCTGCCCCTGAGCCATGGTCTACACTGCTACAGCCCCCGCAATGCATCTCCCTTCTCGCTTGACCTTCACTCAGGCTGCTCCTTCTGTCTTAAACGTTTTGCTAACTCTTCTCATGTCCTTCAGAGCTCAGATCAGGGTCACCTCCTCCAGGAAGCCATCTTTGGTCATCACTTCCTTCACTTTCCCCAGGTCAGTCGGCCAGTAGCCTGAGAGCATCTCTCTGTTGTAAGCCTTCAAGTCATTTCCAGACTGTGGACTGGCGATGGGTCTCCTATCTTCAAATCCCCAGAACCTACAGCAGCATCTGGCACATAGTGGGGACTCAAAAGATGGTTAAATCAACAAACTAGCTGTGGAGCAGACGGGGAAGCTCTGTCCTCTCGCTGTGGGAAAGTTTATCAGTTTTCCTCAGGAGTTTGTTGGTTTGTTTGAGGCTCCACTGAGGAGACAGAGCTTCGTGCATGCCTGCCCTCCAGCAGGCATAAAGAGGGAGCAGAGGGATCTGTCCCGGGTCCTCGGAGGAATGAAGAGGTATGAGAATGTGCCCAATGTACTACGTACGGACAGAGCCGACAGGAGTCTCCGGAATGATTTGTGGCTTTATGTGTTTCCCTCGAGGCAGCATTTTCAGATGCCAGTTACAAATCCTGGAACAGCCTCTTTGGAATAATTCTTGAAAAGCACTTGTTCAGTAAAGAGAAGTTGTCACAGCTTGAATTATAGGACTCTGCAGACAGGAAGTATTTTGTTCTCCCTATTTGAAGAATAGACAAGCCAACCCCACTCCTCCTGAAGATTTACAAACAGATGTGGCTCTCACAGCACATCCACAGCTGCGGTCGGCCAGCCTGCATGGGACTCCCCTGTCCCCTCCAAGGGCAGAAGCCATCTAGTTTCCTACATGAGGGTCGACAGTTCACAATGGGTTTTGACGCCGTTTGGGTTTTAAGCTGCTGGTTTTAACCTTGTACTTGCCTCAAAATGTAAAATCACAAAAGAAGTATTAGCATTTCACACTGGATAAGGGCTGACCGTGGAGTCGAGCCACAGGCCAAGGCCCAGCTCTGAACTTCTGTGGTCATCGGCTCTGCTGAACCAAGACAAAGGGGGAACAGAGATGCTCTGATGGGAAGGGGCATGAAATTTGTCCTTTCTAATGGTTGTGCCAAGATCTCAAGCCAAGGATCCCCATAGAAGTCTCCAGAAGAAGGAGATTAGAGAAGGCTGGGTTCTCTCAGACAACCAGTCACCTCAAGGATTAGGCTTTTAATTCCCCCCAAGACCGCTGATTTTAGAAATCAGAGATAAACATGGAGTCAGGCTACATTTTGCCAAGACCAATTGAAAGATAATGATGGGAAGAAACAGTATTTTGTTTTAGTGGGATTAGTTCCATAGCTAATTTCATCACAGAGAACTGTAAGACTTTAAGAAAATTATCCAACAAGACAGAACTTAGATTCCTCCTGTTGAAAATGGCGACAGTGGTACTTACTTTGGAGAGTTGTGAGGATTCAAGATCGTGTACCTAAAGCCCAGCAACTGTCATAGCAATGATATGATTTAAACCGTGATATTGATTGTAATGTAGTGTCTTGCTTTAAAAAATTCTCTTTTCAGGTAACCCAGTAACCCACTCCAAGCCCAGGAAACAGAGAAGAGGCAGAAGCAAGATAAAAAATGATGACAAGACCCAGGAAATGAAATCTCACTTTACTTAAGGAAATGACAAGGTACATATGGCCCCATCCAGTGCCGCCTTCTTCATGGATTCCGGCCAGGACCATATACTTGTTCAGGCGTTAACCAAGGTAAGGCTAAAGTTCTCTCCATATTCATAGTCCAAGGAAACTAGACCATTCCCTGTCAGCTAGAAGGGCGGCCTGCTCACAGGGAGGTTTACTTGATGTGCACTCCCTGAGGCTCCAACTTCCCAAGGGAATTCCATTCCATTCCTTTCCTCCCTGTGCTCGGAGCTTGATCCACACAATCGGTCTATCTTTTGGCACCTGCACGATGCCTGAGAGGCAGGTATATCTGCTTAATGTCCAACCTGTTTTTATTGCCAATCCCAACAACATGGTGGGTTCAACTGGTCATGATTTTAGAGGAGTCAGAGGTTGTCATTGTTCCAGGAATACAGTTTCACAACAGCCATAAAATGAAGACTCTATTTAGCCCCAGGATATTGAATTGGGATGAAGATATCCAGCTGTGAAACGACGATAAAACATCCCAGCAAATTGGCAAGAGGATTGTTATACCAGTCTCTTGTCTTCTTCGGGAGGTCATAAAAGACGTCCAAGAGCTGCACTTTGAGTTACTTGAGTTGCACAGAAGTAAGACCCCACCTTTTCTGTACATCCCCACAGAAACTCAGACAATGAAGTTTTGGAGAGTTTAGGAAGGCCATTTTATGGAATCCTTCTTCTGTGAAACGCTGAAAGCACAAACTGACGGGTATTGACAATGAGCCTGTGGTCCCAATGTCCTGAGCACCTGTCATTCGTTGTCTGGCCCAGGCTTGGTTCAGTGCAAACCGATACAGCCATAGCTAATGTGGACAGAAATGGAAGACCTCCTAAAGCCATACTCCAGGTGTGACAGGGATGCCACAAGATGCGCCTGAGCAGCAAGCAGAGTTGTATCACCACCACCTTTCATGGGCAAAGAGCTTCTTTTGTTTACAGCTGCCAAGATGTTCCCATTAGAGCATCTCCCCTTCACTTGCTGTCAGTCTATAGGGTTCTGGGAAAGCTGGCTTCATCCCTAATTCTGGAGGATGAGTGATCCAGGCTTAGACCAATCAGAATGTTGTATTTTCCCTTGTCACTCTGATTGGTTAGGAGATGGGCATATGATTCAAACGGTGCCAATGAGATGAGAGTGCCTCTGGGAATTCTGCCTGCCTGAAAAGGGTGAAGGAGATGAAATCTGGGACCACTGCAGAGGAGAAAGCTAGGGGGGAGCTGAGAGACAGAGGGAACAAGGTGTGAGGGCCATTGGTCCTGCCCTGCCTCAAGCCAAGCCTCAGTCTATCTTTCATCCAAGTCAAGTAATTTCTCTTTTCTACTTCAGCCCCTTTGATAGGAAATTTTGCTACTTAAACTTTTTTTAACTGCCCTGTTATCTTCTTTATCACTTCTTCCTTTACTGTTTTGTGGTTTTATGATTAGTTTTTTGTAAAAGCCTTATGTACTTATTTTAGAAAATTTCATCAATATGCAAAACAATATAATGCAACTTTGCCAAGATCATGAAGCTCTTGGGTGGCTGAACTAAGACTCTGACCCAGGCTGGATGGTGACAAATGCAAGTTCCTGACCCTTCAATATGCTCGGGCCCTTACACAGACTTTTCAGGCATTTCAAATGTTCAGAAATTTTCCTCCTTGAAGAAATTTTTCTTATGAGCATATATAATTATTGTTTTGCAAAGTTGGAATGATATTACAAATATAGTTTGTGCAGTATATTTTTAAACTGAGTAATACATCTGGGACATTTTCTCAAGTCATTGTAAAAATAATAATAATAATAATAATAAAATAATAATAATAATTCCTCAGGACAAAGGGAGACAAAATGAGATCCACAGCTCATACATCCTCTTAGTGGTCCTCAAACATGGTGTGCAGCCTTACACCTGGAGGGCTTTTCAAAAAACAGATTGCTTGTGCCAGCCAGAGTTTCTCATTCACAGAGCTGGGGTTGAACCTAAGATCTTGCATTTCTAACAAGGTCTCAGGTGATGCTGAACATATCTGGTCCAGGGACCACACTTTGAGAACCATTCCCTTATAGAATCAACTGCAGACCAATAAAAGGGGCAAGTAAAAAAAAATCAAATTCTGCATCTCTCATTCATGATGGGTATGTGCAGTTCATATGTGTGCTATATTATTATGTTAGAGATCCACGTTCTTTCAAGTGCTCATAAAACAATTACAGATCCTTGGATTCTGGGAGTGGGCTCCATTTTAAGCCACAAAGACAAACTCAGCATCTCTTAAAACACAGGAAAAAGGCAGATCACATTTTCTGAACAAGATTCAATAAATCTAAAAATAAATAAGCAAAGCAAGCAAACAGTAACTTCCCAACCACTTGGGAAATATACCACTTTCTCTCAAATTCCACTTTTGCTAAAATAACAAGAACTGCACACTAAAATGTAAGTGTGAAAGCAAAATTCCTTGAGGAAAAAAATTATGGCTTTAAACTCTTTTATTACTTAACAAAAAAGAGCAAAATGAGGTAAATAAATCACAAAACTCAAGAATTTAGGCAAAGAATATCAAACCAAAAGCAGAAGCAAATGATAAATATAAAACATGAAACAGAATTTGAACTAGAAATACCTAGAAACAAAATTGAATTATTCAAGATAGTTGGGGAAAAATATGCAAGAAAAGTCATAATCCACATAGTCTAAGAGGGAAAAGGAGTGAGAAGAAATAAATATCCAAAATTGGTCGAAAGAAAGCACAGAAAAAAAATGCATAGATAAATTTTAAAATCTAGATGCTATAGATAATTATTCGAGAAAATTAATTTCCTGTATAAAGAAAAGAAATTTAAGATTGGCGGTGAGATTCTGTGGAGCAGCATCTCTTGAAGGGCCAGTTCCAGACAGCTCCCAAGATCAACCATCAAAGAACAGATAACACAGAAATGATTTTAAGTGTCTCAGGACACAGAGAAAGAAGGGCTGCTTTTATTGTTTTTATAAAACCTGAAAAGCACTGTAATAAAACCTATCAAAACTATACTAAAAAGAAAACTACAGAACTCATTTCATTTATAAATCTTAATCCAAATATTAGCTAGTAGAGTCCCCAAATGCCGGTGGGTTATTGTCAATGGTGCTACATTACGTCTGTCCAAGCCAGCTCAATAAACCAAGCAAGAAGCTACATGTTGGAAAGGAGCAAGCACAGTCAACATTATTTGCAGATAAAGTGATTATATACCAGAGAAAACCCAAGACAATAAGCTGAGAAAACTATTAGAAGCAATATGAGACAGTGGTAATAAAATTCCAGTTTCAAAACAAATGTATAAAAAAAATAATAACTTTTCCCATACTAACAATAAAGAGTTCAAAAATATAATAAATGAGAATTTCTATGCATAATAACAATTTATATAGAATAACTAATAAGACTGCTATATAAGGAAAACAACAGAATTCTGTTGATGGACAGTAAAGGAGTTTTGAGAAAATGGAGCCATGTTACCTTTTAGATATAAGGTATATAGGTGTAAAAATGTGAGCTGCAAGACAGGACCATAGAATTTTTCTGTAGTCTAAGGAGAAGTTAAATGTTGCTGTTCTTGGGCCGGGGTTGTGTCTCAGTGGTAGAGCGCTTGCCTAGCATGCGTGAGACAATGGGTTCCATCCCGGGAACCACATAAAAATAAACAAATAAAGGTATAATTTTTTTTTTTTTTTGCTTTTCTTGGGAACAAAAAGAAAACTGGTTTTGGTTAGTCAAATAGCTTGATGAGGGCTGGGGATATAGCTCAGTTGGTAGAGTCCTTGCCACACAGGTACAAGGCCCTGGGCTCAATCCCCAGCACCACCAAAAAAAAAAAAAAATAGCTTGATGAGCTGGTTTAATTTGGGAAAGATAAATCTGGTGCCTGCGGTAATCCATTGTAATTAAGGTAATGAGATTGGACTGGAGGGTGGAGAAGAGAACAGACACTAGTATGGCAATATGTAAATCAATGGATGTGTAACTGATGTGATTCTGCAATCTGTATATGGGGTAAAAATGGGAGCTCATAACCCACTTGAATCAAATTGTGAAATATGATATATCAAGAACTATGTAATGTTTTGAACAGCCAACAATAAAAAAAAAAAAAAGAGATCAAAGTAAGGGCCACAGCTGGAGCTTAAAGAACACTCCCTGGGAAAGGACAAATAGGATGACTTTAAGAGTCAACACATCCAGTATTCGGTCTAAAGTCCTTATGCTGCATTATTCTGTAACCTATTTCTATAGCCACCAGCCCTTCAATGATGATGATGATGGTAATGATGATGATGGTGATGGTGACAACAGTTCCTATTTATTGAGTACTTCCTTTTCAAACAATGCACTCGTATTTTACCAACTTTGTACCACATTTAGTGATCACCAAAATTCCATCCTCCAGCCTTTTCCTTCCCTGAGGAAGAGCAGTGGAGTAACTGACCAAGCACGGCCCTTGCAGGGTACAGCCCGGCTGTTGGTCCAGATGTCCCGGCTCAGGGCTGACTTGTAACTCTCCCCGATGTTGCCCATCCAGCACGCTCATGGCCTCGCACTGGTGCCAGTGGAAAGATCAGATGGTTTCCAGTGGAGTGTTGTGGGCTGGAGACAGGACAGATGTGCAGGGGTCAGAGCCAAAGCAGAGATCAAGAATTCCATGGAAGGAGAACACATATGGGACAAAATAAACACCAAGGCCTCCATGCCACGAAACCCAGAGGGCCTGGGAAGCCACTGGGACTTCTATCAGGTGTGACTTGGGATGTTGAGACAACTTTATTACATCTTAAAGAAAACAATGACTTCAGCTAGCTGGATAACTCAGACTCATCTCAGAGGTTGAAATATGACCTGTGATCATTAAAATGCCAGGGTTCCCTAAAAGAATCTAAAGATAATGCAAGCACACCCGAATTCTAATGGGGTTTCTAATGTGTCCAATTTATATTTAAATTTATTTAATGGAACATAAATGTATACAAGTTGCCAAGAATGAAAAAGAAATCATCAGAGAATTTAACCCATGAGAGGATAATACATACGAAGGTACCTGAGTTAACAAAGAATATTTTTTTTTTCGAATCAGAAAACCAATCAATATCTAATGTTTGAACAAATGGCTAAACATTTGGGGGAAAAAAATCTAGATTCCTCTTTACACCTAACACCAAGAAAAATTCCAAAAGAACTAAAGATTTAAATATGAAAAAAAATAATAATAACATAAAAGTACTGGAAGACAATATGGGTAAATAATTTTAGTGGTGCACAGACCTTTCTAAGTTTGACATAACTTCCATCCCTAACCACCAAGGGGACTGACTGGCTACAGGACTGGATAAGATGGCCAGGTGAGCGCTTGTAACTATTCCCAGCTCCACCCCAAATCCATGGAATGCCTACTTTAAGATAAGCCTTAACTTATCTGAATAACAATTAGAGTGCCATCAGCAGACAAGCAATTCTGACACTCTCCTGAAAGAATCCAAATGGATCAGATCAACATGGGGGAGGAGGAAAAGCCTGCAGAGAACCTGGGCCTCAGATGTTTGCAGGAGAAACATCCACAGGAGAGGGCCAGGCAGAGGATGCTGGGAGCCCAGGGACTGTGTGAGAAGCCGAGGGGGGTCTGGAGCCACTGCCCTTCACAAAGACCTGCCTCCAGACACTCACTTTCAGACAAAGGCAGTGAGTGCACACAGGGTCCCAAGAGACAGGGCTGTGGCTGGGTAGCAACTGACCCCAACCCAAGGGAGGAGGGGCAGAGTCCCAGTGAAGATGGAAGACCAAGCACCCATGTTTCCTTACTCTCTCTTCCAAAACCCATCTAAAATGATCATAAAGAAATTTTAATTCTTCTTAACACTTAAGCCCACAAATGTAAAGGGGAAAGGGGGCCCACTGTAAGAAGAGCCAGCATGCTGGAAAGCAGAGGGACCGGGGGTAACTGACTCAAGAAAGCCCTCTTCCAAGGCACAGGGGGAAAGCCAGAAGCATCCTGATTTACATGCAAAAAATGCACCAGGCTAGCAGCAGCAGCTGCTGCAGCAGCCTGCAGTCCTGGAGTGGGACTGCAGGTGTGCAGAATGACAGTGCCAAAGCAGCAGCTCAGTCCCTGACCCATCAGAGATGGGTCACCCACAACCACCCATGCAGAGATAGAGGAAGAGTCGTCACTAGGTAGGGCTGGGTGTCATTCAGTGGAGGGAACTCTACATTAACCTGGCTGAGTGCAAAACTGGGATCAGTCCCCAGAATGGTAGCAGGCAAAACGAGATCCTCTGGGCAGGAGATGGCAGGTCTGTTTCTAGGGAGTGGGAAGGCCCAGGAATAAAGGCCTGATCATTCCTGCAAGAAAGGCATAGTTTTCAAGCCCTGCACTTGGGCTCAGTGTTGCCATCCACAGATTTGTTCCTATTCCCAGCTCCCTGCTACCCTGCCCAAGGGCTGAGCAGAGCTCTCAGGTTCTCTTCCACTCCCACTTTGGAGTCCTGGCCACAGGGCCAAGGGAGACTGGCCTTCAGGGGCTGGGAGAAGGCTTTGCCTCTGGCCAGGAGCCTCCCTGCTTCCCTACACACACACACACACACACACACACACACACACCCAGAAGCTGCAGGATTCACACCCTGTGGTTCCTGCCCCAGCCTCTGCCCTGGAAGTGGGGGACAAGCCTGGCTGTGCTGTTGGCCAGTCCTGCTCCATGGGCAGTTTTGGCCACTCCCTTGTTGCTGCTGAGCATCCTCCTAAAATCCCACAGGCTGGGGAGCCAGTCCCCAGGACAGGCTGTGGCCTAGGTGGGACCTAGGCAGGCGGTGTGGTGTGTGTGTCCACAGGGGCTTTGGAATCAGCACACCCTCATCCAGATCCAGCACTGCCCTTCCCAGGCCCAGAGCTCAGCCAGGTCACCTCTCAGCGCCTCCCAACTGTAAAGCTGGGGAAATAAGAGTGCTTATCCCCACAGGTGGGTGACTGTGAGAACTTTGTGGTGTTTGCCTAGTGTTTGGCATATTCAGGGCACAATAAAAGTTTTCTTAAAATGACCAAAATCGGAATCTTAAGCTATGCAATTACACCAAAGCCACCATTCAAGTGGTGTGGGGTTTTTGGTTTTTTGTTTGTGTGTGTGTGTGTGTGTGTGTGTGTGTGTTAGAAAGACCAGAGTTTTCAATTGCTTTTGTCTACTGACTAATGATCTTGAAGAATTTCTATTGAATATATCAGGTTTTCTTTTCTTTTTTCTTTTTTTTTTTTTTAAATTTTTACCAAGTTGTAAGAATTATTGATATATTCTTGACATAAATCCTTCATGGAATGTATTTATAGTGAACATGTTCTTAGGGCGGGTCTTACATTTTCATTTTTCACCAGGTAATTTTCAAGAGCAGAAGTCTTTGATTCTTGAGGAAATTGATTGTGTCAGTCTGTTTTCTGTTACTATTAAAAAGGTACTTGAGATTGGGAGATTTATAAGGAACAGAGGTTGGTTTGGCTCGTGGTTCTGGGGGCTGGTGTGCATCATGGCAGAGAGTGTCATGTGACAGAACAGCAGATAAACCTGCTGGGCTCTCTCTCTTCTCATCAAGCCACTAAAGCCTTCTTGGGGCCTCCATGCTCATGACCTCGTGTCTAACCCTATACCCCACTTCCAAATACCATTAACACATTATTGTGGGGATTAAGTTTCCCACGAATGAACTCTTAGAGACACATTCAAACAATAGCATTGATTTATCAATTTTTTAAATGTTCTATGCTTTTGGAACCTATTTAAGAAGTCTTTGCTTACCCCAAGGTCAAAAACATTTCCTTCTGTGATTATAGAAGTTTTATAATTTTAGCTTTCATGTTTGCCTCTGGATCCACTGAAGCTAGTTTTGTGTGTGATCATATAAGGGCTGCAATTCACCATCAATAGTTAAATAGATGGTTTTACCTTTTGATGTACTTTGGTTCCTTCTGACAAAAGTTAACTGACAATATATGTACGAGTTGGTCTCAAGACTTGTTCTTTCCTGCTGACTGTTTGCCTAATACTACTGTGGTTTTAAAGCAGTTCTAAAAGCAGGCAAGCATAGTTCTTACAGGTTGTCGCTCTATTTCAAAGTTGTTTCGTCCAATTGGCTTTTTAATGCTCCAATCTCAGTCATAAAAGGGGAAAACCAGGACCACTAGATAATATGAGGAAAGTCTGTAACATAAGAAAATTAAATCAAAATTAAGAAAGAACAGACACAAATTAGAAGAAATAAAGAAAATGCAAGTAGTGAAGATTTTAAATTAATATTCTCAGCAATATAAGAAGATATTGGGTCCATGGATGGAAAACAGGAAAGGATTAAAAGGAGTAGAGAATTGGATGGGTTTATGAATAGGCACACATGCACACACAAAGTCTGAAAGCCAACAGAAAGACTGGAAGATAAACCTGGGGAAATCACCCAAAATGTAGAGCAAAGAGACAAAAAGGTAAAAAATTGGAGAGAAGAGATAAGAAAATTAGAGGCCAGTCAAGCAGTTTATCATCCAAGCTTCAGAAAGAAAATAGGAGCAAAGGAATTATTAATAAAATTCAAGAAAATGAGTTTATTTGATTTAAAAATGCAGACTATGAGTTTCCACATTGTAATGCTCTAACAGGCTCCCAGCACAATGGTTCAAAATAGACCCAGGCAGATCTCTGAGAAATATGAAAATACTGGGGATGCAGGGAAGATTCTAGAAGTTTTCAGAGAGACAGAGAACAGGACCAGAAATCAGAATGTCTTTAGTCTTCCAAACAGTAACATTGGAAATAAGAAGACAACAGAACAACACCTTCAAAATCCTGAAGAAAAGTTATTAGTGTCCTAAAATTCTATATCCAGCATATCTATCAAACAGATGTGAAAATAAAGAGATTAAGAGGTTAGAGTTCTCCAAAATATTTACTGCCATGCACCCTTTCTCGGGTCAGTACTGGAAGGTGCAAGTCACACACACACACACACACACACACACACACACAACTAGAAAGTAAGCCAAGAGAGAGGAAAGCTTGGGATACAGAAAGCAGGATTCGACCCAAGAAGGAGTCAGGGGATTTCCAAGATGCAGCTGAAGGAGGCTCCGGGGGTGGAGGGCAGCCAGCCAGCCATACCAGGGTGGTCAGAAGCCCAGAGGAAATTCTTCAAGATGAAACACATAAAATACCTAATGTATCTATCCACATGGAGAGGATATGTAGACCACTGGTAGGAAGTCTAGTTGGTGATCATTTCTGAGAAACCTGAACAAACTATAAAACAAAGAAAGGATTCATGGTAGAAGAAATAGAAACTTCAAGAAATGACAGTACACTACATGTCTGAGTGTGAATGGCACTTACATGGTCACAATAATGACAATGTCGTGTATTTAGCTAACTAAGATTTAATAAGCCATACTTCAAAGAAAGAGGGAGAGAACGGGTACAAGTGTGTTTAGGGGTGTGTGTGTGTGTGTGTGTTGTGTGTAAATTATGGGATTGTAGGCAAGTAGGGTTGGAAGAGAAACCCTCATATTTTATAGTGTGATTCTATAGGTAATGCTCGAAATTGGGGGGAGGGATCAAGACGTACCACAACAACTGGTCCTCTGTGTCCATGGGTTCTGCGTCTTCAGATTTCACCAAACTCAGAGAAAATGAAAAAAAAAATGCATCCTACTGAACACCAATAGACTTTCTCCTTATCATCATTCCCTCAAATATACAGTTTGACAACTGTTTACATAATGTTCACATTGCATTAGGTCTCATAAGTCACCTACAGGTGATAATCTCATTTTGTGACACAGTGGAGTTGCAAATTATTAAAAAAAAAAAAAAGAGTAGATTTTAGCCAAGTGCGGTGTTGCACACCCATAGTTGACATGGGAGACTGAGGCAGGAGAATCCAAAGTTCAAGACCAGTTTCAGCAACTTAGCAAGGCTCTGTCTCAAAATAAAAAATAAAAAGAACTAGGGATGTAGCTCAGTGGTAAATTGCACCTAAATCCAATCCCTAGAGATAGGATTTCCCAAGAAATAGAAAGTTACATGTAATTTATGACTAAGTGTGCAGAATTTACAATTCAGGTTATTGGATTTTTTGTTATTTGTAAATTAATTACAAATTAATTGTAAATTAATTAGCCCTCCTTTCTATCAGTTCAGTTTTAATGAGCTGTGTTCACATTCATGTATGCATTTTGGATAGCGGCCCTGCCACCTTTCCCCCGCCCTGGCCTGAGGCTCTGGGAAACCACCCTTCCCTTGCTGGAGGGCTCACTCCCCGGCCCTGGCAGTGCTCGCTCCCTTGCCAACGTTCCCTTCATGGATTCACAGACTAGTTTTCCTGTTCAAGTTAAGCCTCCCTGTCCTCCACTCACACTCAGATCTAAAGAGAAACGACATGTCAACAATACCTTCTAGCCAAGTCCCAAGGCCCATGACAAATCTGAAATGTCCTGGTTGCAGAGCTTTTGTGGCTTTCCTTTGTCCTTGGCCCTGAGGGACACTGGCCCTGAATTCTGGAGTTCTGGTGCCATGACCCAGACACCAGGCCTGGGCTTCTGCCACTGCCACCTACTTGCAGATTTTTCATCAGGAAAAGCCAAGGGGAGGGCCTGCTCCTGTAGTATCAGCTTCAAGGCCCAGCTTACTTCTTTTAGAGATTTCTAGAGCTTTCTGGAAAAGAATAAGAGGGCTCCAGGCCCCAGGCTCAAGGATACTGTTGCAGAGCTGAGTCAGAGGGAGATGGCATGTTTTTACCATTTTTACTACTCTGGGCACCACAGCCGTCAGCCTTTCCACCAAGATGTTAGACCTTATAATTCAGAGTCTCTAGCAGTCACCAGAGGTGTGCAAAGTCTTAGGTGGGTCGGGAATCCGTAGTAGCCCAAGGTGAGGCACTTAGCTTTTTAGCTCAGTGACTCAGGGAGCGGGAATGGATGAGTTGTAACAGCTACCGAGCACCTGGCACTGTTCAGACATTTAATGCATTCCCACTTAATCCTGCCTGGAACCCGGAGAGGTGCCTCTGCAATTATCCCAGGAAATGGGTGAGGACAAGGAGACTCAGAGGATGCCACAGAGCGCCGGAATTGCATGTCAGCAATAAATGGAGACCTGGGATAAAAGCCTGCTCACTCTCCCAGCCCTGACTTGAGGCCCAGCTGGTCACAGCCTCTGGGCTGCCACCCTTCCCATGATGGCCACAAGGTCACATCTTTAGGAAATAAACCTGGATGGTGCACCCTACTTGAAAGGAATCACTCAGCCATGGTACCAGAAAACATAAGCAAATAAAAGTACTTGATCTTTCTATCTGTAAAATAGGTTAAGAAGCCTTAATGAAAAACTGAACATGCCCATCACACAGGGTTCTGTGGAGTCGATGCTAAATAATCGTAACTGGATGACACTAATAAAGCACCCAGAAGACAGCCTGGTACTTATAATGTGTTCAATCAACAATATCACTTGTTACAGCTAATGTTACAGTGAGCCTTCTGCTTCCAGAACACCCATGTGCCGTGGATCTCCGGTCAGCTGTCCTGATTTTCTGGGACACAGTGGAGACCAAACCAGGTTTTTGTGTGGTGGAGTTTAGGATCCTATGGTATTATTTCTGGGGGAGGGGAAAGGCGTTCTGAGTTGCAAGTAACTGACTTACCTGTCATTTGAAAACCAAGCCTGTTTAGCTATGGGACATCTATGAGTTTCAAACCCTTTATGAAATGTCTTAGAAACTTTTGTTCAACTAACATCCTACGTGATGACGTAGATATAAAACAGATTTTGCCCTGTGGATGGGCACAGTAGAGGTAGAGGTCCTCTGGAGCCGACTCTGAACACAGGGTTCTGCTGAGCCGAGTGGTGAGGCCCCCAGTTACATGACGAGCTTAGGATGCTAAGGCCAGGAGGGTTATTTGGCTCATGGAGGACGGTCGTGTGTCCACCACAGATGGGTGTTTAGGGTACAGAGATGCCCTTGTGGAGGGCGCTGTCCTATTTTGAGCAGCGGTGACTATTTCCTGGTGGCGGCAGGCTAAAGGGGGCGCTCTGCTGAATCCTGCGATATTGCCGATATTGCTTTCCATGGATCAAACAAGGCAGATCAAAGTCAAGATTTTTCAAAATCCTCCTGCAGGAGGAAATTCCTCCAGGCCAAGCTTTGAGGTTTTCCCAGTCCTGGAAACCAGCCCCGTTCTTCTGGCAACAACAAGAGAAAATCCTTTTATTTGTGCCAAGCAGGAATATATTTCTTCTCAGAAACTATTTCATAGATTACGTGTCATTTTCTACTTTCTGTTTCATTCTTGTAGTAATTACCTGCCTTTAGGAGCACGGCGGCCCAGCATACAGAGGCATGTTTAGGCAGATAAGCGCCGCAAGCCGGCCCGGGAGGGAGCGGGGTTGGTCCTGCAGCCCTCTACATCCCAGGACCCAGGCTGCGAAATCAGAGCAGCGCTGCATTTGTGAACCAAAGTCTTGCAGCCAAAAGAGTAATTAAAAAGAATTCCAAACCTTACCTGGTTTTCTCCAAACTGTAAAGGGGATCCAAGTTCAGACCCCACCGCAGCAATCTCTTCTCCTCTCACCAGCTCCTCATGCCCACCCTGCCAGATTCCAAGCATCTCTGTTCACAGGTCTCCCAAGTCTTTCTCCATACCAGCTCAGCACAGAGGGTCAACTGCAGGATGGTCTTGAATAGGCGCCAGAAAGTTGTAGGAAGTCTGAGTATTCCCTCTTCATCTTGATAGTTTTCCCTTGAGGTTTGCTGTATTCTAAATTATATCCTTGTTATCGTCTGATGATACAACCTGATGTGCTATGGTAGTTTAAACCCAGCTGGCTCAAGGAGTGGTATTTAGTTCCATTACTTTACAGGTTTCCAGTAGCCCAAATGGCAAAGCAAATCTGATCCCAATTACTATACGAGAATTCTTAGGGTCTCCCACCCTTTCTCACAGGATAAACGGGAGACTCTGCCTCCTTCTATTTGCACACAACTGGCTAACCTACCATACTTAAGGTTAAATAAAGTTCTGCAGATTGTTGTAAATAGAATGGACATTTTTTTTGATTGTACAGCCAACCGCCATATCCATTTGTTCCCCATTCATGGATTCGACCAGCCAACCACTGATCAAAAACAGTTTGAAAAAAATTGTGTCTGTACGAACCATGTATGGATGATTTTTTTTTTCCATTGTTCCCTAAGCAATACAGTACATGAATTATTTATATAACATTCACACTGTGTTATTATAAGTAATCTAGAGGTAACTTAAAGCACCCAGGAGGATGTCATGCCATATGCAAATACTAAGCCATTTTATATAAGGGAAGTTGATTCTCAGATTTTAGTATCTAAGGAGGGGGGGTGGGTCTTAGAGTTCTACCATGAGTGTGGGCTGATTTGGGTGTATAATTAAGGAAAATAACATGAAATTTTGATATACACGTATGAAGTTAAATTATTACTATATTCAAGCATATTAACATATCCCATCATCTTACATATTTACCTTTTTTTTCTTTTGTGTGGTAAAAGCATCTAAGCCTTTGAAAAGGCTGAGAGAAAAGGCTCACCCACTTACAAGTCTACGTCCTGTGGAAGTATCCATCAAAAGGGTAGGAAGCCAGCTCCTTGGCTCACACCCATAATCCCCAAAACTTGGGAGGCTGAGGCAGGAGGATCACAAGTTCAAAGACAGCCTTAACAACTTACTGAGGCCCTGAGCAACTTATTGAGACTGATCTCAAAATAAAAATAAAAAGGGCTGGGGATGTGGCTCAGCAGTAAAGCACCTCTGAGTCCAATTCCTGGTGCCAAAAAGTAAAAAAATTTTAAAAAGTTTAGGGGAATTGAAGACTTTCTCAGAAAGAAAAAAAGTGGGGGAATTTGTTGCCAGTAGACCTACCTTGCTAGAAATATTAAGAAATTCTTTAGAGAGAAGGAAAATATGTCAGAAACTCAGATCTCCATAAAGGAAAGAAGACCATCAGAAAATAATTAAGTAAAAGAAAAACTTTCACTTTTATTATTCTTAATTGATCTAAAAGTTTATTCAAAAGGATAATATCAATGTTTTTCATAATATGTGTTTATTTTATATACTTACATGTGCTTATACATAAGTGAAATGAATGGCAGCAATGACATGAGGATGGAAAGGAAGAATTAGGGATATTTTGTTATCAAGTGCTTGCGCTGCCTAGGAAGCAATATGCTATCATTAAAGAGTGGACCTGGCCGGGCACAGTGGTGCCTGCCTGTAATCCCAGCAGCTTGGGAAGCTGAAGCAGGAGGATCATGGGTTCAACCAGCCTCAGCAACTTAGCAAGGCTCTAAACAACTCAGGGAGACCCTGTCTCAAAATCTAAAAATCAAAGGGGCTGGAGATATGGCTTAGTGGTTGAGTGCCCCTGGATTCAATCTCTGATACAAAAATAAATAAAAATGTAATTGATATGCTAAAAAGAGAGAAAATTGAATCAAAACAACAAATTGCAAAAAAAAGTATGGAAGACAAAAATCTGGGGAAAAGAGCACTAAATAGAAAACACTAATAAGTGTGGTAGATGTTAATTCAACTATAGCAATAAGCACTTTAAATATAAGTGGTCTAAAAACATCAGTCAAAAGAGATTGCCAAAGTGGATCAAAAACAAAACTAAATGCTGTCTACAAGAAACCATGAAGACATCCAGGGATTGAACGTAAAGGGATGGAATGCCCTCCTGCCATGATTCTCACCTCAGGCCCCCCAAAAGAAAGTTTAAACAAGAAGAAAAAGACAGTCTTAATGGATCCATATCGAAGTAAAGAAATCAAATCGAATCAATAATTGCTAGCCTTTTGCAAAAGACCCTGAGGAGCCAACTCAACATTAAAGGAAAAGAACAAAGATGGAGGACGAATACTCCTTGACTTCAAGGCTTATTATAAAGCTACAGTGATTAAGACAGCATGGTGTTGGCAAAAAATAAAAATTAAAATAGACCAATGGAATGGAGTAGAGAATCCTAAAATACACCACAAAGCCATCTTTGACAAAAGAACAAGAGCAGAGAAACGGAGCCGAGATCATCTTTCCAGCAAATGGCAATAAACAACTGGAAGCCACACGTCAAAAAAAAAAAAAAGGGAATTGGGGCTGTGGCCGTGGCTCAGTGGTAGAGCGCTTGCCTAGCATGTGTGAGGCACTGGGTTCGATTCTCAGCACCACATATAAATAAATTAATTAAATAAAGGTCCCTCAGCAACTAAAATAAGAAGAATCAAAACACAGAACTTACGCTTTTCTCAAAAATCAACTCAAAGTAGACCATAAGCCTGAAACACAGAACTATGAGGTCCGGGTTCAGATCTATCTGTGAAACAAGAGACAGACGAGTCTTAACCTTACTCTCCCCCACTTCATCTTCAAAGAAAGGTTATGAATGGATGATTCCCAAATGTCCCATAGGCCTTAAATTGTGACTCTATACATCACCTTTTTACAAAAGCAAATGCACTAGAATTCCAACAGAAATCCTAAATCAGAGACCAGTAGCAATTGTGAATATTAAAATAGATTCATGGGAGAAATGAAATCAAGCTGAAAACATAAATGAACATTCTCGAACGAATTGCGTGTTCTCTGCACAGTATAGCTAGAGATGTTATTGAATAAAAAGTCAAAGACAATAAGCAAAAAAAAAATCCAATGAGAGGCAAAAATGCTCTGATGGGAGGAAATTAGGGAAATTAATAACGATCCGCCTGAGAAGTCTCTTGAATTGGTTAAGGGCAGATCTTTAGAAAATCAGCACTTTCCATAAAACTAGTCAACTGAAGAGGAATCCCTATGAGCAGCTCCAGACCATCTGCTACGTCTTGTTAGTCATGCTTTTATTCATTTTCAAGTGACTTTATATGTGGCAGCCCCGAAGATGCCAAAGAAGAGATAAAGTAGTCCTTGGCTTTGAGAAGCTCCAACTCAGAGAGGCCACAGCCACAGTGAGCAGGCTCCTATGCTGAGAAGTCTAGAAGCAGCTGTCACTGCAGCAAATAGATGGGGCCCACGGTGACAAGCCAAAGCCTCACGTCCTGGATCCTCCGGGGGCTGCCACCTCCCCTAGGCCCTTCCCCCTCTTTAACGTATGAGACCACTGAGGCATCAAGGATGTGACCCTCAGCCGAAGCCCTAGATTTCTAAGAAACAGAAAGTAATACTCCCATCAAAGATTAGGAAGCTTTGCAGAACCCTCAGTGACTGTCTGCCTTAGGGCAAGAGGCATCTAACTGTGCAGCTCGAACCAGAGCAGGGAGAAAGGCAGGTGGGAGAGGGAGGATCAAAGAGCAGCTCGTGGGAAATCCAGCCTCCATAGACAGGTACAGGATGGATGATGATATCCTGAGTTGTCCATGTCCTTGGTACCATCTATTCATCTCTAAGGGTCTGACTCAGGAGTCTTTGTGCCTCTCTCCTTTTGTGCACAGAGTGTGCCTATCCCAACAAGCCTTTCTTCTTCTTTAGGTCCTCCCTTCCAAGGTGGTGCTAGATCTAATTCATTCTAATAAAAGCATCCACAACTCCAGGCAGTATGGCTTTCAAATCTGAATAATGGGCCACCCTCTGTGCCTCCCCTGCATCAACACTCAACATGAACACACAAGAAGAGCATGCCCAGCATTCTCTTCTGGGTCCTTTCCACAGTGCCTTGGAACCAGGAGTCTGGGGACCATAATGACTATTCCATTTGCAAGTGGTGAGAAGGGGCCATAAATTGTCCAAATTCCTTCCTGATACGGAGTTCCTGGATATTTGGAAAGTTTCACCTATCTTTTAAAAGAGCTAAGATTTGAAACACTAAATTCTCAAGCCTCTATGTGCATACAGTATCTTTTCAGCAGCACTCAGTAATCTCCACCACATCTTTTACAAGAAGCTGAGGTCATATGGAGTACTATTTAAATCTTGACCCCCCCCTTTTTTTTTACTTTTTCCTTTTTGATATCAGCTCACCTTTCTTTTCATTATCCTTGCTAGAGACAAGATCCAAATAAGAAAAATAAAAATAATGTTTGGGTATATTAAGAGCCTTGGATTTGCCCCTCCTTCCCCTCACCCCACCCCCTGCATGCACATGCATGCACCAATACACACACACACACACACACACACACACACCACTAACTGGTGTACCTGGAAGGGGCCAGAGGGGATCTCTGTGGTCCTTTCTGCTCTAGCACCCTATGCTCTACCAAGTTTTGCACCCCCCTTGACAAGCACCATGCTTGATGCATGGCAGCTGCTCCTTACACATCTGGGGTGGGCGAGGTGGGGTGCTCTGCTTCTATGCTCCACATAGATTACGCAGTTTGAAGTTCTTTGCTCCCACTTCCGTAGGTGCATGGTGATCTGGACAAACATAAGTCCTATCCAAGGGAATTGTTACTACTGTTGTCTTCCAGGCCTTCCTTGATTGATTTTTCAGCAACCAATTAAGATATTTTTTAAAATACCATGGTGGCCAAAAAGAATATTTCTGGGACTCCATTCAGCCTACAGAACAATTATGCATCCTCCTGCAGGAGGCAGGATTCAACCTTGGCCTCAGAGGTTGAATTTGGAAAAGAGTTTGCTGATGCAGCTACCCCAGCCTACCCTCCAAGATGTGTGTGTGTGTGTGTGTGTGTGTGCGCACAGGGACCCTTACCATGGACCAAATCAGCAGTCACAGGGTGGGCAGTGACGCCGCCTGTGAGGGACATCAGAGTCCTGCAGAAACGATCCACTTAACAGTCATTACAAAATCCCAGAAAAGCATCCCAGTGCCAAGGTGCACAGTCAGACAGCACCCCGGTGGTCACAGAGCACCCCTCAAACCCCTGGGGGGTGCCCCTTGCAGACTCCGATGCTGAGAGGTGAAGCTGAGGCTCTTCAATCTGCAGCGGTGACTTGAAAGACAAAGTCACAGGGGGCAAATCACAGCCGAGCAAGCAGGGCAAGAGAGAATGACACAAGACCAGGAGAGACAGAATGAGTGGAGGGACTTGCGAAGAAGGTGAGCACTCATCCTATCTGAAACCTCTGGAGGCTGGGGCAAGGGCCAGTTCAAGAGTTTAAGGGTTTTTTCTCAAAGAACCCCAATCGGGTAGGGTTCAGCGGCCCCTTCCAATCTGAAGTTCAATGTCGTGCTCCAGCTCTGGCAAGTTCACAATGTGATGTTTTTCTTCTCTGGTTCCTTCGTCTTCCCTTTGTGAATCTCTTATTAAATGGAGACTGGGACTTGGATTTATCCTCTGAGATCTTTCTTTTCTCATGTCTTCTCTGTCTCTTCGTCCTTCTGAACGATGTTCTAGAAAGAAGTCCTTTGGTTTGATTCTCTAGTTTAATAGTTCCATCCTAAGAGTAAAAGGTCACTGGACTTTCTTAATTGTGTTCGTCGCGGTTTAACTCCCCAGAGCCCCTGCTGTTCCACCATTGCAGTGTGGTCCTGTGTGAGAGTTGTGACCCTCTGAAGGGCACACTTTTTGAAAATGTCATCTTCCATTTGTTCTAATGGCTCGGTTTATTTAAGTTGTGGCTTTTTGTTTGTTATTGAGTCTGTGGTTTCTCTTTTGTGGTGCTGGTTTTCTTAACCTCTGATGGCAAAGTTGCGTGTTAAGTGTCTGTGACCCACTGGGCGCTGTTTCCAGATGCTCTCTCTGTGACCTGCAGCAGTCTCTGATGATGGGAGGTGAGGCCAGTTGAAGAGAAAAATGTATTGATGGACATGTGTCACCTGAGTGGTTCATCTACTGGAATTTACTGGATTTAGTTTATCAACATTAAATTCATATCAAAGTTTAGAAATTCCAATCAGAAGAGAAGACTTATTATAAAAACAGCAGTGCCTGGCATCTGGCATCCCACTTCCCATTCTTTTGCCCAGGCAGAGGCCACCACTTTCAACTATTTTAGGAGGACTTCTTTGGTAGGTGTCACCTTTCTCTAAAGAACCTGTTTATAGGTGACTCTTCTGCACATTGGGTAGTGCGTCAGACTTCTAAGTAAACCACTTATATAGTCATCCTTTGATACGTGCAGGGAATGGGTGCCAGGCCCCTCCAAGGGTACCAAAATCCATGGGTACTCAAGTCCCTTGTATAAAACTATCTAACATTGGCACAACCTATGCGAACCTCCTGTATACTGTAAATCATACTGTGAATGCTGGACTGCAGTTCTAATCTGCAAAGATAGTCACACTGTTGATGAATGAGTGTAATTCTAATAAAAGTACAACCACCTGGTTGGCATTTTCATGAGACATAAAAGACAAATATTGGAAATTCACTTATTTGTCAACGAGGTGACTCCTTTGTTCAATCTTTTTTAATACTACAAGAATAATTCCTCGATTTTATGTGCTATTCACAATGCAACTGCTATATACGACACTCCTAAGTTTAGATTTTCACCATCACTTTATTAAATGGAGACAAAGGACCAAACAAAGCAATCACTTACAGTGATTCTGGTAACAATACTCCTATTGTGGCCATCTTAAGGTGGTGCTATGGTTTGGATGTGGATATTGGATATGGTCCCCCAAGGGTTCACACGGTGGCAGGTTGGTCCCCAGCATGGTGGTGGTGAGGTTGTAGAACTGTTAGGACAGCAGGCTTTGTGGAAGGTGATCAGGTCATTGTGGATGCCACCCTCAGAGGGAATGATGTCATTCTCTCAGGACCCCAGTTAGTTCCCATCAGAGTAAGTTGTTTTACCAAGAACAAGACAGTCCCCTGAATCTCTCCTGCTGCCTGTCTCACCACTCTTTCTCTCCCTCTCACACACACTCCTGAGTGATGCCATCTGCCATGTTGTGATGTCCTCAGAAAGCCTCACCAGAGCTGAGCAGATGCTGGCATAATGCTCTTAGTTTTCCAAAAATGTGAGCTAACTAAAGTGCTTTTCTTTATAAAGTATCTGGCCTCAAGTATTTTGTTAAACAACACAAAATGAACTAAGACAGCTGTGAAGGTGATGACGCTGGACATAGAACTGGGGGAGATGCTGGATAGAGCACTAATCTCTGGGATATATAAAGACCTCAGAACACTTGATACCAATAAATAAATAAATAACCTAATCAATAAATGGGCAAAGGAACTGAACAGATGCTTCACAGAAGAAGAAATATAATCAATTGACAAATATATGGAAAAAAATGCTCAACATCTCTATCAATTAGAGAAATACAAATCAAAACCACACTGAGATTTCATCTCACTCCAGTCAGAATGGCAATTATCAAGAATACAAGCAACAATAAATGTTGATGAGGATATGGGGGAAATGTACACTCATACACTCATACTAGTGGGACTGCAAATTGGTGCAATCACTCTGGAAAGCAGTATGGAGATTTCTCAGAAAACTTGAAATGGAACCACCATTTCACCCAGCTATCCACTTCCCAGTTTATACCCAAGGGACTTAAAATTAGCATCCTAGAGTGATGCAGTCACATCATTGTTTATAGCAGCTCAATTCATAATAGCTAAACTATGGAACCAACCTAGGTGTCCTTCAACAGATAATGGTTAAAGAAAATATAGTACATATACACAGTGGAATACTACTCAGCCATAAAGACGAATGAAATTATGGCATTTTCTTGTAAAAGGACCAAGTTGAAGAATATCATGTCAAGTGAAATAAGCTAATTCCCCCAAACCAACGGCCAAATATTTTCTCTGATATGCAAATACTAATTCACAATAAAGGAGGAGAGTTAGAGAAAAAATAGAAGTATTTTGGATTTGACAAAGGGGAATGAAGGGAAGGGAGGGGGAATAGAAATAGGAAAAATAGTAGAATGAATCAGACATTATTACTATCCTATGTTCATATATGATTACACAACCAATGTAATTCTACGTCATGTGCAACTAGAAGAATGAGAAGTTATACTGCATATATGTATAGTATGTCAAAATGCAAGCTACTATCATGTATAACTAGTAAAAACAAATAAAAAATATGAAATAAAAATAAATAACAGTGTCCAAAATAAAAAATAATTTAGGAGCTATGTAGACTTTACAAAAAAGAATTGCATAACCTTAGCAAGTACATCACCTCCCTCTGAAGTTCTCCATTGCAAATTCTTAACATTAGTCATCAATTCTATGATACATACTTAGAATTCGATGGCAATTTGAAAATGAAATTTTAAGAAGTACACAAAGTAAAAGTTTTCTTTAATTGCAAAAAAAAAAAAAGCTGGTAGAGATATACAGTATCACACCTGTATAGTTATTTCCACCCTATGATACAATAGAAAAAATATTCTCCAGAACATAAATATATAAAATGTAAAGTAGCTAGGGAGAAATGAGTTTTGAGTATTTATCACCTTTGAGTTTAATAAAATATGATATAATTTAATTATCTATGTAACTTAATTGTTAAAATGGCTTTGTTTAATGAGCTCACAAAACCCTTGTGAGTTTAGGAATCAACTACCCGGTCAGCTCGAGGAGGCCTCCCAGCCACCGGCTGAGGGGGGCAGGGGGCAGGGCTGGGCCACTGTTCCTGGAGGCAAATCCGTGGTAAGGCTGGGGGACAGGAGCCGGGGACAAGGGACAGCTGTGGAGAGCTGCTCCACCAGGAGCAGGAGAAACAGAACCAACACGTGCCTCTTGCTGGGCAGCTGCCCTGGTGGGCATCTCCCTCCTCCTCACCTCAGGCCCAGCCCAGAGGCCCCGTCCCCAGGGAGGTCAGCTGTGACCGCTGGCTTCACACTTCTCCCTTTCCACATCCCTCATCCCATTCATAAGGACTTCCCAAGCATCGGCCGCCCTCCCCAGTGGCTTCTAAACCACCAAGGATGGGACTGTGAGGTTCCTGCCTCATCCTCCTGGGGACCAGCACAGAGCCTGGCCCTTCACCTGTACTTGTGGCATCAACCTGAGAGTCGGCTCCAGCCTGGACATGAATCCAGCCATCACCGCCCTCGGCCTTATGGAAGCCCCGGCTTCCTGTTTGAATCCAGGTTCAGATAACAAGTGCAGGTGCGCTGGCGGCCTTATCAACTGGGCGAGTTTTGCAGGGTCACCTTTCAGATTAAGGGAGGGGAAGGCAGAGCATGAGGTCATAGAGGGAGCCTCTGGGGCTAGTTTCCATGATTTCAAAGCAGTTTTGTTCTCTTATTTACTCACCCATTCATTGATTCACTCATTCATTAACAGATATGCTTTAAACACTGACTGTGCCCAGCCCTGCGGAAAGGTACCTGTGCAGTCTTTGGCAGAGCAAGGTGGATTGCACAGGCTTCTGAAACCAGGCAGATGTAGCCTCAAATTCTGAGTCATTACTGGCAGCCCATGTCATTTTGGGTATCTTTTTTAACTTCTCTGAGCCTCATTTCCATCCTTTGTGAAAAGAGCTAATAAGGTCTGTCTTACGAGGCCAGATGGGCGCTACAGGGATGAAATATCTAAAATAACCAGCCGCTGGCGGGACTCCATACCTTGTCCTCCCTGGCCCCCTCCCACACCTGCATCTCCACCACCTGCGTTGCCTCGCTGAGTGGTTCTTCCCCCTCCGTGTTCAGTGTTCAAGCCACTTGAGAGCTATGTTTGTTCTGCACTGGTGCCATTAGCAGCTTCTTGAGGTGCAGTGCCCAGACCACCGGCATCAGAGTCACCCAGGGAGCCTGTTAGGATGCCAGTCCCTGGGACTGAGAGAGTTTTATAGCATCGGGATCTCTGGGGGCAGCTCAGCAGATGGCATTGCAGACACATTCCAGAGGCAGAGGCGTCGGCACTTGGCACTCCCAGGCTCTGAGAAGCCCCTTGGCAGCAACCATTGGTGCCAGAGGTCTAGACTTGGCTTGCAAAGAACCAGGATGGAGAGAGGGTCCAGAAACCCGTGAGCCTAGCAAGGGGGCAGGGAAGGAGCAGGAGGTGTGACTGACGTTGGCACGGACGCTGGGGTGAGGGGGGTGAAGAAGGTGCCAGCTGGCAGTGTCCTGGCTGGGCAGACACCGAGGTGCCACCTAAGCCCAACCGTGGGATCTGCCTGGAGGAGGCAGAGGGTTTCAGGTGCCCACTCCCCCAGGAGACAGGACCCCGCCAAGCCCCACAGGTGGCATCCTGACAGTGAAATTCTCCAGGTCAGGGCTGGGGATGTGGCTCAAGCAGTAGCGCACTCGCCTGGCATGCGTGCGGCCCGGGTTCGATTCTCAGCACCACATACAAACAAAGATGTTGTGTACGCCAAATACTAAAAAATAAATGTTGAAATTCTCTCTCTCTCTACCTCTCTCTCACTCTCTCTTTAAAAAAAAAAAAAAAAACAACGAAATTCTCCAGGTCAGTTCTGGCTTCAAGTATTTTGTCGCTTATTAGATTGTGGCCCACTGACATTCCTAGCTGTTCCTGTCAGGGGGCACCACGGTCAAACACTTGGAGAAGAGTCCAGGTGCTAGGATCCATCTCCCATTCCATCCTGACTCTGGTCCTGGTCAGGGGTGAAGCCGGGAAAGTCATGTGACTTTGTGGACCCTCCCTTTGCTAGTCTGTAAAATGAGGATCACAAAGTCCACCTCTCAGGATGCTGGTGAGGAAATAATGGCTCCAAAGCCCAGCATGGAGACAGGCACACAGCGTGCTCTCTCTCCCTCCCCACCCAGGGTTCCAGAACCCGAGCCCAGGCGGCAGCCTGCCCCTGGCCCAGCGGAAGGAAGTCCACGTCCCGTTCACTCGGCAGTTCTGGCAGTCCGGTCCTGAAGCCACCCACAGCGATGATGTTTTTGTCTGCGAGTTGGACTTTGATGGACAGCCTGCACTGAGCACAGAAGGTTCGCATTTTCCGTGGGGTGGGCAGGCGGGACAGGAAGTGGGGAGGTGCTGGGAGGCTAAGATCCAGAGCCTGTGGCCAGCAGGCGAGCCCAGAAGGTGCCAGAAACCCGAGGTGGATGCACAAGTGGCCAATGAAGGACAAGGGGACCTTGTTTAAGACCCAGGGCCTTGGCATCTCTGCTGAAAAGGGTTGTGAGGCCCAGGCCTGGGAAGTAGCCCAGGCTGCTGAGCAGAGATGTGTGAGTCCGCGATGCCCTGCTCAGAGCTGCGGCTCGCATTTGGCATTTGGAGGAGAGTCAGGTTATAGATGCCAGGAGGGGCCAGCCTGGGGCCGGGCGCCCTGTCTAACTAGATTCTGTGGCTCCATGGCCAGTCCCCTGTTTGTCCCCCATCTCTGTCCTCACTCTACTTTTGGCCCTTGTCCCTGGATCGTCACCCTCAGGACCTTGTGGAGCAGGGCTGGGACCCACGTGGACATCCATAGCAGTAGGGGGCAGCTCCCGCCCACATCCCCGAAGCCTTTCTTGGAAGGTGCTGTGGAAACAGCACTAACAACTCTCAGCTTTGGGGGCTCTCGTGGGGTCTTGCAGAGGCTTCCTAGTAGCAGGAAAATGTGTGCTCTGCTGGCAGCCAATGTAAAACCGCTGGAAGGCTGACAACTGACCCCAGCTTCCCCACCCCACAGGCCACCAGGGCACTTGACCCAGGGGCTCAGAAGGCCCTGAGAGAGCCCTGGATTTGGAAGCAAGTCTCACTTCCAAGTCCCAGAGCTGCAGGGTGTGATTTCATGGTGTAACTTTGCTGGTGTGTTTTAGGATTATCATTATAGTCATCCCCTAGTGTCATGGGGAATTGGTTCCAGGACCCTCTACAGATACTAAACTCTGAGGATGCCCCAGTCCCTTGCATAGAACCTACTACATACATCTTCCCATATACTTTAAATCATCTCTAGAGAACTTGTAATGCTTCATATAATGTAAATGCTCTGTAAATGCTTGTCATGCTGGATTGTTTAGGGACTACTGACAAGAAAAAGAAGTCCCTATATATTTGTTACAATTTTTTTTTGAATATTTTCTATCCACAATCTGTTGAACCCATGGATTCAGAACCTGCAGACACCAAGGCAGCTTCAAGCATGTGTCCTTACAGTGACTGTGGTCCTCCTTGTCCCAGTCCACCCGGCCCCCTCCCTCCTGGGGAATGGCACTGCCCAGCTAATGAATGGGAACACGCTGTGGCTCACTGGCCTCTCCGTGTTGAGCCTGTGGCCTGGAAGAGCCTCTGGTCCCTCATGATGGACCGTGCCCTACTCTCCAAGGCCCCTACTTTGTTCCGCAGCCCCTGAGCCAGTCTCCTGCCTCCAACGCCCCCTCTCTGCTGCAGGCCAAACCCCACAGAGCCCAGCCATCCACACATCTCCTCTGCCCAGAGTAGTCTATCCATGCCCCCCTCCAACATCAGGCCCTGGTCTTTCTCTCAAGTCCTTTGTCCTCTGGCCACTAGTGGTCAGGGGAAGCAGGACAAGGCCACCAATATATTTATCACCATAAAAAAATGGACTGCAGTTTGAGGAACTGGAGGCTTGAGAAACTTGGGCAGGAGGGCTCCTTGAGGTGGCCTTCAGCAGTGACCCAACTCCCCCACCCTCACCTCTGCCCCTCTGCCACCATCACACCTTCCCCACTCAGAATTGTGTCTGTGGTGGAGGCAAACTGGCGTGGCCTGGGCTGTGACACCTGCAGCTTTAACCATCTGTCACCCCTTCTCAGTCAGCTGCCCAGAGGCTGCGGGAGGAGCCCTCCCAGGAGGTCAGCCCTAACCCTTGCACAACCCAGAGAGCTAGGGCTTCCTCTCCTCAACCTGATGCTGGACCTGCTCTCGTTCCTCCTCGGCCTGCAGGGTCCAGCTGAGAAGACCACCCCCCACCTTCCCATTAAAATCACAGGAAAAAGGGAAAGAGCAGCTCCCCCAAACCAGGAGCCGGGTGGAGAGGTCCCTCTGGGAAGATGAGCCCAACCCTCCTGCAGCAGCAACAAACACAAGCTCATTTCTGCCAGCACTGTCCTCAGGGGCCCTAGCCCCCAGCTTCCTGGATTCCAGTGGGTGTGGCTAGTGCGGTCCTTGGTCCCCACACTCCCCAGCACACATGCCATTGTCTCCCCACCCACATGATGAATCCCAGGCCTACCCCAGCACCTGGCACAACTACATATAAGAACACAGTTGACTCATAAAAATGTCAAACTGAATGGCTGTGCAAGCCACGGTACATCCAATGTTAATCTGGCTACCAGCAAGTGGTTTCTAAGCTTTCCAATGACCAGCTTGGCACCTGACTGATATGCAGGTACCCTCTGACCTCCCCCAGCACCCCTCTGCTCAATTCTGCTATTGGGTCAAGTACAGGGATCCCCCACCCAAGGGAAACCCATAGCCAGGTCCCTGCTCTGTGCCCCCCTCCTCTCCAGGGCTGGCCCAAGGAGGGTGTGTCCCCTTGTTGGACCCTTCAGGGTCTGCACCCTTCATTCCTCCTATAGGCCGAGCTAGCATCTCCTCTAATCTATTGCATGTCTCCCGCCTTCCTACGTCCCCAAACCAGTCATGACAACCACTTGCTATGAGCATAAGATGACTCATTTGCTTCTAGCCCTTGATTATGGCTTTGGCCTAACTGCATGGTCTTTTTTAAGAAAACATTCATCATGCCTTGACATAGACCAGACACTGGGCTGAGGAGAAACATCATGAAATGCTCACAGTCACCCACCCTGCGGAGATAAGCACTATTATTTCCCCATCTTTATAGTTGGGAGACGGGGGCGCTGAGAGTGGAGTGACCTGGCTGAGCTTCTGTGCCTGGGAAGGGCAGTGCTGGATTTGGATAAGGGTGTGCTGATTCCAAAGCCCCTGTGGACACACACACCACACCGCCTGCTTGGGTCCCACCTGCCACAGCCTTTCCTGGGGACTCTGGTTCCCCAGTCTGTGCCATTTTAGGAAGATGCTCAGCAGCCACAGGGGGTGGCCAAGAACTGCCCGAGGAGCTGGGCTGGCCAACAGCACAGCCAGGCTTGTCCCCCACTCCCAGGGCAGAGGCTGACTGTGTGTAAATCCTACAGCTGCCCGCTGCCCAGCTGGGTGTATGGAGGGACGCAGGGAGGCTCCCAGGGCCCACAGGCCAGCCTCAGCAGCCCAGTGGCCAGGACCCTAGAGCAGAAACTGGTATAGAGTTGTTCTTGGCCTTGGGGAGGAGGGCTACAGGGAGAGACAGGGAAGAATGGTCCCCCAGGATGGAGCTCCCTCCAGCCCTCTGCCTGCAGTGCCCTTCAACTCCCTCTGCTTGGCTGACCCCAGCTCTGCTCAGACATCTTCTTCTGGAAGCTCCCTTGATTTCCTCCCGCCTTCCAAACTGGATTGGGCTCTCATCTCTGGTTGTGCCTGTGCCCCACCATCTTGGCTGTTAGCACATTGCATCTGATGGTCTTTATAAGCCCCTGCATTCTCCCGAGACTGAGCTCCATGGGTGCTGACATGGCATCCTCCCCATCTCTGGGTCCCTGTTGCCCAACACAGAACCAGAAAGTCCATGGTGTCAGGGACAGGAGGGACAGGGGGCAAGCGGAGCTGTGGAAAAGGAAAGCACCCAGGTCTGTGGCTGCTGACAGGTGCTGGGTTTTCTTGGAGATGGGGGTGCCTGCAGGAGCACGTTGGCAAGCATCTCTGTAGAGGTGGCTTGTCCCTATGATAGTCCTCACAGCCATGAAGGTTGTGTTTGCAGGAACTTTGGCTTCTCCCACTTTTCTTCAAATAGAATATGGGCCCAAGGCCCCAGGCTGCTCTTCTGTGCTGAACCTCTGAGTATGTTTGCTTTGCCATCTTGAGCGGAGCTGACTGCAAGGGCTCAGAATGCATCCCCGGATGGCCCGGGGTGTACAGGTAAAGGAGCATCTGTGCAGTCAGGGGACAGCACAACCCAATACTGTGGAAGGGACTGAGCTGTTGGCTTCTGGTCCACATTTCTTGCTCCCGAGTCTTTGAAAGTTAAAACATACTCTACTTGCTTGGAGGACAGAAAGGAACCCTAATCTTGTTCTAAGTTTCTGTGGCTATGAGCTCTTCAAGTGGGGTCGATTCAGGAGCTGACGCCAAGTCCTCCAAGCCTGGATGGTGGCAGCCACCATGTGGGGATGGAGAAGGAGCCTCCCTTCTGCATGTGGCAGGTCTCTGAGTGCTGATCAGAGTGATGCCCCCACCCAGGCAAGGCCCAGAGATGCCAGCCTGTGTCTGTAGGACGAGGCTCTACCCTCCAGCGAGGGATGCTGGGAAGCTGACTGTCCAGGTCCATTCTACATCCTAGAAATCTGGAGGCTCCTCACTAGGACTCAGAGACTTGTAGACAGCGGCTAATCACATGTTAACAGCAAGAGGTGTATTAAGAGCAGGGGTCCAAGAGAAAGATCTTAGAAGGGGGGGGGGAGAAAACATCGTTTATTTAGAAGGGGGGACTGAAGAGACGAGTTTGAAACCAATGGCTTCGGACCACTCAGGAAATTCAGAATCTAATAACTGGAGAGAACAAAGGTCCAGCATGGACGCAGCAGCATCACTGGGGGAGGGGATTCTTACCAGTATTTAGGGCATGTGGCTGAAGGTGGTAGGCAGAATAAGGGACCCCAAATATGTCCCTATCCCAACCCTGTAACCCGTGACTGTGCAAGCTGAGTGCAAAGGTCACTCTGAAGGTGGGACTAAGTGAAGGACCCTGAGACGAGGAGAGGATCCCAGACTGTCAGGGCGGGCCCCATCCAACCCCATGAGTCCTTAAGTCTGAGACCCTCTCCCAGCTGTGGTCAGAGGAACATGTGACTGTGGAAGGAGGGCCAAGGAGCAGCTGACTCTGAGGACAGAGGAAGGGCCCTGGGCATGGGATGGGCAGCCTCTGGAAGCTGGGAAGCAACAGGGGATGGATTCCTTTCCAAAGGATCCAGAAAGAGGCCCAGCCTGCACCACCTGCTCTCAGCCCAGTGACACCACCATGTTCATAGTCATGTGTGGCTGCAGCAATAGAGAGCTACACCATAAAGGCCACTCTTGAGCTTCACCCTCTTCTCTCCACCACCCTCCTGCCACCGCCAGCTCCCGGCTCCACCCCGCCAGCATCTCTGTGCTCCTCTCCGGCACTATCCCCATCACCTCCACTCAGACAGCTCTTCCTCCCTGCTTCTCTGAGCCATCAGCCTCCCCTCCAGCTGGATTCCCTGTTAAAAGCCGGTGCCTCTTTACTCTCTTCCAAAAACCCAGCTTAGATGAGGAAAATTCCAACTTCAAACTGGTCTTGACTTCCTACTGCAAAAAGAAGAATGTCCAGTACTTCTACCCAGCACACAAGCCAGTTTCCTTCTTGGTTAGCCAAACCTGTCTCCTTGCTGCCTTTCTCTCTGTGCCCGCCCTTCTTTTCCCTGTCCCCTGACTTAGCTGGGAGAGGGGACCTCCATGGCCAGTCTCCAGATACTCAGGGAGCACCTCTGCTTTCAGGCCGCTGTGCAGGGTACAAAGGTCTAATATTTCTCTTCTCCAAGGTCACTCACTGCCTGACTTGGCGTTTTTCTGTGGTGCAGAGATCTCATTCTGTCTTGTCTTTGCCTCCTGCTCTTCCCATCTTGCCCTACTGTGGACCAAGCTAATTAACCAGGACAGGATTGGGGCTCACTCATCTTCACTGAGCATGGGACATGCAGGAGGAGAAAGTGTCTGAATGTGTGCTCCT
Organism: Marmota flaviventris; assembly: GCF_047511675.1. Taxonomy (NCBI): domain Eukaryota; kingdom Metazoa; phylum Chordata; class Mammalia; order Rodentia; family Sciuridae; genus Marmota; species Marmota flaviventris. The sequence goes on from NC_092501.1 coordinate 10,140,769, forward strand.
ATCACAAATTATCATAGACTGGGTGGCTTAAGCAACAGAAATTGATGATTACTCACAACTTTAGGGGTTGGGAAGTCTGAGATCTAGGTACCAGCATGGTTGGTTGCTGGTGAGGGCCCACCTCTTGGTTCGCAATAGCCATCTTCTTACTGCTTCCTCCCCCAGAGGATGGAGAGAATGAGAAATCGCTCGTGTCTTCTGATGACAGTGCTAATCCCAATCATGACCTGATCACCTTCTAAAGCTCCCACCCCTTAATACCATCACATTGGGGGGTTGAGATTTCAACCTAGGAATTTGGGGGGAAGCATGCAGTCCATAACAGAGGGTGAGCTTAGGCTGCCCATAGGAAGAGTCAGGGCAGTAGGGACAGCTGAGACCTTTAACAAGTAATCCTAAAGGCTACATTCTACAGCACTTGACAGTTTCCTAATCACATACAAATCTAAGAGCACATTTGTGTCTCCAGTAGCTGATTTTAGCAAGAATCTTTAAATCCAACTGCTGACATTTACTAAGCACTTAGACCTTAACACAAATCCCAGGAGATAGAGAAAAGGCCAAAATTTTCCTTACGACTCAGCTCAAGAAGCAAAAATGAATGAAAAAAATCACGGAAGCTGTAGTTCTCAGGCATCTCAATCAGAGCGTGTGACTTATCCTCCCAACCACCTGCCTCTGAGGCAAGCATGTCACAGATTGACCCCAGTGTGGCTTCCAAAAGAGGCGACCCCATCACTGGTGTCTGGTACTACAGCCCGCACTCCCTCCACACAGCCAGTGGGGAGCGCTGTTCTTTCCCAAGGTGATAGATTCCAACTTGAGCTGCAAGGACTAAGAAACTGTCTCTGATTTTCCCACGTTGAGGCAGCTCACCTCTGGGTGGTTGGGTTGAGATGTATCGACACTGCTCATTATGGGCTGTTGTGCCCCACGCACTGGAATTCCTATGTGGAAGTCCTGACTCTCAGCACCTCACAACCTAACCATGTTGACCATAAAGTCTTCAAAGAGGTCATGAAGTTAAAATGAGGTCTTTAAGGCAGTTCCTAATCCAATGAAACTAGTGGTCTTATAAGAAGAGGAAATTCAGACACGTGGAGACACAACAGCAGTGGGCGCAGACAGAGGGACACCCGCGTGAAGACGCAGCAGGAAGGCGGCCATCCGCAAGCCCAGGGAAGAGGATGGCACCTTGATTTCAGATTCCCAGCCCTTAAAACTGTGAGCAAATAAATCTGTTGTGTGAGCCACTCAATCTGTGAGATTTTATCCTGGCAGCCCTAGAAAATGAATATTTCAAATCCATCCATACCTACTAGAATAGTTAAGAAGGGTGGGGGGGGGGAAGGAAAGAAGGAAATTGACAGTAGCAAGAGTTGGGCAGGATGCAGAGCAAGTGGAATCTGCCTTCATTGCTGGGGGTAAGTTGCAAAGGTAAAGCCACTTTGGAAAAACAGTTTGGAATTGTCTTGTATGGTTAAATGTGCACCTACCATATGATCGATCAATTCCACTCCTAGGTGTTTACCCAAGTTAAGCGAAACTTATGTTCACTCAAAACCCTGAGCATAAATACTTAGAGTAGCTTTACGCAAAATAACTTCAAATTGAAAATAGCCCAAAAGTCCTTCAACTGGTGAAAGTCCTGTGTAGCAAACTGGTCTCTCAGACAATAGCATCTCAATAAAAGGAGCGATAAACAGGATGGATTTCAAATGCAAGGTGCTAAATGGAAGATTTCTCAAAAGGCCATTATCTGCACAATTCTGCTTATATAACACTCAAGGAATGACAAAAAATCACAGGTCTAGAACACTGGTCAGTTGAGGGGCAGGGTGGCAGTGCCAGGCAGTGCAGCTGCCCTGGGTCCGCAGTGTGTGGGTGGCTGCACAACTGCACACCTAAAAATAGACCCCAAAGAGCCAAGTTAACTGCATTTTTTTTCCATTTGAAGAATTTTAAGTGAAAAAAAAAAAATGAGGCTGCAGTTAAAAAAAAATGCCCTACAGAGACAGGTCTGAGCTCCTGGAGGAGAGTGGACGCCAGTGCTTTCCTCTGTGAGGCACTTGTCCTTGCAAGCCCTGTCCCCTGCCTTCTCTTTCTGTCCTCTCGTCCTCTCGGGAGGGCATTGAGTGGGATTGCCCCTGACAGCAACATGGAAAATGGAGAGGGGACTCCCTGGGGAGCCTCTCTGGTTCCAGAGAGGACATCACGCCTGCTGGGCCCTCAGCAGTACTCAGTGGTCACCAGCTGGGTGCAGAGCTGAGCCAGGTGGTTGGTTTGGGTTTGGGCCTTTGTGGACTTGGGCAGGAACCAAGCTCACAGATTCCCTGGAATGGGGGGTCTGTATGAGGGGCACTTGCCAGCAGCCCTCAGACTGCCAGCCTGCCAGTGTCACAAAGGGGGCTGCTCCAATTGCTGGGGCCACAGAGCAGGGCTTCACTAGAACTGGCCCCACGCTCACCCTTGGGTTTCATTAGCTGGGACCCACATGCCCAGAGCTGCCCTCTTTCCCTTGGACACTAGCGTTACAAAATGTGGGTTTTATGTTTTTCCGATAGAGCAAGGCCAACAGATGGGGAGATGCCTGCCACTGGGAAAAGAATTTGTTAAATGCACGAATCTCTAGGGAAGGAGGCGGCCATAGTGTGGGTGCCATGGGGAAGCACCAGGTCAGGCAGGAGGCAGAGGGGGGAGGAAACATTGCAAAGGCCTTTATTGCAGTTTCCGAGGGAACAGAGAGGCAAGGCGAGCTAAGCAGGTGCCAGAGTGGCTGGTTAGTATGCCGTCGGCTGTACCTGGTACCTGTTCCTACATCTAGTACCGGGGATAGAAGCGCGACAGAGGCAGGGCCTGGGGTGTGGGCTTGGGTCCACTGGCTGGTTTATGAAAGGTTTCTTGCTGTCTTTGAGGATTGGTTAGCTGTGAGAGGGGCTGTCCCCAGGGGCAGCAAGGCCCGAAGATGCCCAAACTTCAAAAGTACAGAATAAAAAGATGTGATTAATGCAACAGCCCCGGGCTGCAAAGCAGGGGCTCTCATTCTGTGCCTCTCTGGGGCGACCCCTCCCAGACAGGATCTTCAGTGCCTTGGCCTGGCCTCACACCCCAGCTGGCCTTGTGGCAGTGTGGAAAGCCAGAGGGAACAGAATTCTCCAGAAGAGTTTGTGAATGCAGATACATTGTGAGGTTCTCCTGTCCCTCCCTTGTTGGGTTTTGCTACAAGAAAGAAACCCATCAAACTGTCCCTCGCGTGGCCAGTACGTTCACAGTCATCACCTGGCCGAGCCTCACATTCAGCTTCTGAGCTCGTGCCGCTGTCCCTATCTCACTGATGAGGAAACTGGGCTCAGGGAGACAGAAGGACTGACCAAGGTTTGTTGCTACCCAGAATCAAAGCTCCCCTTGGGAGAGGCAGGGGGAGGGGCAGCTAAAGAGGTCAGAGGCACAGAAGCCTCCAGAAGCTCACGGTCTTCTTGAGGAGATCAGTTGAAAGAGTGTGAAAAACCGGGAGGATGACATGGAATTCCGAGCACAGGAGAGAGCCCAAGCTGGAAAACAGGAAGGCTCAGGAGGGTGGAAGGGCCCAGTGGACCTGAGCGGGGGGCCTGGGGAGCACTGCAGGAGGGAGGATGTGATGGGAAGGAGCTGGGCAGATGCTGTCTCCAAGAGGTCAGGCCCCAGAGGACTTGAGACGCCCAACGAAGACAGAGAGCTGTCTTCTGCTTCCGCCGTATTAGGAGGTCTCAGGAGATACTTGAAGAGGCTCCCAGGCCAGATGGAGTGAGGTTTTAATCCCCCATTTTATCAATTACTAGTTGTTTTGCCCTCAGCAAGTTACTTAACCTCTCTAAACCTCAGTAGTCTCGTTTACAAAACAAGGCTTACCACGAGGAATTAATATCCCCAGAATCATTGCCATGGTTACAGGAAATCGGGGCGGGGTGGGGGCGTATAGCTGGGTGGAAGAGCCTGGCATTGCCCGGTATGCACGAGGCCTGGGTTCCCTCTCCCACAACACACACACACACACACACACACACACACACACACACACATTTTTTTGATTTAAAAATAAAGGGTTAAATAACCATGTGAGGCATTCAACACCATGTTCAGCATACACGAGGCACTCGGCAGCAAATGCTCACTGCTCCTTGGAAAGGGCACCTAATCTCCTGAGCATCAGATACCTCATCAGTAAAATTTGGGAGATAAGACTTTAAAAAAACAAACATGCAAATTTATTCAACTGGCCAAGACAGGGGAGCCCCTACCCACGTCTTAATCTCGGAAGGTAGAAGTTGGGGGAGGAGGTTGACAGGTCTTAAGTTCTCAGGTGTGTGATTTCAAGACAGCTCTTGAGGGACTGGTTGGGTAGGCAGAATCTAGGACATGGGACCTGTGGGCTGGGAGTACAGGGAGGCCAGGCCATTGACCCAGCTTCGCAGGCCAAGTTGTTGCTATCCAAAATCCTCTACAGTCGTCAGCTCAATGATTTTACCTCGTCCTGGTTTTTTAGCACCAAAAAATGGAAAGCATGCTTTGTCCCAGGGCTGCTTCCCACAGAAACAGGAAGTTATGTTGGCTCAATAAGGATGAGGATATTTATCTCAAAGGAGTTTTAGGAAAGTTAAGTGAAATTATGGAGGAAATGTGCTTAGCACAGTCTCTTAGGAACGTTGCTATCAATTAGAATGATGCAGAAAATAACCAAGACAGAAGGTGATAGAGCAATTTAAGTAGGGCTATCAATCGTTCCAGTTTGGGAGTAGGGGTGTTTCCAAAATGGGGAACTTCCAATTTTAAAACCAGAACAGTCGCAGGCTATGGAATTTTTCACTGCTAAAACCAGGCAAGTCAGGTCTTGCTGGCCACTCAGTTCAAGACAGGAAACCCAACTTGCACATAGATGGGAATTTAATTAGTTCTTTTTTTTTTTTTTTTAAAAGCATCAGAAATGTTGAAAAATGTTTGCAAGTTCCAGAGTAGAGAGGGTGTTGCTTGGATCATGGAGAGTAGGTTCCTTAGTGGCAGAGCTCTGTATCTCAGCTAGTGTTTTCTAGAACCCTGCTTTAGAGCTCTGCTTCCTTCAGTCTTCTGTTCAAAGGAAAAACTGAACTTGAATGCAGACACACTCAAAATTTGGGTTAAAACCAAGTTAGATGTACCTGCCCCCTTTGCCTCTGTGCCTACACTAAGGCTGGCTCCTCTGTTAAGGAGACCTGTGCTGGGGCTTGGACAGCACTGGTCCCCGTGGTTTTCACTACTGCCCTGCAAGGACACATGTTCACAGCCACATGGAGACCAGGAAATTAAGGTGTAGGGGTGGCAGGAAGGGGCTTTCAAAAGGTCATGCAGCTCTGAAGGCACAGAGCAGCTGGGACGTGGGGTTGTCAGGAAAGAACAGAGGTCTCTCCCCCCTGGCTCCTGAGAGTGGTCATCCACTACTGCCCTGCCCGGTGATCAAATCACCAGGATTAATGAGTCAACAAGACTTTCAAATCACTCTTAAAGGTAAACAAGTCACCATCACTTCTCCTTGAGGTTTGAGAATTACTTTTCCTCCCCTGGGTGAGAAACGGGTAATCTCCACCTAATTGAGCCCAAGGCGAGGGCTCAAGTTTCTCTGGGTCATCCATTGCTTTCAGCCCCCTTCCCTCCTGGCAAGTGCTCTTTCTAGGAGGCGCAGGGTTTGCTGCAACTCCAGAGAGGGGGTGGGGGTGGGGGCACCCGGCCACAGCTGAGCAGTTTCCCTCTATCCTGCCCCCAGGAGCAAGGCCCCCTGCAAGGCTCTAACCACCCTGATCTTATCTCCTCCTGGAGAATTTTCCCACAAGGAAGCAAGAAAGGTCAGCAGCATGTCCTGGGAGCCCTGGAGCCAGGCCCACCTCCTTCCGCTGAAGGGGGGCTTTGGAAGGGGCCCCTGAGCCCACAGACACCTAGGTGCTGCTGGGCTCTTGTGTCCTAAAACATACCAGGGACTCTGAGTAGGGGGGTACCACCAGGGTGCCTGGCCGGCAAGATGGCTGAAAAACAGCTATACCTGGTGCTGTCATTAAGCTCCTACATGATGGAGTTTAAAAGTGGCCAGCCTTGGTGGTAGGGGGTGGGGGACAAGGTTAGTAACCCTCATCCTACACTCGTGGGTCTGAAATGCCACGTCTTCGTGATTCATGCACCATCTCCATTATTTTTGCTACATCCATGTTCCCCCCCAGTACCATTCTGCAATTTTTAAATTAAACCATTTGTTTTATTCTTTAATAATTTGAAAAAGTATTGGCAGAGGTAAATGGAAAACCAGTATCAAAGTATTATACATAGAAAGTCACAATCAAAATTACTGACTACTCTTCAGCCATGAGAATGAACAATGGACCACTAAACAGCCAGGCGAGCGGAGCCCACACACAACAGGTGGGGAGAAGCCACAGCCGACTGATTCCCTGAGACGTGATGCCACCCAAAGGCAAACTAACCTGCTGTGGGGAGTCGGGAGAGGGTGTCCCAGGGAGGAGGGAGAGTGACTGGACAGGGGCAGGGGCTCCAGGAGCCCAGAAGATTCTGTTTTCTAAGATTCAAAATGATCAAATGCTGTTCTCCATCAGGTGCTGGTTTCCCAGGTTGCTCTGTTTGTGACAAATTCATCCAGTTTAACATCCAGCTAACATCGATTGTGATGCTAAACTTCAATATAAAAAAAAATTAAAAATAGGTAGAAATGCAGAAGTGCTGGGGTGTATTCAACTCTAGCCAGAAACCATGGTCAGTTGAGGGCCTGAAGCTGAAGTGACTACTACCCTGGAAACCAGGTGTCAACAGGGGCTGGAGATTGAGCTGATCTGTTCTCCACCCCTCCTCATAGGATGTCATGGCAGAGAGCTGGGAAAGAAGCCACTTCTCCCTGCGACCTAGAACTTGGGAAGACATTGAAGGAGGAAGGAGCCTTACTTCCAGCTCCAGGTAAATTATTAAAATGAGACCCAGTGGCAGGCTGGGGACACCTCCTGCAGGATGGGAAGCAGGTGGACAGGCTGCAGTGAGGTGGGGGCAGGGAGTCAGAACTGAAGCCTCAGTGCCAGGGCTCAGGCTGGAGGGATGGCCTTGTCACCGCCTCTGCACAGCTGAGGAGCCGGCTCTGGGGACTTTGTCCACTGCCCTGAATTCGCAGGGCGCCACCTGCCAGGTGTGCAGGCTGCGCACTGTTTACTTCCTGACTTCAGGTCTGGTCGAGAAAGTGGATTAGTGGCGCCACCTTTCCTGGGCAAAGGGAGCTGGTGGAAGGAGCGGGTCCCCAGTGCAGTGCCGCCCAAGTGACCTGCCCCAGATCTAAGGCTCTCCCCGGCGGAACTCCAGCCGAGAGCCCCATCTGCAAGGAAGGGCTGGGCCCAAACGCCACGGCCACACACGAAAGCCCCCAGTCCGCCTGACCCGGTGGGGCCCCCTTCCTAAGGGGGAGCTTAGGAGCCCGAGCTTCCTGGGGCCCTCCGCCCCTTGGGCTGGTTTAGTATTGAGCGTTAATGATTAAATGGGGGTTCTCCATTAACCCGCGCGGGCCTTTGTCTCCGGGCCGCCTAGGAGCCTCCTCCTTTGAAATGCCACATAAAAATGATAGATGCCCTTTTCCTCCCTCCCGGGGTCGCCAGGTCCTGTCTCCCTTTAAAGTCCTAGTGGGCAGCACAGGGCGCGCCTTGTTTAAACACAAAAGCTCCAGGGCGCCCTGGGCTGCGCGGGAGCGGCCGGCGGCGCGGAGATAAGTGCCCGCAGCTGCAGGCGGCTGAGGCCGCGGGTCCCCAGAGCCACCGCGGCCGGCGGGAAGGCGCCCGCTGTCCCAGAGCCAGAGGATTCGGAGAGCCATTCTCTTTGTCAAGGATGCGGTTGATGCCCCACCAGGCAGGACAAGGCTGGAGGCAGCAAAGCCTGTCTTGTTGAGGACTGAAGGAGAAAGGGGGTGGGTGCGGTTGGCAATTCCAGCTGCTGGCACCCTACACTGCTCAGGGCTGCAGGATCCCCAAATCCGTAGCATGGCATCCCTCTGAAGCTTGTTAGAAATGCAGAATCTCTGGTGGCTGGACGGAATCAGCCTATGACTAGATCCCCAGGTGGCCAGTGCTCCTTAGTTTGAGAAGGCTGGTTCGAATAGCCAGGGGTTCTCGGCATAACAGCAACATGCTGGCTAATAGGCATTGAGAGCTTATGGGCCCAGACTGCTTTAAGCACCTGGTGCCATTGCCCTATTGAATCCCATTGAATCACTTTCCTGATGAGAAGGTGGAGTTCCCAGAGTTGTTTTTTTTTTTTTTTTTCAGAAGTCACATATCTAGGGATTAGAAGCTCAGGCTGCAACAGGGACACATGCAGCCCCCACGCAAAAACCTCACAGGGAACTCTCCTGTGTGTGTCATTTCAAGTTAGGGATTGTCCTTTGGAAAAAACGGAGGCCAAATCCTGGAGGGTTAATCCAGCTGAGGTGGATCAGCAGGAAGCAGTCTTGGCCAGATTGCCTGCCACCTCCTAGAGGTGGACACCCTGCAGGCCTCCTCCCCAGATCCAGCCTCAGGAAGACACAACCGGGCTGGAGGAACCCAAGCCCCTCTGCATACACCCACCCCAAGTGTTCCATGGCACCGTGAAAGGGTTAATTTAGGGCTCAGTCACTACATAAATCTGTGTTTATCTGCTGCAAAGTAAGCTATTTAAGTTTCTGATTTACAGTCCTCGGTTTTCATAAAAGTCAGTCATTCCCAGTAAAAGAATGTGGGTTAAATTTATAGGATCTGCATTAGTCTTTAAAGCCTAAAGCCCGTCTATGACTCACTCTCCATAATGTTTTTGCTCTAGTCCGGAGATATTCATGTGCAAACAGAAAGATTCAGATCTCTGCCTTGAAAAATAAGACTTTTGGGGGGAACTAATTATAATGGCGTCAATTGTACTGTGCTTGTAAACTTGCCGTCAGCGGGCCCCCCTGGAGCCTGTTTTCTAGGGGTTTTATTCTGCAATAAAATGTGTTCTGGTTTGAGCTTGGCATATAAGACCTCCACTGGTATGAGCAAATGTTTTTTCCTACCAAATTATTAGAAATAAACAGCCCACCAGTGGAAAGGCAGAAAAAAATTATAAGCAAGGAAAATAAATCTTGGAATGTTTGCATTTAGTGACTTTAATAAAAATCGGTCACTTAGCCCAGCAGCCCAACTGACGAAATGGAGCCGACCTGGTATTTTTATTTTAATTTGAGTTTGTGTTTTGCCAGTGTGAAATGGGGTCAAGGCAAGACACCATGGAAAAGGTCTTTGATGTCTCCTTGAAAAATATTTTGCACTGTGACTTCACGGTACTTAGTGTCCTTCCCACCCCCCACCCCCAGCCTCCAGCTTAAGGAACCCATGTCCAACCCATGACCGTGACACTTAATAAAATATAGCCATCGTCAACAATCCCCTCTCCAACTCCCGCCCCTCCCCCAACAGAGTCAGAATTCAAGACAGAATCACATATAAAATTAAAATGCTGATCAAGATAACAGTATGATTAAAGGGGATGCAGGAAACTAGCCTTTTAAACTTTCTCCAAAGCAAAGCCAAGGTGAGGGGCCTCAGTGCAGGAGGAGGGGAAGGAAGGAAAGTCATGTGGATTGGGCGGTCGGCCAGTTCCCGTGGAGCTGGGTTAGGAGGTTGGGAAATGGAGAGGGACGATGGAGAAAGACAGCAGAGATCCTTGGTCCCAGAATGGAGCCAGTGCTTCCCACGGTGTGAGAGAACAATGTGGTGAGATTTTCAAGAACTTCATTCAGCCTCATTGTGGGTAAAGGGAAAGACTTAGACGTTGTTGTTCTGAGGGATTTGTTCTTGGTCAGAGTTGGGAAGGTTGACTGTAGTGCCACAGAGTGTTAGTCAGATGACCAAGGCTTGCCCTTGACAGGGGAGGGAGCCGGGGAGTTGACAGTGGGTTTCGGTACACAGAAACAGGGCGCGCACAACGTGACCAATCTGCATGTGGCTCCTTCGGGTTTCCCTAGAGCTGGGACAAAATATCCTGTTGGGCCTTGTCCTTAACTCCCCTTCACCTCCACCTCAGTACAGGGTATTGTAGGAAACTCCCCATGAGGAACAAACTGTGGTCCTGCCTCCACTAGTTCAGTGGGCACACAGCATGCCTATGGCCTACTACAGTACCGCATTTAGGAACGGCAAGAGCAATATGGAGGGAGATGATGTGTGACCCTGGACAGCAGGAAGCCTTGGGGGAGGAGGAGGTGTCCCCATGGTTCTTGAAGTCTCAGTAGGAGTGTGACGGGAGAGAGGAGAGGAACAGGATGATCTAGGGAGGAAGAAGAATGGTTAAAATGGCCTGTTTAGAAAGAGGCAGAAGGCCTTAATGGGTTCCTCATGGGAAGTGTGAGGACCACGGGCCATGGCAGAGACCCATGAGCTTTTATTCTTGACTTGATCCTGCCAGTCCTGGGGCCTTCTCTGACCCACTGTGTCAGGTGGGTGCCCTTATTTGTGGCCCCAGAGTTCACTCCCCTCCCTCCTCATCACAGTACTTTTCACTCTGTGGCACAATGTCATGTGTGTTCTCCCTAGGGCACACTGAGCTCCTAAGGATCTTGTTCACTGTTATCATCCCAGCCCCGACACCATGCCCAGAGCATAATAGCTATGCAAGAAATATTGGGTGCAAAGTCAATGGAGTTTTTAATAATTTCATTATAATGAATTGAAGACTTGTAGCAGGTGACAGAGAGCTTGGAGCTGGGCTGTGGAGAGCTTGGACCTTGAGTCTGAGGGTACACCAGAGTAGGGGAGCCAGGAAGCAGAGATCCATTGGCATTGGCCCACAGTGGGGGGCTGTGGTCTGTGGGAAAGAGAAGGGGCTTCTAAAGACCAGGATCACAGAGCCTGGGGTAGCAGTAATAGCATCATAGATAGGGACACCTGTGGGCAGAGTGCTTTGGAGATGATGGTGACCAGAGGATCCCAGAGAAGAAAGGGAGGGAGGTCCACATGGGATGTGCTGTGGTCTAGGGTGCCCTGCCTCCCAGCACAGTCTGTACCAGGCAGGTAGAAATTCCACACGGACAACAAGAGAAAGCCAAGGTCCGAGCTGAGAGGCCACCTGTTGTGGGGAGACGGAGCATCAGGCACTGGATGTGAAGTGCCCTTTGCCATGGTCTCCACCTTCTCAAGCTATTTTAGTTGAGATCACTTTGGACTCCCAGTGGGGTCAGTTCATTTTCCTCTGACCTTGTTTGGATCTTAAAGCCCCATAAATCGGGGTCCTCTCTAGGCATGTGAAGGGTAACCCAGCTCCAGCAGCACATTGAGAAATAGCTTGGCTGGCTGGAGCCTTGAACTTTGTGTCACATTGTGAAAAATGCTCTTGGACAATGAACAGCCTCCCTCCCCTCCCTCCGCAAGCTCCTGTGTTCGCTCTTTTGCAATAACGCCCACTGTCGGCCGCCAGAGTGTCTAAGCAGGTGCTCTCCACCCACAATTTGGAGCCACTCAGGGCATTTATGGGGAATGGAACAGAAGGTTTGGTCCTCATAGCCCGGGGGCAAGAAAATCGAAATGCAGGGAGGGTCAGAGGTGCACTGAGGGAGAGCAAGGGCCAGGTTGGAGTGAAGGTAGGAGGTGGGAGTGGTAAACTGGGGACACCGGCCTGAGGCCAAGCCTGGGGGCAGAAGGGGCTTCTGGAGACTGAGAGAGAAAATGAGGTGAGTGAGGAGGCATTTCCAGGGCTTACACCTGGAGAACAGCCCAAGAGCCTGGTGTCCTTTGGGGTGGACAGAGAGGGGGTGAAGGGCCCAGCCAACAAGTCCTGGGTAACTTAGAAGATGAGGCAGAGGTTCCGGTTAAGCCCAACTCTGGACCAACAGTTGCCTCCAAACCTGCCCAGATCTCATCTCCAGAAGAATGGGCGTGAGAGTCCTTGGTCACTCACCTCCAGCCCCACAGGAGAATGCAGGACAGACTGTCCTCATTTCCCCAGGGGAGGGGCCAGGGCATGGTGATGGCACACGGTGTCATCCTCCTACACAAAGACTGAGGCAGAAAGATTGTTCGAGGACAGTCTGAGCATCACAGAGAGAACCTTACTCAGAAAGGAATAAGGGGAAGAAGAAGAAAGGAGCTCCCAGGTAGCCTCAGGTATGTCTCTAGTGCACAAGGAACTTCAGGAATCTGCCTAAGACTTCTTGCTCTGGTCTTCATTCCATGCTCTGGTCAGCACTGACCACTGAGATGAACTGACCTTCTGTTACATTTCTAGAAGGAGCCATGCTTGTGCAGGAAGGGCCCTCCCAGCAGGAGAGCAGTGGCTGGGAGTACCTTGGTCCCATAGTGGGCAGGCCCACCAAAGTATAGCCATCAGCCTTGACAATGATGGTGTCTCGATGGACTCATCAGGGTCTGGGGTCTTGGTCCAGGCAGAATTTATCTGACAAATTTAAAGACATTTAAACAGAGCAGTGCTTTGGATATGGTCGTTGTTGGTGGTGGTGGTAGTAAACTTGAGTGTCCCCCAAGGACCACTGTAATTGAAAGCTTGGTTTACAGAGAGGTGTTATTGGGAGGTCAGGTCTAGTGGGAGGTCTTTGGGTTATTGAGGGCATCCCCTCAAAAGGGGCCCCAGTCTCTCTCTTCTTTCTCTCTCTCTGCTCCAGTTCAAGAACTAACCCTTTTGCTCTTCCATGGGCCGCGGGTATGATGTGCCACCACGTGCTGCCCTAACCAGAAATGATGTTGACCAGTGACATTGAACCCCTCTTAATGTGCTAGTTGACCGTCCGTCTTTCTTGTTTGAAGAAAAGCCTATTCAAGACCCTTGCTCATTTTGACTTCTGTTGTCTGTTTGTTGTTGCTTTTTAAGAGTTCTTTGTGTAGTCTAGAAACGAGACTTAGCAGATGTGTGACTTTCAAATATTTTCCCCTGTTCTGTGGATTTTCACTTTTATGCTAGTGGCTCTTGATAGGAAAGTTTTTAATTTTGACAAAATCCAATTTATCAATTTTTCTTTTGTTGAGTGTGCTTTCTGTGTCATAGCCGTCAATAAATCCAGCGCCATGAATCCTGTCTCTATGTTCTGTCCTAAGAGTTTTATAGCTGTGGATGTCCTATCTACGTCTAGCAGGAACTGTCACAGACGTGTGGCTACAGGGGACCAATGAGGAATGGCCTGGTGCCTCAGAGCCAGCCAGGCAGGGACGCTGTTGCCATCCCTGGGGCTGGGGCACAGCTGGAGCTGTGCCAGAGGGGCTGGCACCACTGTCCTGTGGCAGAGAGACACCCAATCCATAGTGCCTCCCTGAAGAGGGCACCAGGAACTCTGTTTTCTGATCTTTGCTGGTGTCCACCCCCGACCATTGGCTGAATCCTGGCAGCAGGAAGAGGGCGAGAGGACTGGTCAGTCTCTTGGTGCTGAACAGGGGGATAAGGAGGAGAGAGTGGATCTGGAGGTGTGGCCAGCAGAAAACCCCAAAATGTGTAAGTCCTAACTCTGAGGACCTATTAATGTGCTCCCTTATGGCAAAAGGGACTTGGTAGATGGGTTTTCTCAGATCTTGAAAAGGGGAAATTGTCCTGTATCACCCAGGAGGACCCAGTACACTCAGAAGAGTCCTTGTGAAAGGGTCATTGTGAGAGAGTGAAGGATTTCAAGATACCTACCTACAGGTCTTGAAGATGGACAAGGAGACCACATAGGAAAGAGTGCAGGGACCTCGAGGAGCTGGAAAGACAAGGAAGTAGGTTCCCCCTGAAGCCTCCAGAAGGAGCGAGGCCCTGATGACACCCTGATTTTGGCTTAGTGAGACCCATTTTGGGCTTATGGCCTCTAGAAATGCAAGATCATGAATTTATTTTGTTTATACCACTAGGTCATGGTCATTTGTCAGCGGTAGGGAAATCACACAGGAGGGGCTGGGGGGTTCCTCTGCCTTGGACCTGGGATTACCGTGGGAAGGAACTCTAGGTCACCACGTTACTGTCTCTGGGGAGACCAAACCTCATGAGTCCCAGTCCCTGGTTTGTTTCTCGAGAGGGAGAGAAACTGCCATAACTGCCTTTGGTGATGGAATGTCACAGGTTGGATCAGAAAGGCGAATCCCTCTGAGTGACAGAGAAATCGCGAATTTCGTTTAGAAACTGTGTCAGAAAATACCAGAAGCTGGTAGAAAATTCTATGCAAGGGGTTTGGCTCTGATTGAGCCTGGAGTTAATTTAATTCAGACAAATCAGCAGTGAGGGAGCAAAAGTCGGTTGAGAATAGGAGAGAACGGACGAGCTGGAATCCACGAGGGCGCACTGGGAGCCACGCGGGTCTCCCAGCTTTGACAGCATGGGTGATCAGCTGAAGACCCTGTGCCCTTTGCCACACACCTGCACAAGTACCTGGCCCAGGATCTGGGGATGCAGAAGAAGGAAATTCAGTGGGAAGCCAGAGAGCAGCAGGTGCACCTCCCGCCTCCAGCCAGTGAGGTTGACAGCAGAGCAGGATCAGAGGTGCCCTGTGCCCCAGCCCAGCCTGCACAGCATAAAGTGGCTACCGAGTCACTCAGGTCCTCGGATCGCTCAGTGGCCATCCTAACCTAGAACCATACAGGAAGAGGAATTCTGGGAATGATGGTTTCAGCCTATCTGGGTTGAAATCAATGGTGGAGGCTGATCTCTGTTAAGTGACTGGTCTGTGTCAGGGACTGGACTCCAGCTTCACTGCCTTCTCTAATCTAATCACATGGCCAGTTACCTCCATTTTATCAGCAAAGACACTGAAGCTCAGAGGGGTCAAATGCTTTCCTAAACCATGCGGCTACTCCAAAGAACACACAAACAGCCTGTGAGTGCAGGAGATTCTCAGCACCATTATTCATTAGGGAAATGCATATCAAACTCACATGAAAGACCTCTTCATATCACTAGGATGTTATGATAGAAAAGACAGAAAGTAACAGTGTTGTCAAGGATGTAGAGAAATTACAACCTTCGTGCACTGCTGGTGGGAAGGTGAAATGGTGCAGATCACTTTGGAAAACAACCCGGTAGTTCCTCAAAATGTTATGCATAGAGTTGCCATATGACCTAGCAATCCACACACAGGAATATATATGCTCAGGGGAAATGAAAGCAAGCATCCATGCACGAATGTTCACAGCAACCTTATTAGATTAGAAATGACCCAAGTGCCCATCAACATGGATAAATAAAAGGTGATCTCTTTATAATGGAATATTACTCAGCCATAAAAAGAAATGAAGTACCACACATGGTACAACATGGATGAACCTTGAAAACAGTCTGTTAAGTGAAAGAAGCCAGACATAAAAAGCCACATATCATATGATTCCATTGACATGAAATGTCTAGAACAGGCAACTCCATAGAAACAGAAAGAAGATCAGCAGTTGCTTAGAGCTGGGGATGGGAGGAAAGGGCCAATGTGGAATGATACTAATGGATACAGAGTTTCTTTGGGGGGTGGTCACAATGTTCACCAATTCACACTGATGGATTATAGTGACGGTCACACACCTATGTGAATGAACTGGAAACCTCTGACTTGCACGGGTTCACAGTCTCGTACTTCAGTGAAGCTGCTTTAAATATTGTGCTACGTATAGAGAGCAAAGCACAGGATCCAGCAAGGGTTTTTCCGACTGCAAAGCCATGCTGCCCCTCCGTGACCTTCAATGTCCCTGGGCAGAAGACGTGCCCAGGGAGCTTGTTAAACATATGGATTCTCTTCCCGGAGTCCCTTCGGCAGAGGTGGCTGGGGATCGGGAATCTATGTGCTTAACGAGCTCCCCCAGCGAATCGCACACAGGTGGTCGGAGACACCCTGGAAAACCCTGTCCCACTCTGCATAGGGGTTCTGCATCTCGGAGCCAAAAATGGCATCTGGGGAGTCAAAGAAATTAGAGAAATGAGAGATTTAGGGAGCCCGTATTTGGGGATTTCGTTTGTTTGTTTGTTTGTTTGTTTTATAGACAGCATTAATTTCTTTTTTCCTCACTTGGAGAATGGGTAGAGGGAAAGAAGGGAAGGATTTAAGATCAAGATGGAGGAAGTCAGATGCTGGGAGGGGTGCTGGCGGGAGCTGTGGTGCAGGACTGGGCAAGAGGAGAGGGAGGGCGCACTGAGGAGGGAGAAAGACAAGGGTCTGTGGAAACCACTGGAGAGAGGAGAGCGCTCACCCTCCCACACTAGCCCGGCTTCCTGGGTGCCTTGCTTCATCGTCAAGTGTGATCCTCGAGAGAAAGGACTGCAGTGAACTGGAGGTGACATCAGTTCTCTGGGGCTTCTTTTTTGAAGAACTAATTTGAACGAGTGAGGAATGCACCCAGCAGTGGAGGTTAAATTTCAATCTTTTCCGTGCGGGGTCCATCTTTGTTCCCTTTACCTTCTCCTTGAAGTGGAAATGATTGATGCTTAAGCAACTCCAGCCATTGAGTAATGTTTATTCAGACTGCACAAGAACCAGAGAGGGCTTAAGAATAAGGTGGGACTTTTCCCTTTGAATGGCACGGGTCAAGCCTTTGAAAGTCAAGTGTATTCCCAATTGCGCAGCACAATAAAGATGGAGGGGCCGGCAGGTGAAAGGTCTCCCGCAGATGATCAATGCACAGCGGTTAAGTGCAGCTCAAACACTCTCGCGAAGCCACCTGAGCTGAAGCCCCTGGTTACAAATATTGACTGAGCCCTGGATTGTTTTAAGAAATATCTTACATCTCGTGTGAGCCTTTCAACCCGGGAACTGGAGAGCTTGGTAAATAAGCTTCTAAAGCAGGAAAGAAGTGAGTCACCTTCTCATATTCCAAACTCTCGATATGCCAGCTGCCCCCTCAGAGGTAAGTGGGGACTGGTGATGATGGTGGTGGTCCCTGGAGGGCCCCAGGCTGCTACCCACCCACCATCCCTATGTGTGGGCTTTTCCCCATCAGTCAGCTCAGGGCCCATGGAACGGTGGCTGCCAGGACTCAGACCGACCCAAACACACCCAAAGATTTGCCGTGGCACATACCTTTTGATCTAAAACCACCCAAGCAAAACCAGGCAAGAGTAACTACTTCTTTCTCTCTGTTTTGCTAGGATACTCTAGAAATTGAATGGGCGACCTTTGAACTATAGACTAAACAGGAGGCCAGGGACCTACCCCCTCCTGGGAAGCCAGGGAGTGTTAGGAGCTCTGGGGGGTCTTGGGTAATGGATCATCAACAGGCATTTGTGGGTCACTGTAAGAAAAATCAAAACAAAAACAGCCTTCTGCTCCTCTGATGGGGTAAGGTAGGGAACAATAGTCAGAGCCAAGAGTCTTCCTGAATGCTTCACTCCCTGGTCCTTGACCCTGAGCTGCAAGGAAAAGGTGTCATTCTGTACTGAGAGGACCATCCACCCTGCTGCCAGACATGCCCACCAGACTGGGTCCAGCTGCAGGTCAGGCCCAGCATGAAAGACAAGCAGGGTGGGGGACATTGTCCCACATTTCCAAATGGGGATTTCAGCACAGGTTTCTCTAGACGGAGCTGAGGGTCTGGGAAGGACGGGGACACCGGAGTTGGCCGGTGCTCCTGGCTGCTTTAGAGTGTGGACTATGGACTCCAGAGCACTTCCACCTCTTTGTGCATTTATATTTTTATTCCCCACCTCTCTTCATCCTCCCTCCACCCCTTTCAAATTTTTTACTAAAATCATCTTTGAAAAGTCCCAACCATTTCCGTGGAGTTAAGCAATAAGAGAATTTCCCCCTTCCTTAAGTGTGTGGCATCTGCAGAAAGGAAGAGAGATTTATCAGGAGACCAAAGCCAGAGAAGACTGTGAGGGCTGAGAACAGGGGCAGCTGGGGCAATGCCCCTCCAGAGCTGCCTGCCCCTGCCTGCTCATGCTGCAGCCCTGGGAGGTGCAGAATTAAAATACTGTTCACACGCTCTGCAAGCCACACTTTTCAAGTGGATATTCAAAGTTCAATGGTTTTTCGTATATTTTTAAAAGTTGTGCAGCCATCACCACTATCTCACCTCCAAACATTCTCATCACCCCAGAAAGGAAGCGCCTGCCCATTGGTGATCACTCCCCGGCCCCTCCATCCTCTCCAGCCTCCCAGGAGATTAGACAACCACTGATCACTGCCCGTCTCTCTGGACTGGCCTATTTGGCTACTTATTGCAAGTGGAATCGCCCAGACTGTTTGTGACTGTCCTCCTCCATGTGGCCTAAGAGTCCCAAGGTCATCCCAGGGCAGCTTGTTATGTTCACTGCTGTGCGTGGCTGAGTAACATTCCAACAGTTCTGGTCACTCATGGGTCTGTTGATAGCACAGTGTGGTTTCCACTCTGGGGCAGTCATGGGTAATGCTGCTGTTCACATCTGGATCCAGCTCTATGTGATTTTCCCTTCCTCAGAGCACCCACGTTTAGAGCATGAGATGCCGAGAGAACACCCCGCAGGGTTTACTCTGGTCAGAAGGAAGAGAGAAGGGGAGGAACACAGAGATTTATTGAGCTCTTACTGTGAGCTAGGTGACATACCCCAACACTGGGCAGTGAACTTTCCATTTACAGATAAGAAAACTTTGTCAATAAAAAGAGGTCAACAGATTTCCCCAGAACACATCACAGTTGAATTCAAAATTGGGGGCAATTCCCTTGCACCCGGCATCCATATGCAGTTCATAATGGCTAGGGGACAAAGGTCAGGGGTCAAATGATAGACGAGTTTGTCAGTCAGCTTTCTGTCACTGTGACAAATCCAGAGGTAACAACTTATTAGAAAGAAGGGTTCATGTTGGCTCATGGTTCCAGAGGTTTCAGTCCCTGGTCACCTGGCTCTGCTGCCCCTGGGCCTGTGGTGGCATAGCCCGTCATGGAGGCAGTGCAGCCACTCATCTTCTGGTGGCTGGAAAGCAAAGAAAGACAGGAAAGGGCTGGGGTCCCAAAGGCCCCTTCTAGGGCACAACGGCCTGGCTTCCTTCCACAGGCCCCATCTTGTCACCAGGCCCCATCTCGTCACCAGGCCCCATCTCATCAAGGCCCCACCATCTCCCAATAGCACCCGGGCTGGGGACCAAGATTTCAACCCATGGCCTTCGGGGGCCTCAGATGTGCCCACATCACCGAGCTCTTCAGAATCACTCATCACAAAGTTGGAGGAATCGTTTACCTACAAGTACAGAAAGTCAAGGTCAAAAGATGTTATGTGACTTTCCCAAGATCACACTCCTTGCAGGGGGCAGGACCAGGCCCGGACGGACCCTCAGTCTCCCTTTCGGAGGAAGAGAAGCTGAATGCGCCCTGAGATGTCCGGCAAGGACTTCTGCATTGGTCAGAATTTGCAGCATGCAACCCACGCCCCACGAGGCACTGGTGAGGAAAGGCAGGAGTGTTTTCTGCCCTCCAGGAGTGGACATCTAAGGGGGAAAGGCCAAAGTTAATAACTGAGAACCTAAATGAAGACAGAATTCTTCAAATGTCAAAGGGGCAGAATGGGTTGATCATTCAGGAGTGTGGGGCACAGGACCTGGTCAAGGAGATAAGAGAAGTCCTGGGTCACGGCCATCAGCCCAGCGTGCAGGAACAACACCCCTCAGGAGGGCAGGAGTCACCGGGGCTTTATGGAGGGGAGAGGGAGTGATCTGCAGCTGGGAGGTGGAGATAGTCCATGGCCCCAGGTGGGGGCTTCTGGGTACAGTGGCCACAGCAAGTGGAGGATTATGAGAATAGACCTTTACCTTTCTCATCCAGGAGATGCCTGTCTCTGGCTAGCCATCCAGTGGCCCTCTCATCTGCAGTGTGGTCAGGGTGTGGGAGATGGAGTAAATCCTCCCCCTCCCACCCCCAGCAAAATGTCTTTATGACCATTTTGAGACCGGGCAGATGTGACTAAGTTAAGGATCTACATTAAGATCCTTAACGGGAAGATTCTCCTGGTGGGCAGGATGTAATCACAGTATCCTCAGAAGAGGACACAGGAGGGTCAGTGTCAGAGAAAGAGCTGTGAGATGGATGCAGAGGTCAGGGTGACTGGAGGAAAGGACCTCGAGCCAAGGAATATAGGAGCCTCTAGGAGCTGGAAGACAAGGAAACAGGTCCCGCCCCAGCACCTCCAAGGGACACAGCCCTGGTGGCATCTTGACTTCAAGATTCTGACCTCCAGAACTGAAGATGTTAAGTGTGTGCCTTCTCAAGCCGTGACATTTGCAGTACTTTGTTACATCAGCAATAGAAAATGAGCACAGAGGGTTTAATGAGGTCCCAGCTGTGCACGTTCTTTGTAGGAGAGCCTCTGGGGGAAACTGGAAGTGTCCACGCTGCTCAAGAGCAAGCCCAGATGGGGCTGCTGCTGACTTACCACACATCCCTACACGAAGATGACCCTCCTGCCCCCACCGAGGCCTGAAGATAGCATGGGGGAAGAATTGGGAAGGTGGGCAGACACGAGGGGCCCATTCCCCTTTCTTCCACCTCTAGCCTCTGGCCTCGGCTGGTGACTCTCCACACTGGCGTCAGTTAGAATCACCTGGAGCACCATGAACATCTCCCAGTGACCAGCCCCACCCCCCCAGAGCCCAGGTGGGCTTGGTCTGTGGTGTGGCCTGGGCGTCACTATTTTTAAACAGTCTCCCAGGTGCATCCAGTGTGCAGCCAGAGTAGGGCGCAACTGGCCAAGAGGGCCACGGTGCTGGCACAGGGGAGCATGGCTCCTCGCTGACAGCTCCACTGGTGTCTGGTTTCTCCCAGCCCCTGCAGCCTGGCGTCAGCCTTGCCCGCGGAGCCAGCCCCTCCCAGACAGGCAGGCTCAACCATCAATTTTAATTCAAAACTTTTCCTTTTTACGATTTTCCATTGCTCAAGGCCCTGAATGTGCTGAGAATCTTTCTCACGCGGTGACGGGTGGCTCAGCCAAGGTGGAGAGCTTTTCTGCACGTCCCTCTTCCAGGTACATCGGATTTCAGCAGAGGCCGTGCCTGCTCCCCCCCACGCGCTCGCCCTGGGCAGCTGCTATTCTTTGCCTCTGTGGATACAGTTCTATCCAAGCGCAAGGCCAGGGACTTTGCTGAACTCTTTGTGTGGCAGCTCCTTCTCTGGGGCCAAATGGAAAGAAAATCCAGATAATCGTGGATAATGTAGTCGCTGACAGGCCCCGGGCACACGGCTACACCTGTGCAGGAGCTTGTCACGGCAGGAGTCCCTGCTGCCCAGCCACCTGAGCTCACCTGCATTCCTAGGTGGTTTCGTTTCTTGACTGTGTGCCTGATGTCCCTGAAATATCCAGAAATCTCAGCTGAAGGCAACTTGGAACTGGAAACAATTCCTGATTTCGCTACCTGCCCCCTCCTCCGTGGCCTGAGCCTCAGGTAGAATCGCCCCCGTCAGTGGCCCCCAGTCCAGGAAACCTCAGAACGGCACTCAGGGCCCTGGTGCGCTGGAGAAATCTGATCCATTGGGCCTGAGCAGCTCCTGGGTCATGAGGAGGCTGCTGGGCCCTGGACTTCGAATAACGAGTCCTGAGGTTTCAACTGGCCCCAGATCTAGGTCCAAAGCTGGTGGGGGCCTTCATGAAGACACCCTTGGTTTATAGACAGAAGCTAGAGAGATGCCAGGTGTACCCGGGGGCAGTACCAGGGCATCTCCCGTCAGGGGCCTTACTGACCCATAGGGATGATGTTGCTAAAAAGCAGCTGGTGGAGAGGCCTCCTTTCCCTCCCTTCAGTTTTACACTCTGAGCTAGAAGCCCACACTGACCATTTGCTACAGATCCTCGGTAGCTCCCGTAGCCTAGGGGACACCGGCCAGCTGCTGAGGGCAGAGGCTGGGCCTCTCTTAGGTCTCAGTCTCTCCCAGACCCCAGGCCAGGCCTCCTCTCCCAAGCCAGGACCTAGGAACACCCCTGCCACTTCAGAAACTCAGCCCAGCCGTCACCTCCTCTGTGGTCCCACTGCCTTCAGCTAGAATTAATGGACCCCCCCCCCCAGCCTCTGCACACTGCCCTTTCTCTCCTCTGGTGCTTTCCTGGTTTTATGATAATTATCTCCCCTGCTGGCCTCTCAACACCTCAAAAATAGCACCTGCCTGGCACGTGGCATTGGGTCAATGCTTATTTAAAATATAAATGCAGCAAGTGTTGGGCCATCTGGCCTCACGCTGTGCATGGACTGGATGCAATCCTTCTCTGACAATAGAACAATAACACAAGGGCTTCAGAGCTGCAGGAAGCACAGAGGGCACTTCTCAGTGAAGGGAAAGCAAGACAGAGCAGTTATCACCCTGAGACAGGAGGGGACCAGCAGAGTTCTCTCTCTCACGCTAATGATCCCCCTCAGTCCTCTAACCAAAGAATAAAGTGTGGGCTGCACTGACCACCGTGGCCTATGTCACCTTCTTGCCAGGTTCTGGCTGAACACTTGGCAGGTGGGGGGAATGTCAGGATGCAAGCCCTGAGGACCTCTTGGGCAAGTGAGCTTATCCCCACAAAGCCAAGGGGCAGGCTCTGGGGCAGGCATCCCTGACTGCCACAGGTCTGTGGGAGGCCTCAGAGCTCTTGGGAATCTGTATTTCTTCCTCTCTTGGTGTGTTTGCCTGTGTGGGACAGGCCCATGTGACATGCTCCTTAGGCCTTGGGCACTTATTCTTGGGGAACCTGCTCTCTAGTCCATCAACTAGACTAAAGTTCATCCCACGGAGCCCTGGAACATGCTTTCATAGAGCCATCAAAGCAGAGTGAGGGTTGGCCTGTAGACAGAAGACTGTTTTGGAGATGTTCACCCATCTCTAAGGATAAGGGTGTGGCCTGTGCCCTCTGTAGAGTCTGGGCTCCTAGGTACACCTGTGCAGCCCTGTCTGGCTGCAGAGGGAGGCGGGGTCAGGAGCAGGGAGGCGGGGTCAGGAGCAGGGGGTGCCTTGGCTTTTCTTCTTACACAGGCTCCAGTGCCCAGCTGATGGCCTCTTTTCTGCCTTCAGGATTCTTCCTCCAACCTCTCGCCTCTCCAGGAGAGAGAGGCGTGAGTTCACTTTGGGGTGGAGTATCTCACCTCAAGCCAGAAACTGACAGCCCAGGTCTAAAGGCACCGGAAGTCATGTGGACCCAGAAATCAATTTAAGGGCCTGCACTTCTTCTGGAGAGGGCCCTCCAGGTGCAATTGTACAGTTTTGTCTTTTTGCTGTGGCACAAGCCCAAAGCCCTTTCTAGGGACACCAGCTTGTGTGCTGCTCAAGGGGACTCCTGCCCAGGGGCCATCCCAGCCCCTATCTCTCAAGACATCCCTCCCCTTTGCTGAAACTGGCAGTGTGGGGGACAGGTCCCTCTAGCCCCCGTGCCTTCTCCATGCCTGGCCCCCGTCCTGACAGATGCCCCTGGTAACAACACCGGCAGCCGGAGCCTCCTGACCTGGGCTGGCCCAGCAGGTGCAGGCTCCTGCAGCTGCTGCCCCTCCACATTCCTCCCCGACCTCACCTCTGGGCTGGCCCAGACAGCAGCTCCCCAGCCAGCTCTGGCTGCACAAGCAGAGACAGGGAGAGGTTCTGCTGGGCTCTGCCTGTCCTCGGCTGACAGGTACCTAGGTGCGGTGTCAGGAGGGGCCAAGCCCAGCATGTTGACAAGCCCAGCGGCTCCTGCTCTGGATCCTTTTGCAGCCAAGACTCTCCTCCGAGGCCAGCCACAGACACAGTGCAGGGAGGGCACTAATTAAGCTGTAGGCCCTCCCAGAGCCCCAGCTCATGTGTAATCATGCTCTCTGGACTCAGAGCTGTCTTGGGTGCTCTGGGAGAGCTGGGAGGGAAAAGGGGAGCTGCTGATTGAGAAGCTGATGGGGGCTTTTAGAATGGATTTCCATGAAACTGACATTTACACCATTCTTGCAAGATCCAGCTCCCAGAAGAGAACCACAAGCCATGCCTGGTTCTGCAACATGATCCCAGAAGCTCCAATCGGCTGGCCCCAGGGGGACTGACTTGTTCTCTCTAGGTCCAGGGCCCCCTGCCTGGTGTGATTTGGAAAGGTCCCTTCCTCTGGCCTGCAGAACTGCCTCTGCTGCGCTGCGAAGCTCACCCACCTAAAGTCAAGGAGAGCTTCGGTGTTCTCTCTGCTTTGGCATTGAATTCCGAGCCCTGGGCTTCACTGTGGGAGACCTCAGTGGGAAGGACCATGTTCCAAGATCTAAGTTGGGGCCAAATCTTTTTGTCCCCAACTTGTGTTTTATAAATCAATGAATTAAAACATGACCTTATTTTGATACCTAGTTTTTTCCAAAGAGGGCCAGAAAGCATCAGTGGCTCAGGAAGTCACATGGGCAGATGTGGCACAGTGAGTCCTGCGTCCAAGTCCTCAGGTCTCAAACACAGCAATTGCTGACGTTTTTTGAATTGTAGAGTAGAAGAAGAAGAAAGTGGGAAAGCTGGGGACCTGCCCAGCACCATCCCACAGCAGCTGGGGCTGGGACACATTGCCGTGCAGAAAGGGACGGAGCTTGAACCCGGCTCCCATTGCCACCTTGGACACGTGTTGATTTGTGGACTGTTGGGAAAAGGCAGGTTGGGCATCAATGCTCCGGGAGCACGTTCCAAGTAGAAACCCTCAAGCTGATGAGCTCACAGCTGAAGAGCCCACCGCGGCATGGGCCCTGCTGACACCTGACGAGTCTGGGCCGGAGCTCAGTCTCTCCCAGAAGCCCCACTCCTGCTCCCCGTTGCCCTGACTTTGAGGAAACCCAGATAACGTGAGGCTCAACCCAGGAAGGCGGGGGCTATTTCTTTTAAAAACAGAGGAGGCAGACAAATTCCTGCCTGAATCTGTTAGCCTGGTCCCTGTGGCCAAGCCCCAGGAATTCCATCCTGGCTAGAAACCCTCAGGCCTCAGCACTTTTCTGAGCACCGGGAATTTGGGCCAGAGACTCCACCTTGGATTCCCGTCCCAGAATGTCAGCAAGACGTGTCACAGGGAGCTGGCCCTCCAGGGCCTTCCAGATCTGTGGGAGGAGGCTAGGGGATCTTGGTCTCTATATTTATGATATATTGTGAAATATAAGCAACTATTGTTTGTTAGATTTTAAATAGAAATTCAAGAGTTAAGGAACTTACCCAGTGCCTGGTAGAGAGTAAGTAACCCCTAAATTCTTGTTATAAGAACAATACTTTTCTAGTTAAAAAGGTAGCTCTGTCATTGTGAACACATTTAGAAAGCACCCCCCCCAAAAAAAAAAAAAACACAAAGAGCAAAACTAAATTTATCTGTCATTTTAATTCTTAGACATGGTAACTTATTGATGTATAATCCTTCCAGATTTTTTGTACCCATAAACAAAGTATATTTAGATCATAAGCTGAGTTTGTCTGTAGCATAACTCATAAATGAAATATATTTATTCATAAAAATAGAACTGTGTGGGTATCATTTGTAGAGTTGGCCCTCGGTACCCACTGAGGATTGGATCTAGGACCTCCCACAGACACCAAAATCCGAGAATGCTTAAGTCCCTATATAAAACAGCGTAGCATTTGTATATAACCTGTTCATATCCTCCTCTATACTACAAATTATCTTTAGGATACTTATAAAAATGAATGCAATATAAATGCTGGGTAAATAGTTGTTATATAATGTATTGTTCAGGAAATGATAACAAGAAATTGAAATCTGTGTGTAGCCAATACCTAGGCAATTTTTTTTTTCAAATATTTTTGAATTGCAGCTAGTTGAATCCACAGATGCAGAAGCCATGGATATAGAAGGCAGACTGTATTCTCACTTTACAACATCTTATAAACTTCATATTAATAAATATTCATCAATTCATTCTTTTTTCACATTTGCATAGTATTCCACTGTTATAAATAGTTTTTCAAACAGCCTCCTTGGGCATAATTATTCACTCTTCTGCCTGATGGAATCATCATCTCTGGATAAGTCTCAGAAGTAGAATGATTCTGGTGTGTGTGACGCAGCTTCCCTTCAGAATGCAGATACCTGTTTTCATCCTGAGCTCTTTGCTGATACCGACAGCGCATATACAGTTGATCCCGTCATGGATTCTGGGTTTGTGAATTCATCTCCTTGGTGAAATTCATTTGTAACATCAAATTTGAATTTGGCAGTCTGTCTGGCAAGCATGGAGCAGGGAAAGTTCTGCGCTGCCTCAGGAGCCAGCGAGGCTGAGCAAGGTGGCACCATGCCTTCTGTGACCTTGGCCACTCTGCTGACAGGGGTCTTTTCTGGGCTGTTTAGGGCCACCCTTTTTGCGTTTGGGTGCTTTTTATCGCCTATTTCACTGTTGAAAACGGCCACTAAGCACAGCGCTGACGTGCCTTCCAGTGTTCCCGGGTCAGGAGGGCTGTGATGTGCCTCCGGGACAAAGTGTGCGAGTCAGACAGGCCTCCTCCAGGCCACCAGCTCAATGCCCAAGAATCGGCAATGTGTGTCCATTCAGGGGTCTCTAACAGAAAGGCGCGTGCTCCTGGGTTCAGCCCTGATCTGTTGACAGGCACGTGGCAGCCAGAGGCTCACGGAGTTTCCCTAGAGCGGGGTCCAGGGTTCCCTAATTCTGGATCTATCTAGACCTGATAGATCGCAACTGCCAGAAACGCCCGAGGTTGACGGCTGTGTCTGAGGCCTGGGTCTCCGCCTGCCTCCAGACGTCTTGCCTACGCCTTACCAACCTCCCTTTCCTTTCCAAAAACCTCTCCAGAAAGTGATCTGTGGTAAATATGTTGCCCATTTTTAAATTTCAAACTTTCAATGCTCCCCTCACCCTGCTCATAAGAAGCATTCGGTTAAGACAGTGCGTCCCAAAGTCAGAGGCTGTGCTCGGTGTCACTCCAGCCCAGCATGCTGAGTGTCCCTTCTTCCTGCTGAGCGAGCCCTGCCTTTGCCTGGGATCCTCACTTGCTGGTTCTCAGAGGCACCAGCACCAGCCCACATGTCCCTCCAGGTGGCACCCTTGACCTTTGCTGCCCGCTGAGTCGGAAGGCCATTGATGGCACTGAGGGAAAGTGGTGGCCTGGTGCCTGCCGCAGTCTGGCTGGGCACAAATCAGGAGCCACTGAAGCAGGAACAAACTTTATTTTTGAACTGCAGGAAAACACTTCACACAGCTCCTGGGGAATCCTCCCAAACGCCACGAGGCTCGTCCAGGAACCCCCATCCGCAAATATCTCTCCCGGAAATCCCTCCTCCTGCACTTCCCCAACCAATGGGAACTCTCGGGGAATCCCCGGAAATCCCCATGAGAACTCCAAATAGTGCGAGAACTCAAAAGTTGCGGCGGAGGCGGATAGTAATGCCTCGCCTGTCAATCAATACTGTTGGCAAAATGCCAGGGGCCATACAGACTCCGCCGTGGCTCTCAGCAGGTGCCCATAATCGTATTTCCCAATCTAGATAGTAGGAAACAAGGTTGGCATCTGATGATAAATGTGTTTATGTGGCAGAAGAAAAATACTTGCAGAAGAAAAAATATTTTGTGACATGAAAATCACACAAAGTTCGGATTTCAGGGTCCCTAGGTGCCCAGAATGCCCACCTGTCTCTGTCTGATGGAGGGATACTAAGTCTGGTAGAGACCAGGCACACCTGAGGCAGGTCCTCTGTAGCCCTTGACAAGAAGTTTGCCAGCCTTCGCCTGGTTAGGAAAGGCCACTCGGTCACAAAACTTTGTGGTGCACGTCATGCGTGAGGCTGTTTTGGGTTACAGCAGAAGCTCTCCCAGTCTTTGGTCTCCAAGACCTTTATAATCCTGAAAATCACTGAGGGCCCCCAAGAGCTTGTGTGGAGTTCAACTCATATCTGTTGCTATTTGTCATATCAGAAATTAAACTATGAGTGTGTAAAATATTTATTTAGTAGTTAGTTGAAAATAACATAATGAACCCATTACATGATAATAAGGAATGCATTTTTGTAAAAAAAAAAAAAAACTATTTTTTAAAATCCATAGCAGCTGAGAAGACCGAAATTGACTGATATTTTTTCAACCCTCTTTACAGTCTGTGGTGGATTCTCTGATGGCTCTCATGTTCACTCTGCTGACACCCTGCCCAGGCTGCACGCGGCCTCCCGGGAAATCCACCATGTACCCATGAGACCATGAGAGTACCCTGAGCTAGGGGATGAGGAGCTACTGTGACATGCCACCTGTGGTCCTGGGAAGGACCAGGTAGTCTCCTCCCATACCTGCTTTTGTTAAAAGCAGAAGGGCAGCCTGGATACTCAACCTGAGCCCCAGAGGAAGCCCAGACTGCTCTGAGCGCACAGCCAGGTCTGTGATGAGCTTGCGGTACCCCCAGCTCCATCGGTCGGGCAGGTAAGAGCACCAGCCCACAATCACTGACCATCACTAAGCACCCAGCACCATTTCAAGCACCTGGAACACAGAGTGCTAACTGCATACCCTGGTGTCTGCCTTCCTCCTCTTCTTTAATTATAGAGCCCATGGGCTTATGCTGGTCCCTAGCTTCCCGGGACTGACCCCATGTCTACAACCTCCCTTGCACTTAGGTGCAGCCATGAGACCAAGTTCTAGCCAGAATTGGGGTACAGAAGGAGCCGTTTGCCTTTGCTTTCTCCTCCCCTAACTATCCCAAGGTCATGGACCTGAGGAGGGGTATGGCCCAGATTCCAGCCCAGCCAATTGGAGTTCACAGCCTGCGCTTTACCAGCTGCCTCTCCCAGTGCAATCCTGCCACACACAACTGGCCCTCTCCATTGTGGGGGCTGATTTGCTGGCTTCGTTTACTATTTATAAAAACCTGTTGCTGTTTGATATCAGCTCCCAGGAGAGAGCCACTGAGTGGCCAACTACAAAATGGGACAGATATTAAGCCCTTTTATTCTCAGCTCCTCTGAACTTATAGATGTATAGACACACATGCACACATGCACATGTGCATACACACACACACACATACACACACATACACACACAGATGGTTATGCATTCAACTCACTCAAGATGAGAGGTCAAGTGCCTACCTTGCTTGCCAGAAATTGGCTTTTACTCCATCTCCACACGATCATGGTCCTGACCCTCTGGTATTCACTGTAATAGAAATCATGTCAAGAATCAACTATTTACAGTGCTTGTGTTGCGTCCAGGGGAAACATCATTCATTGGCCATTGGGAGTCCCATATTTATTTTCCCCAAAGCAAAAATGAGGTGGAATTTCTTGTCCCCAGTGAAGTAGCTTCTCACACCTGGGCCACCAAGTGGTGCCCTTCTTGGACAGGACACCCAGCCAGCCCTGAGTGAGGACATGGCCAGCACATGCTGCAGACCACGGCACTAGTCAGGCTGGACAGGGGTACCCTGCAATGACCAACTCACCCTCAAAAAATTCAGAGCCTGAACGTGACAGTGGTGTGTGGGTCAGGGTCTACAGGACGGTCAAGGGAGCTGTGCTCTGTGGCCATTCAGGAGCTGACAGCAGCCCCTGAGTCTTCCAGCTATATACTCTGGAATATCTCACCTCCACCATTAGTGTTGAAGACAAAGAGGGCACTTGGATATCCGCCCCCCAACCTGGAAGTAGAGCACATCACTTCCTCTCATGGCTCTTTGGTCAGACCTCATCATTTGACCTCATCTATCTAAAAGGGACAGAAAATAAGTGGTGGTAGGTAATCTATTTGGGGATCAGGAAGTGCTTCTGCCACTGCCGGTCGGCAGAAACTTCTAGACCATGAGAGCTAAAACAACCTTCCTAGTCCTTGGTGGGGACGAGTGGGAAATTCTAAGCTTCAATTAAGGAGAAAGCACAGATGCCTAAGGACTTCCAGGTGCATCTCTTCCCAATTAAAAAAAAAAAAAGGCTAAGGTCTTGATAAATGGTTGATGGATGAGGAGCACAGGCCAAGCAGGGCTGGAGAACTGGGAGGCCATCATAATTGATAAGCAGTAGAAATGATCCTATGACTTCATGGCAAGATCAGAGTGAATTGAGCACTCTCACTGGAGCCCTGAGGCCCCACACAAGTACTCTGGCTGCTCCAAAGCAGCCATGTTGTGAGGAAGCCCACATCCCCTGTGGAGAAGCCACATGAACACCAGGAACAAGAGATTTCCCAGCCAGCCCCAGAGGCAGCAGCCCTCCCTTCTCCCAGTTCTAGCCATTGTCTGAACTGCAACTGTATGAGAGACCTAGAACCATCCATGCAAGCCCTTTGCAATTTCCTGTCTCACGGAAACTGTGAGAGATAATAAAATGATACTTGCTTTAAGCATAGCCAGTGGTGTGCTGGTCAATTTTTATTTAATGTAAGGATGTCCAGGAAAAAAATAAAAAGCAACCCTGATTTGTAGTGTTTACCTATTTCTGTGGTATCAATACTCCCACAAAGGCCAATCTCCAGCTACCAACAAGGTGAATAGAATTGGAACGAGAGGCACACCATGGCTCTCACATCCCTGGGGGAGCTCTAGAGCAAACCCTGAAAGAGAACAGTCCAGAGCTAAGGGATCTCCTGATAGGTTCCGGAGCTCCTTCCCAGTTTACAGGATGGGGCCAGAGCCAGCATCTGCTGAGACTGCTGGAGCACACCGTGCCAAGGTTGAGACCGAGGCCCTCTGGCTTCCTGGTGGACACCCAGAGCATGGCACCTCTGTCGACCCTGAGGCCCTAATTTGATAGTATCTTCTTATCACTTCTGACAGGTGGGTATGCAGACAGCTGTGGGCAATTAAGCCATAGCCCCTTGGGGTGTTGAAGACCATCTAGGTCTAGGCTGGGAAGCCTGCCCTGAGGGATCTGGCCAGTGCCCTTCCCCAAGAAGCCTGGGGAGTGTGGGGCCTGCTGTGAGAACGAGGTCCTGTTTCCAAGGAGACAAGACTCACCACCCACCAACTAGGAGAAACATCTATCTGGCCCGCACCAACAGGACCCATAGGAAAGATCAGGAGAATGGCTCTGTCATTTTCCAAATTAATAAATTTTATTATGGGACAAATGAACTCATCAGAAGAGAAAATTAAAATTACATCCAATCCCCACTAAACGCACTGAAAATTTTTGGATATTTTGTTCAGTCTTTTGCAATAGACAGCATAAATCCCTTGTACATCCCACATCTTTCATTAGTATTCCGTTGTCTCATGCCCGCATATCCTTAGATCTTACAAAAAATAACGACTGCATAATATTCTATCATTTGGTATTACTACTGAAGACTAGATGGGTAGACTGTTTCCTGACATTTTAAAGTGACCCCCCAAATGGATAGCCCTGTGTTCTTGTCTTATTGTAGAGCATTTGTAGAAAGGGGAAGACATGATATTGGGATGGGGCATCTTTAAGGCTCTGGGTGAACATTTTTGTTTCCCAGTGTCTGTCTGTGTGAACTCCTACCAGCAATGGGCAAGGGAACATATCTTATAGGAATTTGATGGGCAAAATGAATTTTCATGGTTGATTTGATTTATATTTTTACAATACATTTAAATATTTTTTTACATATTTCTTGAACATTTATGTTTTTGTCATTAATCACTTTTGCCTATCTTAACACTGTTATCTCTTTCTTCACTTTGCAGTCACCTTTACATAAACATAAGATTAATTCTTTGTGAAATTTGTCATAAACATCATCTTAGTGTTGCTGATATCTAGACACATGAATATTTCTGTGGTCAAACTCAATAATCGTTTACTTTTAAGTCTGTTTCTAAAGTCCCCCTCTCAGGATCTGAAGTTTACCTGTGTCTTCCACTTTTATGCTACTTTTTGCATATAACAGCTAAATACATGTGGAATTTATTTTGGTATACGGGGAAAGCTAAGGATTAGCTCTAATTTTTT
Source organism: Marmota flaviventris (assembly GCF_047511675.1). Classification (NCBI taxonomy): domain Eukaryota; kingdom Metazoa; phylum Chordata; class Mammalia; order Rodentia; family Sciuridae; genus Marmota; species Marmota flaviventris. Next base: position 10,172,548 of record NC_092501.1, read on the forward strand.
CCACATGGTTGGTCCTAACATCATTTATTGACTAATCTCCTTTTCCTCATGGATCTTTACCATGTACTAATTTTTTATCTATATCATCTCTATTAGGGCCTGTGTTTCAGACATTTGTTATATTGACCCATCTGTTCATGGTTTAATTTGGCATTGAAGTTTTATAATACGCTTTATTTTTCTTCTTTCTCCCCAGTGATATAATACTTTTAACATACTTTCTCAAAATATTCTGGACTGGATCAAGCTACCAAAATTTTCTTAAAAGGAACAATCCAGGCTACTATCGGCATGGTCCGAATATAATTCTTGTTGACCTGAGAAGTGACTTACCAGGTTTACAACTTTCTTCTGGAAACTGTTCTTTAGATACCTGTCCCCTTACTCTCACCCCACTCATACTGGCCTCAATAAATCAATTTGCATTGTCACCCTCTTCTTAGGAAGGGAATTATTTGCTAGTGGCCAGAAATCAGAAAGTTTCAACCAGTCACCTTCATTGCATGGAGGCAGGGGAATTCCCATTAAGGAGACTAGTAGCTGCTCATTAAAGAGCTCTCAGCACTGGTACAAGCCCTACTTGTAACTTCATCACTGAATTACCCTGGGTGTGCTGCTGTACTACCCTGGAACTCTGCCGCACCATCTGCAAAACGAGGCTTCCAGACTGGACACCCTCCCAACTCTACCACAGTACCCCTGGTGGCCGGCAGCCCCTTCCAAATCCTGCAATGAAATCTTCTGGTTCTGCTTTCGTTTCCCTTCAACCAGAATTTGTCAGAACTCTTCAGTGGCACCAGGTTCAGACAGCTCTGTGTTCTCCTGAGCCTTCTTGCTGTGTGAACAGTCCTTTCAAGATACCTGGGATAAAAGTGTCCCCAGTGCATGAAAGCAGATAAAAAGCAACGTCTGTACAGTAGAAGGAAGTTGGGCTTTTCTTCCTTCCCTTCCTCTCATTAGTTTAACTTCTGACCGATTTAAACATTTGTTACACTTTCCCTGGAAAATTAAAAGTTTAATTTGGAAAGCAGTCATGGAGTAAAAAATCTGTACGATGCAAAATATGGTCGCTAATGAGTGGCACTGATTTAACAGGACATAAGGAAGAAAAATAACAAATTTTGGAAGAAAATAAGCAATTTCACAATGTTTCCACTTGTTTCAAATCCAACTTGCTTCCATTGCTTCAAGGGTTAGCTTGGAAATTTTTCTCATGAAAGCGCAGTAAATATTCCCGAAGACAGTTTATTTTCTGGGCTTGGAATTAATGGGTAGAAATGACAAATTTCCTAGAACAACTTCTGGGAAATTTGTGTTGATGGTTGCTTCTGAGTTCAAGCTTTCATTCCCCCCTCCAGCAAGAAATATACCAAGTCGTGCAACCACATGGCACAGAGCAGCAAATTCTGGCTTCTTTAATTAAATAGTAATAATCCTTTGAGTCTTTGTGGCTTGCATTGCTTGTGTGTGAATGTGTGCTTCTGTGTGTATTTTTAATACATTTTTAAATAGTTTAGGGAGCCATCACAGAAGAATCTTCTTGCTGCCCATTAAAAATTCTGATTTTACACCATTAATTGGCATTTTCCAAACACTAAGCACCCAGTTTGGAGTCTACAAATAAAACACAGGCCCAGATGCTGCGTTCACACTTGCGCTCATTTAGCACTTCATAAGCAGTTCATTAAACTGATAACACTTGGTAACACTGGCTCTCTCCGATTCCCTCAGCCTGCAATTGTCCTCAGGCATCCAGCGAACCCTTCCTAGCTGGGAACTACAGGAATTTACATTCTTGACGTGTGTCTCTTAATTATCGACACCCTGGTCCCTTTGTGACTCAGAGAGGGCGGGCTGGGCCCTGCATGCCCCAGCGCACAGGGACAGGAGGGAGGCGCGGGCGCTCACTGCGCAGGGGTCCGGCCTTTGGACGCGCACCCGACAGCCCAGGAGCAAGGCTGAGCCTCATGTTCTCCCAAGCAGCACGGCTGGGTTTCAGCTGAGCCTCTGGGCTCTGCTAAGCAGCTTCGTCCTGGGAAGAGTCGATCTCCCCGTGTTCCAAGGTCTTCTGATGCGTGTTTGCCACCTTGAGTGTCCTTCCAAGAGCTGCATTCTAAGCTGTCCAAGCTCCATTTTAGAAAATGGCTGTCGCCGTCCCGGTATGAGCCCCCTCTCCTAGCATCGACCTCTGCGACCTGGGGTTGTGACGTTACTAGAGAGGCAGTGGGAGTCCGGGGGTGCACCTGCCCACCGCAGTCCACGACGGAGAGTACAAAGGTGAACTGCATTGGCTCTGCGCGTTGTGCCAGGTCCGGCGCGCGGCCTATGGGTGTCCATTCCGTTCCGCGACGATCCCATGGACTAAGTGTGGGGCCACAACGTCCTAAATTTAGTGCAGGGACTGCGAGGTTCGCCTCACCATAGTCACAGGGCAGAGAAGGACGACCCTCCCAGCGCTGTTTGGTGAGCGCCAGGCCTGGTGCTGAACAGCCCTGGCGCACAGCTGTCCTTCCACCCTGCCAGCCGAGGACCCCTGTTGACCCAAATCTGCAAAAGACAAAACACTGGCAGAAAGACGGGATGCAATTAGAACTCAGGTCCTCTGACTCCAGATGGCGCACATGCCCCCCCCCCCCAACCCCCGCTAAGGGTGGCTCTGGGGAGGGGCGCGCATGGGGAATTGGAGGGTCTGCAAGCCAGCTCCCGAGGCTTCACCCCAGACCATCGGAAACCTGCTCCCTTATGCCCCCGCTGCCAGGGCCGAGCGGGGTCCCCGGTGGCCGGCGTTCCCACGCCTCGCCCCGGGATGGCTTCCAGCCCCACGGAACTGATGGGTGACCGATGGTTAGCTGATGAGTAACTGGCCGCGGCTGATTAGCCACAGAGGGCTGCGGCGAGGCCCGAGGCGGCCCACGACCGCCCTTTCTAGGCCCGGAGCCCGGCGGCCGCGGAGCCGGGCACCGAACCTGGAATCTAACTTCCAGCCTGTGGTCGGGGCCGGGAGTCAAGTGAGCGACCTGAGGAAGGACGCGCCCCGACTGTGCAGCCGGGCACACGGCGCCATCGTGTGGCCAGAGCGGGCAGGGCAGGCGGGGCTGTGGCTCTTACCTGGGCTAAGACCAGGGCAGCCTGTGATCGCTGGGGGGAAACAAAAGGACCGCTTAGTCCCTTTGGGGACACCCCTTGTCTCTAGCGCAGGGCGCTGATGGCTCATGTGACTACAGCAAAGGGCCAGTGGAGTGCTGCTTAGCAGGGACGCTTTTGTCAGGCCTGAATTCTTAGTGGGGGATATTCCCAAGGCTTTTTAGGGCGCCACAGGGCTGTTCCTGAAAAGAGCACAGATGGCAAAGGAGCTTGGGAACCTTCTTCTTAGGAGATGCATGGATTCCCCAAACGCAAGCAAGGTCAAAATGAAGACTGAAGTCTCGATTTGTTCAGTGGCTCACTCAGTCAACAAAGGTGTACTATGTGCTAGGTCTCAAGGTGGGTGCTGATGATAGGAAAGAGGACAACAGAAGTCTTAGGGTTTTTTTTTTTGGGGGGGGGTGATTCTCTTTGCCGGCCCGGTGAAGCCCCTGGGCCCCTTCTCAGAATGTTTGAAAAAAGCAAGGAGTACAGAGCAAGCCCCCTATGCTGAAATACAGCTATCAAAATATTGCTTTATTGTAAAATAGTCATTCATATTATTTTTAATATTTGATGCAACAAGATCTGCAGACTGGTCTTTAATAGACCACTCTACAATCACTTCAAAATATCAATGAGCCCAAATGATATTTTGAGATAAGTGCATCAACTGTAACATGATAAGAAAATAACTGATTTCTGTCGGGCAAAATTACAGGTGCTGCTAATGCACTGGGGCATGTTGCCTAGATTCATAAATAAATAAAATGTTAGATTTCAGTTACAGGTTAATGAAAATGATGTCAGTATTTCCCTATTCAGGTTCACAGACTCTGTTCCCTAAGGAAAAAGAAGAGGGACTTTACCCACAGACACCCTTGGTCAAGAAGCCTCAGGTGAGCAGAATAAATAGGAGGAGTGTGGGTGGTGAAGGACAGTGAGGGAGTCACAGGGTGACTTACTAACAAGGTCAGAAGGAAGGGTTTGTGTGAGAGCAGTCTGGGAGGCCAGTCACCCACTTTGGACCTTAAGGAGCCCATACAGAACTTGACATGGCCACCAGGGGGCGCCAACTCCCCCAAACAGTCTTCACAGTCATTTTAAAAATTTGAATTCCGCCTTACAGGATCTGAACTCACCCTTTGATCACAGTGTCCCCAATCCCTACAGCCTGGGTCAACCTCATGGTCATCTCTTCCCCAGGCCCTGAAGGCAACTGATTTTGCAACTTTGCCACCCAGCCTGGGCAAGAGCCATGTTCTTGCAACACTGAAGCCCCCAGTGTTTAACCTGATTAAAACAAAGGTCAGTAAGAGTCTCTGAGTTCTCTGCGGGAACCAGGCTCTCTTCAATGTGAGGAGCCCCAGGCACTCCAGGCCCTGGCCCACCCTTCCTTGGAGCCAGGATTCCCCAGGGCCCCTTCTGAGCCAGCGCCTATGTGACATCTCTTTTCTGGTCCAGGCATTTCCAGGCCTGCGGCACACCACAGGCAGCGTTTGGGGGTGGCTGGTGAGTTTCGAGGCGGCCTTTGTATTTGGGTATGAAGCAGTGTGGCGAGCCTGTCGGGTGATGTCAGAGCTGGCACCAAAGGAGAACAACTTTGTTGACAAGAAGATTAATTAGACAAATGTAGTGCCCATCAGTTATGGCCACCGCCCCCTCGGGGGTCAGCTCTAGTGGAGCCTTTGCTAGAGACTCATTTCATCTTTTTAAAAGAAAGCTTAATCTCCTAACAAGACAGGCAAAAACCAATTCATGGTGTGCCAGAAAAGCAAGCACCAACAAGCCGCGAGGTTCCTGCAAACTGCCAGACCGCAGGGCTCAGGCTGGCCCAGCCTGGGAGCCGGCAGGGCCCCTTCCTTCTACCTGTCCAGACCAGGCTCCAGGAAGTATGTGGAGCCCCGCAGCCTCCCAGGTGAGGAGGACGCCCTGGCTGTGAGCTCTCTGCCTTCTGCTGTTTTTCTGCCTTTCACAGGAAAAGACAGAGAGGGGTGGGCGGCCAGCCTGCAGGGTCTCAGAGGTTGGAGGCTCCTGCCCCCTACACCTCCCTGAATTTCAAAGGCCCTCTTTCTCCAACAGGAGCCTGCCTGGTGTCCCGTTATGGAAGAGGCAGTGAATTCCTAGTGGGAGTAGCCTCATTTAGTATTCAACAAATATTCATTGAGCACGTTACAGAGCAGCAATGCTGGGGATAAAGGGGTGACCTCAACACTGTGAGTCTCGGGGAGGGGCTTCTATTCTAGAGGGGGAGACACCCCAATGAGTAAAATAAACATATAACATAAATACACAAAGAAACTAATTTTTCCAATGCTAAAGGTCAAGAACAAGCTCAGTGAGAGGATGCGGTGGAGAGGGCATGAACATACAGCCATTTTGGAAAAGGTGCCCTGAGGAAGTGAAATTGGGGTTGAGACTTGGGCTGGAGGGGAACCTGCCTCCTACGATGCCAGATATCTGTTGACTGCATGAGTGAAAAAAGAAAAAGGTTTCCAAACTTGCTTCTCCCACGTAACTTCAGTGTGTGTTAGATGCTCTGGAAGGTAGGGGAGGAGTTCTTGCTAACATGTAGATTCTGATTCTGAAGGCTGGCGTGGAGCCAGAAAGTGGCCTTGGAGCAGCTCTCCTCTCCCACACAGCCTTCCCCCTGAGACAGAGCTGCACCCCGCCCGCAGCCTCACCTGCATGCAGGTGCGAAGCCAGGCACAGGCTTCCCACCGAGGGGCTTCTGAACCCGTCACCAGGGTGAGGTCAGGGAATGGTGACCACTCAATTACCCTACCCAGTCCTGCCCCCTCCTAGGACTCCCTGAGGCCCCAGTGGCCTTCCAGACACTGCATCTATTTTTGAGACCCCACCTGCAGGAGGCAGCTGTGGCTCCAGCCTGCTTCTGCAGGTGGGACACAGTTGGGTGATCTGCCAAGAGAGGGTCCCTGGGTGTGCCGGAATGGGACAGTGTTGCTGGCCCTGCTAGGGGCACAAGGTCAGCACAGAGCTTCCAGGTCTTCGGAGGACAGGAGCCAGCTCTGCTCTGCTGAGCACCCTTCCCTGTCCAGCACCCAGGAGCGGGGCTGGCACTGCCTCACAGGACTGTGCCCTGTCTCTCGGGGTCCCTGGGGCGGGGGATGCACCCACCTGGATCCTGCCCCCTGTCTTTGTAGAGTTCACTGTAGGGCATCTGGACCCCTGAACCCACCCCCAGGTCTGTTGGGCCTGTCCCTGATCCAGTCATTCTCCTGCTCAGCTGAATGTGAGTGTGCTGGAGCGGGGACACCAACGGAACTTGGACACTTGGGGCTGGTGGATCTGCACACATGGGGCACACACGTGTGCAAGGCCTCTCCAGTGCAATAAAGAGCTGCAGTGAACTTGGAAGGGCTGGGCTGCAGCCTGGCTGTCTGCACTGACCTGTTCTGATGGCAACTCTGGAAAGTCCTGAGTTCACTCCTGGCCTCCCAGAGACAAGGAAGCTGTCATCAAGGTAGAAAACTGACATGTTTTCTCTAACAGTTCATCACGTTGACTTCTGAGGAGACAGAAGGTACCAGAATCCCAGGACCCTCCCCGTGGTTCTGAGCAGAGACTGAATTTCCATCACCGTGGTCCTTCTTACCTCCAGACTTAACCGTCCACCAGCTGTGGGAGGTGAGGTTGGGGGACTCCAGCCACAGCATCTCAGGGAGCCTGTTTAACGTGCAGATTCCAGGGCCACCCGGAGACCGGATGGCGGCTGGAGGTGGGCCTGGGGAGCTGCGGGTTTTGCCAGACTGGTGACTCAGAAGCGTGCCAACCACAGCTCTGGGAGAGGCGTGGGTGCTGACCGTGGAAAAGAAGACGGGGCTCTGTGTTTGAACATTGCTGGAGAGCACAGACCGGAAGTTTCCTGCTTCTCCAAATGTAGGTATGGGAACACCAGGTCCCATATCTGTAGGGAACTCCCTTTCCCAACAGCACATGGGGGAGAATCTACACTTATTGGGTCCAACTCTAGAAACCACTCACATTCTTCATGCGTCCTGCAATTCTCTGAAGCCCCCAGGGCACCATGGAAGGGAGCCTGAGCCTGCCACCAGCCTGTGACTAGGGGCTTCTTCCATTGAGGCACAGGGGCAATACAGGTGACTTAAATTATCTGACTCTAAGAAATAAACGTCAATGTAAAGCATCAATTCACCTTCCTGGTCACAAAGAGAATGCAAATGGATTAGGAAATTTCTTGTTGCATGGGCTAATGGCTTTGGAGGGTGGAGGTGTCAAACAGGTGTTGTTCAAACAGCTCAGTGAACCTGAGATCTGCCACAGGGTGAAAGGGGACCTTGTCAAGATCCATTTTCTGTTCTCTGCTGCCCTCTGCTGTCCAGTGCTGGCGGAAACACCTGGGCACAAAGCATAGTCCAAGGCATCACTCAGGTTCTAGGAGGTTTCATACACACCTTATGAGACAGGTGGTCCTGTGGCTGGGGGTAGGGGTGGGGAGGAGGCCTCCAGCCCCACCTTTCCAGGGGAATTGCAGGCAGAACTTGGAGAAAAGACTTCACAGAGCTCGGGGGATGTGTGGCTGAGACTTTTTACAACTAGAACAAGCATGACTTTTAATTTTTTATTATGGAACATAATAAAACATAGTTAACATTTGCAAAATATAGGACATACAGATAAGGTGAACATTTTAAACCATCTGCAATCCTACCATAACCACTGAGAGTTGATCGTGAAGCCATCTGGATTTTTAATGTCAGTGAATGTGATATAATATTTTGTTGCATCTTACTGTTCTACATGTCACGATTCCACATATTGTTTTGAAATTTTATCTTTTAATCAAGCAGGCTGCATGGACATTCTTTCTTCTAACGTTTTATTGAGCACCAATTACATGTGAAAGAAACATGTAGAATGTTTAGTACTGGACATAGGGACCTGTAAACAAAGCCCACAAGGGTGCTGCCTTCACAGATTTACTGGACTATTAAATAGAAAAGGAAGAAAAAGAAAGAAGAAGACACAATGTGGAATGATGAGAGCGGCCACATTTAAATGGGAAGGTCAAGGGAAGCTTCTCTGAGGAATGAAGGCCACTAGAAGTTATCAGAGAGAAGGTGCCCCCATTCAGTGGGACCACTGGACTAGTCCCAGGACCTGAGAAAGGGTGGGTGGGAAGGGGCACTGGTGGGGCTGTGATAAGCTCAGGGCACCTGGTTGAGGCTTCTGTGCTCCTGTGGGACCCCTGGAAGGAGAAGCTTCCAGTTGTGGGGAGTCCAGAGCCTTGACCTGGTGTAGGCTGGTGGTCCAGGGATGGAACTCATGCTTTTATCTAAACACCGAGGGAACGTATTATGGGATTTTCAGATGCTGGTGGTATGATTTAGGCTCTGCTTACCCATCAAAAGGTGTAAGTGACCTAGGAAGAACAGAGGTATGTATGGCAACCTGTCAGGAGACTTTGAGGACATCCAGGTTGGAGGTGACCCTTCCAAATCAACATCATTTGCACGGATATCTTCCTTAGCACAGGATTCCACTGCAGGCATGCACTAGAATTGCTTTAAAGCACTCTTGGGTATTTAAAATTGCAACAATTATATCTCTGCAGCTAAGTTTTTGTGCTCATCCTTGTTCTCTAGAAAAACATCTAGAAGTGGAATTTCTCAGCCACTTTGAAGACTTCCTAGGCAGCACTCAATGATGCTGTAGGTAAGGGGTATCAAATTGCACTCAGGTGGGTCCAAGGGCTTCCTTTGCTCAGCCTCTGGAGAATGAGGGCCCTGACTGAATAGCAGAAGCTACAGTGAGCTGGTAAGAGCCAGCTCCAGATGTGGTGGCTGGAAAGGAGGCCCTAGGAAGAGCCTGGTGGGAGGGATTGCCACACTTAGATGCTGAGTTCCAGCCCAAAATGGTCAGACAGGAGGACTTTCCCTCCCTTCCCTTCAGAGTGGAGGGTACCCTCCCTCTGGATGTGAATTAGGCAGGTGATTGGTGGAGCCCTCAATCAATTAGTGAAAAGAAAGGGTAAAGAATGGGAAGGAAGGCGGAGACGCCAGGTGCACATAATGCCCATTTCGTCCTAATGCTCTGGGCCTCTCCCACACCTCCAAGCCAACCCTGCACCGTAGCAGATCACTGGCGGGATTTTTCTTAATAAAATATGACCACCATAGACAGTAGCAGTGTTCTAGGTCCTACGTGTGGAGATACATTCTGTACCCACAGAGATGGCAAGGTCCCACAGACCAGGAGGGCAGGGCAGGGAGACCTGGGTGCTCAGGGCAGGAGCAAGGGGGGGAACAATGAGTCCTGAGTGGATGGAGCCCCGAGGGAAGAGCATGGTGAGCACGGTGAGCCCAGTGAGCCGGAGTGTTCTGGATCCTGGAGGGGAGCAGAGGGGCAGGGTGTGGCCCTCACTGACACGTGTTTAAGGCTGACATCAATGACAAGGACCATTATGTTGATAAGCATGCAGAGCCCAGTGCCAGCCCTGTGTCCTGGACTGGATATGACCCCAGAGCTCCATGTGATGGGGAGGGGTGACGGAACTTTCCACAAAGGCTCCAGTGACACGGAGAAGGGAGGCAAGAAGGGAGGGACAGGGCCTGCCCTGGGGACAAGGACTCCAGGACCAGGGCTGCTTAAAGCAGCTGGGTGTTTGCTGGAGGAGCAGAGGACGGATGGGGAGCTAGACACAGAGGTCTGGGGCCACCAGATACCCAGGACACTGACCTGACAGCCTCCCCCCACCAGCACTTCATGGCCGACTAGCTGCTTGCAGAAATTTGCTTCTCATCAGCGCGGATGTCACCATGTTCTTAAGAGAGAGGGGATGGAGATGGAATAGTCCAGCTAGTGAAGGATAGAAGGTGGTGCCCTCAGGCCTTGATGCCACTGCCCTTTCCTTTATCCCTGTGATGGCCTGGAGTGTGGGCCAGGATGCCTGCGGACCTCTTGCCGGGAAGACAGTCCTCACTTGGCCACGGGGACTTGGACAAGTAGGGCAGCCCTTAGGGGCAAGTCAGCCCTTTGTCACTCACTGGTGGAAAGTAAGGAGAGTGGAGACCTGTGGGTCAGGGTGCAGGTCCCGCTCGCAAGACTCCCGCCAGACATGGTGCTACGCTCTGGTGACTGTCTTTATAATGTGCGTGTACAATTCAGGTGAGCAGGAATAGAAGCCTTTGTGTGTTGGTGTGGCCTGTAGCACAGCGAGACCAAGATGCCCCCCAAGGGTTGACTCATCTCAGCTTTCTCAGTGTATCAACACAGGGAATGAAAAAGGAAGCAAAGCTGATGTTTTCTTACTTTTATTATTAAGGAAGTCACAAACTGTGATGTGAGGGCTGATTTTGGCCCAGAGATGTATTTTGTTACACTTGCCCTGGATTTGTTTTAGTTACACCAACATTTTAAAATCTGGGTATAACATAGTTTTTGAACTTTCAGCTCCTTTTGAAAGTTTAAAAGATCTGACACCTGGAGTCCCCATTGTTCTGTGCTAACAGTGGAGCTGAGTAGCTGCTACTGACTTTCCTCTGGAGCCCACACCCCTGGGACTGTCCCTTTACTCCCCTAGAGCTGCCCCCAACCCAGAAACTGACTTTCTATTTCCTCTGGAGCCTTTGGATCACAGTCATCCATAAAAGGAAATTTGGGGGTCCATTTGAACCTGATCTAGACTATAATTGAGCTGTTGACATAGGTCACATAGCTCATAGGCTGTTTGTGACTCAAACCTGCAAATCCACAGGGGATTGGTTTCAGGACCCCAATACCAAAATCGTGGATGCTCAGGTCCTTACATAAAATGGTGTGTTATTTGCATGTCATCTATGTGCCTCCTCCTGTGCCCTTTGAGCCATCTCTACAAGGCCTGCAATACCTAACGCAATGTAAGTGCTATGCAAATAGTCATCATACTCTATTGTTTAGAGAACAGTGACTTGAAAAAGAAAATCTGTATGTATTTGGTACAGATTCAGCCATCATGGGCCTAACTATACAGTACACTTCAAGCAACAGCAGAACATGCTTTCTAAATACTTTCCATCTGGGGCTGGTTGAACCCTCAGCTTCAGAACCCACAGATATGAAAGGTGATGGTACATTCATTCCATCCCAGGAGCCCACCAAACTGCACTAGCCAATCAGCCAAAAATACAGCAATGCTTCATGTTCTTATTTTTTTTTAATGTTCTAAGAGCAAACATGTGTAGGGATAAAAAGCTGTGGGCCTCAGTGTCATGGGTTGTCACCAGTTCTCAGTTATACACTGTGATTGTTACTTTGCTCATCAGTGGAGAAGTGCCATGAGACCTGTGGAAGATCTGTAGAGGCCTTGCTCTCTGCCACGAACCAGAGGAGAGCACTCACGTGGCAGCTCCAGCAGAGCACGGAGCAGTCTAGCCCGGGTAGGAGGACACCAGGGCTTCCTCAGTCTTAGCTTCTTCAAGAAGCGCCCAGATGTGTTTTCTTTGGTTTAAAACTACTGAAGGAGAGGCTGAGAACCTAAGTGGAGCCTTCTGTAGACAAAAGGGCTAGGGCACCCCAAAGGGCTATACTTGAAAAATAATAGTGCATCAGAAAAAGACCAAACCTTGTAAGGAAGGAAGCCTAGTTTTGAATCATCTCTGTTCCCAATTGCATCAGGGTAACCTGGAGTTGCTAATGCATCTGGTTTGTTTAGCTGCCTGCAATAGACTTAAGTCAGTCCTCTCTGGAGGATTCAGAGCCTCACAGTGTATAAAACACCAGACATGATTGATCAAATGATTGATTAGGTCTACTTACAGGGGAATCCATTAAACTGACAGCTGACTTCTCTATAGAAATAGCAGAAGCTGGAAGACAATGGAATGTCTTCAAAGTGTTGAAAGAAAATAATTGTCAACCTCGATTACCCACTGAAAATATATTTAACACATGGAGGTGAGATGATTGCTTACTGGTGACAAGTATTTAGAAGTCAGTTACATTATTTTCCCTGCTTCTGAATGCTTGAAAATTTCTAGTTAAAAAAAAATGAAAGCAAAACAAAGACAGTAAAGACAAGAAAACTGAGAGAATTCTTTACCAGTAGACTTGTACCAAAGAAAATACTGAACATTGTTTTTCCGACTGAGAGAAAATTATCCCAGTTGGCAGGAAGGACCAAGGGGCAATGGAAATGTGAGTTGACATAAACAAGTTTAAATGGATATTAGCCACATGGGATATTAGTAATATGCCTTGTCATATTACTAATAGGTGATAACAGTTGTGTGTAAGTCAGAAGCGGGTTAGGCAGAATTAAAATGGTCTAGCTCCTTTTCACTGTCTGGAAGCTGGTAAGAGTAATAATTTATATTAAACATCAATAACAATTCAGGGCCAAATGATGTAATTGTTCAGATAATCACTAAATGGGTAGTAAAGAATTTATTAACAACGACATAATGGGGGGAAATGGAGTAATAAAATACTAATTAAAGAAGATAAGAGGGGAGAGAAAGAGACATAAAACATGTGGGGTAAATGGACAGCAAATGATAAGATAGTAGATTTAACTCATATAGTAAATATTGTTATATATAAATGGACTAATGCTCTGATTGAAAGACAGATTTTAAAAAATGATGGTAATTAGAAGACATATAAGTTATATTAGGGTTAGAGAAGGCTAAATATAAAACAATATATGCCCATGGGAAAAGAAAAATATTGTAACTGGGCTAATACCAAACACAATGGATACTAAGGAAAGAAGCCAAGAGCACAAGAATCAGGGAGGCCTGGACCCAGTGGTCTCATCCTAGAGGCACCTCACCCTCTAGTCACCACCTGGCATGAGTGTCCTGGGCCTTGAATCAGCAAATCAAGAAGCAGGTGTGTGAAAACCTGGAAACACCCAGCACTGTGGAAAATGCTGGAGATGCCACCATGGGGAGGCCCACTGGGCCTTGAGTCCAGTGGAGGCTAGCCCAGTGAACGGTCCATTATTTTGTAGAGGAAAGTCTTGCATTAAGCTGGGAGCTTCTGAGGGTTGGGGTGTGAGATGGGGTGAGTGCCATGCATTCAGACGTGTCCATGTTCCCCAGGCACCTACAGCAGGAAAGGGGCATCAGACAGCAAGAGTAAAGGAGTATCAGACAATAAGAGTGTCACGGGGTGGCTCTGCAAGTCCACACACAAGGATTTCAGGACCTCTGCACTGTGGGATAGAAATGACAGCTTGTGGAGAGGGAGTCATGGCCTGGCCCTGGATTATGTAGTCATTTATACCACTCACAAGTGAACTCGTGCCCGAGGCAGAGACCTGGTAAAGGGTCCTGGGCCGGAAGCTGTGTTGTTCCACTGATGTACAGGAATGATGGGAGGGGCAGGGTGGTTTTCTTAAAGGCTGGATGAGAAAGAAGGGAGGGATATCTTCATTGCTGAAGCTCATCAAGGCAGAGGCAAACAGAAGTGGGCAAAATAACAGAAAACTCTGTGATCAGATGGATTCAGGGTCCCTGAATACTGGGGGCACAACTTATATGTGCACTAAAGGCCCCATCAAGTTCTGCACAGAATAAGCTGGTTGAACTCCATTTATTTGGGTAGTTTTCAGTCTTACCTGCTCACGGTGTTTCAACAAATATTTGGTAATATTTCACAGGACACTGTAGTCCCAAGGAGCACAGGTAGAGGTATATAATATTGAAAAGGCATTCTTGGCTCTAGAAGCTCAGGAAGCCAAAACTATGGAGAATCCCTGACTCTTGAATCTCCCCCAACCACTCGCATGGCTCTAGACAGTCTGACAAACTATACTCTCCTAGGATAGCACAGTTTAGACAGTAGAGTCTAGGGATTGTTGATGCCTATAATTCTCTCTGGTCAGCAGCAGCCAGCAAAAAGAAACACCAAAAAAGTTCTGGGTGGGTTGAGAATGGCAATGAGAGCAGAAGGCCCAGTGCCTCATGGGGTAAGTCTGGTCTGGGTCCAGAGGCAAGAGTGGAAGCCAAAATGTGGGCTGGGGTTTGCTCAGTGGTAGAGCACTTACCTCACGTGCACAGGATCCTTGGCTCCATCCCAGCTCTCCCCCTCCCAACACACACATGGGTCCTTGCCTGAGACAACAGAGTCTAAATAAAACAAGAGCAAGAGCACAGCAGCGAGGTGTGAGAATTCTGTCACAGGAAGAAGAGCAGGGACATTATCCTACAACTCCACATCCCTGAGGAATTCTGGGTCCTCATGTTTGGTCAACAGTTTAGCTTCCTAGGGCAACATGACAAGTTGCCACACAACTTGGGGTCTTCAAACAACAGAAGTGTGCTCCCTCCCACTTCTGGAAGTCACAATTTGAAGTGGGTGTCAGCAGGGATGAGTCTCTCCAGAGGCTCTGCAGGTCCTGCCCTGTCCCCACAACTTCTGAGGTCACTGGCCATCCTTGATGCTTCTGGGAAGTGACAGCACAATGCCAGGCAGTGTTTCCATTTGTATTACTGCTAAAGTATGTCCAGCTGCCTGGACAGCCTATAGCTTAAGATGGGACAGTCTGTTGAGCCTAGAGAGACAGTGGCAATTGCTTGACAGGCCCAGGGAACAAAGAGGTTTTCCCAGGACTCGGCTGCATGTCACCAGGTCTCCAAGGGCAGCAGCATTCATGGCTCACTGCTGAGGCTGCTGACTCAGACCCACCTTCACCCCTCTGGGAAGCAGGCAGTGAGGTCAGGCCACTCTGCTAGTCTGGACTTGCTTTACCATTAATGGTCTAATGGCCTCCAGTGGCTTCCACATGGCCAGTTCTCACCCAGCAAGTCTCCCAGCGAATCTCACCTGGGAGTGGCCAGCTGCCAGGTTGCTCAGGGCTGGAAGGAAAGGAGGAGATGCAGAGGGGCGTGGTGGGTCTGGAGGCAAAGCCAAGTAAAGGGAGCGCCCTCCCACCTGCAAGTGCAGGCAGAGTCCTGACTGCCTAGAAAACCTCAGGGCCCATCTTCTCTTTAGCTTCGCTCACAATGCTTCAGCCTGCAGTGCTATTGGAGGTCTCAGTAGCTTATTTATTGAATTGAAGCCAGCCAGGATTTCTCAATAGATCATAGACCAACCAGTGGTATCTGGAGCTGATCCTGAGAATCTCTGAGACCATGGCTTGAATGAGTGATGGCCACTGCAGCCTGTCTGTGTGATGAATGTCCTTCTGCCACTGTCAGGAACCAGTGCCATCCTTTGCTGCCCTCATCATTGAAAACAGAGCCACCGCTGAGGCAGGAAGACAAGGACCTACGCTCCAGAGCACTTGACCAAGTAACAGAGCAGGTGCTGAAGACCAGAATTTGATTTTTCAGCCAACAGCTACTGTTTCAGAACCCCCCCCACACAAACATCTACTATTCATTCAAAGAAAAATAAGGACAAAAGATAAAGCGCTGACATTTTCCAATAGCTTCTGCTTGAAAGGGGAGCACCCCGAACCTGAGCAGCCTAACGTGCTCCAGTTTTGCAGACTAATCTCGGAACATCCAAACTTCCCCCCACAAAAGCCTGATGAATGTTTTGAAGGCTGCGTCCACACCTATGAGGACAGTCCCCTAATTCTGGCCCCCGCTGCTTTCCTCGTGGCACTGGGAGGAACTGGATTGGAATCTCAGGCACCAGTTGTTTTAAGCGAGGCTTCCCTTGTGTCTTGTCTCTTCCATTTGTGTCCAGATGCTGCCACCTGGCCTTGGACCTTCCAGCCTCCAGAAGCGTAAACCAAAATAAATCTCCACTCTACAAAGTTCCCCGTCTTGGGGGTTCTGTCGAAGCAGCAGTGGGCTCTGACAGCTGCCTGGGGAGAGCAAGCTCCAGACTTGTTCATACTGGTGGCAAATCCAGGAAAAGACTGAACTGAAAGGTGCCCCAAGAAGTCCCAGTTAAGAACAGAATAACGTCACACACTTGCACAGTGCCTCGGGCCAGATACGGCTGTAAGGGCTTGCATCCCTCAACCACTCTATAAACACAATGTATGGTCCTTCATTTTGCACATGAGCAAACTGGGGCAGACAGAGGGGCAGCCTGTTAGCCATTTGTGCATAGCCTGTAAGCAATGGGGTGGGATTCTATCCTAGGAAATGCCACCTGAGTCCAGGCTTCATCCACTACACTGGACAGCCACTCCATGTGGGTGTCCCTGGAGACATCTCACGGTTACCAACAGCGCTTTCTGGTGGTGGGACCTAGGAATACTACCAAGGGCAGCCTGGGAGGCAGTGAGCACCCCATTACAGGAGGAGTGTATACAGAGGCAGGGTGCCACTTTGAAGGGACCATATCAAGGCTGTCCTTGCAGCTGCAATAGAAGAAAAGCTGTGGTGACATGAACTAGTCAGAAACCCAAAAAGGCTAAGAAACTCTTCAGCGTGCTCCCTTCTCAGGGTTTTTGAGTTGGGGTGGCTTTGGTTTGTCTGAAGTGTTTGGGTTTTTCTTTCTCAATGAAGCATCTAGGCTTGGAAAAAATTATTTGATGATATAAATCCTAGCTTCGTATATAGAAGTTTCTCTATGAGAAAGGACATGAAATCCTTTTGTGTTGACCAAGATCAGGTCAATTCAAAGAGAACACCAATATTATGCTCTAGAAAGAAGACCTCTGTCCCTGTAGTTCGGGTGGCAGCCTCTGGCAGGGCTGAGACCCTGGGCCACATGCTGAGCATTACAGAAATCCTGGTGAGTGGCATCATTGCTCTGTCCCCTGCTTAGAATGGCATCCTATACCCAGGATTCCCTGGGTGACTTCCCACTTCAAAGCACTCCAGCATAAGGAAAAAAAAAAAAAAAAAAAAAAGGAAGGAGGAAGGAGGAGAGAAAACAATGAGGCAGCTGTGTTGGCTGAGATACACACGGTTCAGTGCTTTACTGCAGGACTTCTCAGATCCTTTAGTGAGCTCATATACATGGTCAATCTCCAGGAGGCTTGAGAATGCCTTCTCTTCTCAGACCATTTGGTTTCCCCTTCTTTTATTTTTTTTTTCCTGAGGGATATTTTGTTGGAATTTCCTCTTGGAAATAATATTCTAACTTTAAATTGTCATCTCTGAATTACAACCTTTGCTCTTCCCAATTACTTATTTCTGCAAATACTTACTGACTACTGTGAGCCTGGTTAGTCTTCTGGGGACATCTCAGAAAAGACTCATTTCTCCCTGTGGTTTACTGAGTTCAACTTATACAGGTGGTAGGGCTTTGGTATCATCCATAACCAGGGCCAAAATTCTTTGTGCCAAGCTCTGTTCTAAGGGTTTTACAGCTTGATCAACAAGGCAGGTCATTAAGCTGTCATTAAATCCATTTTACAGATCAGGAAATGGAGGCCTGGGGTTGTCAGGAATCAACTGCCAGATGCAGAGCTGGAACTCAGGCCTGGGGCCCCAGCTCTACTGCTCCAGGGAACAGTCTCTCAGGCACTTGCAGAGCTGCGGAAAGGACGCTGAGTGGCAGAGTCAGCAGACCACCTTGTGGGTGATGGGAACAGAGTTCACCCCTAAGTTGCTGCCCCCAAACATGCACACACAGGAGCAGAAATCCTGGCTTTTCAGGACAGAAGCTGCCTCTTGGTTTCATATCTGATTATAGATTTCAGAAATGAAAACACCAAACCATGACACATCATTTTTCGAAGTAAATATACTTTGTCCTGTATTTATCAGCTACAACAGAAGATGTTATTACACTAAACACTCCAGGTATTAGGTTTTCATAAATAAAATAACACGTACATTTGTTAAAGGAAATAAATATGATGAGAACGAGCAGGGTAGTTCTGTGCCAAGAAAAAAAAAAAAAGGAAGATTGGAACACCTGTTGATAAATTTTCTAGAAGCTTCTGCAGACAGAAGACAACTCTCAGAGCAGTCAGGGAGAAGGCCCAGGGTGAGTCCTTGGGCTGTCCCTCCTGAGGCCCCTCCTCTAAGCCTCTGTAAGCTGGGCCCTCCCTGGGCCACTCTTGTGGCCCATTAGCAGTCCCTTTCTTGGGGCCAAAATGCATATAGCTGATCCCTCATCATATGGGCTGAGGCTGTCTCCATTTTGACTCAAAATTCAGCCTCATCTCTGGCTTTTCCCAAACAGCCAATCACATCAAGCATGTGGGGGCTGTCACTGTTGTATGGACAGTTTGTGGGGTCCAAAGGGGAAGACATATTGCAGCCAGAGGCATTCCTGAGAAACCACCATTATGTGTGCGTCTTCTAAGAGGCCTCCACATCATCACTGGAGAGAGCACAGGGGTGAACAGGTCTTCTAGAATGTGCTGGAGCCTCTTGAAAGCTTTGTCTGTCTCCAAATCCTACTTATCCCTGGAGCAGTATCAGCTCCTCTCCATCTCCCGCCCCAGAGGAAAGACCAGAGGAAACAGATCATGGGCTGACAGAGCCACGTGTGAGCAGGCAGGCCTATGCTGGCTGCCAGCCCCAGCAGGTACACCTCTCTAGCAGGCCCCTGTCCTTGCCCTCCCACCAGGCCCAACCTCCCTTAACTTGCATTCATTTATCTAATATACATGTAAGACATATTTATCGAGTGCCTTCTATGTGCTACAACCTTCTGGGATCTGAGGACAGGAGGAAGCCACAGGAGATGTGGACAGAGACAGGAAGCAAGGAGCAAGATCCTGAACGGCCCCGCTGCCGACAAACCATGGAAAGGGATTTTATTCTAAGCATAGTGGGAGTCTCATCAGAGGTGTGGCCAGGACAACATATGACAGGAGATCAGGGAGAAAGGCACCCCTGGTGTTAGGACCAGACAGCACAGCTAGCTGCGCAGTGCGAGCAGCGTGGGCCGAGACCTTGCCTCCCAGGCCTGTGCTTCCCTCTCTAGGGCTGGAGAGGGGTCAGTGGTGGTCTGCAGCTCAGCATAAGCAGGGCTGGCAGCTCCTTTCCTTTCTTTGGGGTCTCATCTGTCTCTGCCACCTTGTCCAGTCATACTGCTCTGAGGACAACTTTTTGTAACGTGGAACAGCTAACTAGGCCTTGCCCAGTCCCCCAGCCTGCACAGTGCAATGCATGCAGGCCTGGGCCCTGCAGGGCTCTGCGTGCTTCCAAGCAATAGGCCCGCCCACCCAGAGGACTGGTTCCGACAGTGCTGAGAAAGGGAGCCAGCTACTGGCTGAGGCTCTGGGGTCATTTTCACATGTCCATGGCGTGCCTCTTGCTGTGGAGTGTCTGTCTGTCTCACACTCAGCCCTGAGGGTCCTAATTCTGCTCACCTTTCATGGCCATGCTCGTTCCAAGCCTCCCCTCAAAGCCTGCAGTGAGTCAACCTGCTCCTTCCTCCTCTTGCTGCGTAGTGACTCTATGATGGAGACCGTCCTGGTTTTGCTGTCTTGAACCATCGATCAATGCCTATATCCACTGCTGAGAGGCTGAGCTTCGTGCATCCTTGATCAGAGGTGAATTTCCCTTCTCCTCTGTTTCCTCCCAACGCCAGTAGCCCTTGGGGATCAGTGGGAAGGCAGAGGGGGAGGGAAGCCCAGGACATGCCCGGCTTGGACCTTGGAGATTGACCTATCACTCTCCCTCTGAGGCCTGGGAAAGTTGAGGCTGAACCCTGCTGCTCCTGTCTCCAGGAAATACACAGAGCAGGAGGAGACAGGAGGAGGAGAAGACGGGGTCCCAGCAGCTCATGCATGCTCCTGCCTGTGCCCTGCCTGGCAGGCCCTCAGCTGGAGGGCCCTTCCCTTCTCTTCCATCCAATAAATTCCAGGCTTTAGGATTTAGTTACAACTCCTTCAGGAAGCCTTGCCTCCCATTGTGACAGCACGTGACTCTTCCATGCCAGCCTTAGGCTAAGGGAGGTGTTTACCTTCAATCACTCTGGGGACAGATGTGGCCTGTGCAGCTAGCTGGTGCCGTGTCCTCAAGACACCAAGGCTGAGCACATGGCTCTTGCTGTCCTTCAGAACCTGCCTACCCTGGAGAAGTCCCAAGCAATCACAGAGGGTGCTAAGAGCCAAGTATATGATGCATGGCATTTTTGGTTGAAAGGTGACGCCAGCTAGCCATTGAGATGATATGATTATGTTAAGATTTGCATTCATATGGATATTGGACTCCTGCTGTTCACCTAGGCTGGCTACGGGACTCCTGGAGAGTTCCCATTGGTTGGGGAAGTACAGTAGGAGGGAGTTCCGGGGGAGGAGCTCTCTCGGCGGTCCGAGAGGAGGCCGCGTGGGTGGAAAAAATCTTCCCGGGCGGTACCGGACATTGGCGGCAGTTTCAAAAAATAAACTTTGTTCCTGCTTGAGTGGCTCGTGATTTTGTGCCCAGCCAGACTGCGGCAACTGGTGGCCCGCACGGGGAACGCCTGAAGTTTGGAGGTGAGTAAAATTGCTCGCCCCTGAGGGAAGGCAACAAAATGGGTGACCATTTCAAAAAACAATGTGTTCTCGTTTTGATTTATCTTGTTTTTGTTTCAAGCTGCCTATCCCTAGAATTTTCTCAGGCAAACTGGGAAAATTGGTTGGCTCAAGGTTTGAAGTTGTTCGGCCCTGAGAAAGAGAAAATTGATACAACTATTCTTTGTTCGGTTTTTGTTTCATTCTGTTTCGGTTTTGTTTTATGCTATCTTATTGGGTTGCGTTACCTTTATAGTAGATTAGAAACTAGTAAAAAACAAACCGAAAGACTGTTAAGTAAATTGTTAGAGGTCCAGACTATGGTAGAAAACATGTTAGGTCAAGTGAAAGAGAAGGTCTCTCAAGCTAGTCAGACAGAGGAAGATTTGAAGAAAGAAAGCTTAGAGGAAAAACAACCATCAGGCGGGGAATTACAACAGGAGGCTGCTACTAACCCCGTTCTATCACCAGAGGGCGTAATTCAACCAACAGCTCCATCTACAGCTGAGCGGCCCTCAACTCCCGTAGTTGATGGACGGAATCCTGAGGCAGGACCCCAAAGATTAGCATGCCCTGTACTTGAGCAGGCAGGAGGGCAACGAATTCACCGTGCTTTAGATTTCAAAACAGTGAAGCAATTAAAGGAGGCTGTAACAACCTACGGGCCGCAAGCACCCTTCACTGTGAGCATGGTCGAATCCATTACCAACTTAGACATGACGCCAGCAGATTGGGCTAACATGTGTCGATCTGTACTAAATGGAGGACAATATTTGTTATGGAAGGTTGCCAATGAGGAATTTTGCATGGAGACAGCTAGGCGAAATGCAACAGCCGGTTACCCTCAAAGAAATCTAGAGATGTTATTAGGAAAAGGACCTTATGAGGGTCAACGGCAACAAATTGAATATGATCCTGGCGTATACGCACAAATTGCTGCAGACGCAGTTAGGGCATGGAAAACTTTACAGGGGCATGGAGATTTACAAGGACAATTATCTAAGGTAATACAAGGAGCTAATGAACCTTACGCTGAATTTGTAGATAGGCTTATTCAGACAGCATCTAGAGTATTTGGAGATACAGAACAGGCAATGCCATTTATAAAACAACTGGCTTATGACCAAGCAAATCGTTGCTGCAGAGAGGTCATCAGACCATGGAAACATGAAGATTTAAACACATATATTAAATTATGTAGAGACATTAATGAACAAGGGCAAGTCTTAGCAGCAGTACAACAGGCTTTAGATGCCAGGCCAAAAACATGCTATAATTGTGATCAAACAGGACATTTTAAAAGGAGTTGCCCCATAGGAGGAGGGTTTAACAAGGCTAGGTATCAAAGGAATAGAATACCGGGTATTTGCCCACGATGCCGTAGAGGGAAACATTGGGCTAATGAATGCCGTTCTCAAACCACCATAGAAGGTATTCCGTTATCAAAAAACAGACAAGGACCAAGTGTTTACCCACGATATCGTGGAGAAAGACATCAGGCTCCATTGCCAAAAAACGGACTGGAGGGCCCAATGCTCCGGGGCCCAAAACCACAAATATACGGGGCAGTGGAGGAACCCAGCAACACCATCAAGGTAGTGCCCAGGACGCATTATCCATTAAATCCCTCATCAGACAAACTAGAGGGAGCGCAGGGTTGGACATCTGCGCCTCTGCCAGAGCAGTACTAACTCCAGAGATGGGAGTTCAAATCATTCCCACAGGAGTAAAAGGACCTCTTCCCCAAGGAACAGTAGGCTTATTATTGGGACGCAGTTCTTCAACACTAAAAGGACTTATGATAAGTCCTGGGGTAATTGATCCCGATTATGAAGGTGAAATAAAAATTATAGCTAGTTCTCCAAGAGGTATATCAGTAATTTCACCAGGAGATAGAATAGCACAGTTATTAATAATACCCAGCCTACATGATAAATTTTCCAGTCGTACTGTAGAAAGAGGTTCCAGGGGATTAGGCTCCACAGGTGTAGATTGGGCTATGCTGTCTTTAAATCTAGATTCTCGCCCAATGCTAAAACTAAATATTCAAGGACATGACTTTAATGGGCTACTTGATACAGGTGCAGACCTTAGCATAATATCTCGTCAAGAATGGCCAAAACACTGGCCATTACAACAAGCCACTCAAACGCTTCGAGGCCTAGGAGTGGCAACTAATCCCCATAGAAGTGCAATGGTATTAGATTGGAAGGATCCTGAAGGATGTGAAGGAACTATACAGCCCTATGTATTGGATCATCTTCCTATAAATTTATGGGGACGAGATGTCCTAGATCAATTAGGTTTGACATTAACAAATAACATCAATCCTAATGCGCCCACTACTAGGGCTAGACAAGGCTTTAGGAAAGAAGAAAGATTAAGAGAACAAGAACAAGGTATGACAGCACCAATTCAAATAGATCAAAAAACAAATAGACATGGATTGGGTTTTCAGAAAGGGCCACTGAGACAATCAAAATTACTTGGAAATCAGAAAGACCAGTGTGGGTTCCTCAGTGGCCCCTGACTAAAGAAAAGATACAAATAGCCCATGACCTGGTCAAACAACAATTAGCGGAGGGACATATACAACCTTCCGTATCTCCCCATAATACTCCCATTTTTGTCATTAAAAAGAAATCTGGTAAATGGAGATTATTACAAGATTTAAGAGCCATTAATAATGAGATGGTTATTATGGGACCTGCTCAATCAGGGATTCCCCAATTGTCTGCTTTACCAAAAACCTGGTATGTTTTAGCTATAGATATTAAAGATTGTTTTTTTTCAATTCCAATTCATCCCGAGGATAGTCCACATTTTGCATTTACTATCCCTGCACTAAATCATGAAGGTCCTGATCAGAGATATGAATGGAAAGTACTCCCTCAAGGGATGGCTAATAGTCCAACTATGTGTCAAATTTATGTTAACAAAGCAATCCAGCCACTTAGAAATCAAAATCCTGAACTACAAATATTTCACTATATGGATGATGTGTTATTGGCACATAAAGATAAAAACACATTGCTAGAATGTTATGCCACACTTACAAATTTATTAAAAAATTATAATCTAGAGATAGCAATAGATAAAGTACAATTAAATCTTCCAATTAATTATTTAGGGGTTTTATTATCCTCAACCATGGTCCGTCCACCCAAAATTCAAATACGAGTAGATCAACTCAAATCACTTAACGACTTTCAAAAGTTATTAGGAGACATAAATTGGATAAGGCCTTATCTAGGCATACCAACAGGAGAGTTGGGACCTTTATTTGATATTCTAAAAGGTCCATCAGATCCAAATTCACCCCGCATGTTGACGCCTGAAGCAAGAAAGGCATTAAAAATCATTGAAACATATATGGAAAATATGCATTTGGATAGAATTGATATAAGTTTGCCTTTATTATTTATTGTACTGCCAACAAAAAATATTCCTACAGGAGTATTCTGGCAAGAAGGCCCATTATTGTGGATACATCTATCTTATTCTCCTAACACTATTCTTACTAGGTATCCTGAGGCTGTAGGACAATTAATACTCAGAGGAATAAAAGCAGCCAAGGGAGTGTTTGGGATTTCTCCCAATAAAATTATTACTCCATATACTATAGATCAAATTGATGAGTTAGCTAATGAGTTAAATACTTGGGCAATAATCATGTGTAAATCTAATGTTTCATTTGATAATCACTTACCGTCTAATCCTTTGTTGTCTTTTTGGTCTAAACATCCTGTAGTTTTTCCAAAGATGACAAAAAAAACCCCTATCATGAATGCTCCAAATATATTCACTGATGGGTCAAATAATGGTACAGCAGCAGTAGTTACCCCTGATCAAACTTTTACATTTTTAGTACCCAAACAATCAGCTCAAAAAGTAGAGCTTAATGCAGTATTACAAGCTTTTATGATGTTTAAAAATTCTGTATTTAATTTATTTTCTGATAGTCAGTATGTAGTTAATGCTATAGTATCCCTTGAAGATGCTGGTAGGATTTCCCCTTCTTCTACTGTTTTCTCTTTGTTTTCTACTATACAAAGTCTAATCTGGGACAGAAAAGATCCATTCTTTATAGGACATATCAGGGCACATACAGGATTGCCTGGAGCCCTTAGTTTGGGCAATGAGTTAGCAGATAAAACTACACATGACATACATATTTTCTCCACAATAGAAGAAGCTATAAATTTTCATAAAAGGTTCCATGTCAATGCTAATACTTTACAAAAGCGTTTTAAAATAACTAAAGAACAAGCCCGACATATAATAAAACAATGTCAAAATTGTGTGACATTTTTACCACAAGTTAATCTTGGAGTCAATCCTAGAGGACTGATACCTAACCATATTTGGCAGATGGACGTCACACACTTGCCAGAATTTGGAAAATTAAAATATTTACATGTTACAGTTGATACTTCTTCCGGATTTCTGATGGGCTCCCTTCATGCTGGAGAAAAAACTAAAGATGTTATAGCTCATTGCTTACAAAATTTTGCCACTGTGGGCGTTCCAAAACAGTTAAAAACCGATAATGGTCCTGGTTATACGTCCACCTCTTTTAAACAATTTTGCTCATCATTTGGCATTACTCACATAACAGGAATTCCATACAATCCACAAGGACAAGGCATAGTTGAAAGAGCTCATCAAACTATTAAAATGTACTTATTGAAACAAAAGGAGGGAATTGGAAAGGGGTATATATCCCCCAAAGATAAACTTAAAATAACCCTTTTTACTCTAAACTTTTTAAATTTGGATTCATCAGGGCTTAGTGCTGCGGAAAGACATTTGTATCCAAAAAATGTACATAAGCCTAAGGTACTTTGGAAAGATATTCTAACAGGACAATGGAAAGGTCCTGACCCAGTGATAGTCTGGAGTCGGGGCTCTGTTTGTGTTTTTCCACAGGAAGAACAGCAGCCGATTTGGATTCCAGAAAGACTAACTAAAACAGCTCCTACAGATCAAAAGGAAGATGATTCCACTCAAATCCATAACAGCTGATATCCAGATCTCCAGCTTGGCTATTCTTACATCTGTGACAGTGATTAACCAGGATGTTTTTTTCAATATCTATTTTATTATTGCTTTTTCCCACATCATAAAGTTCTATTTTATTTTTGAGCTCATACAGACCTAGGTTAATGTTTTTTCTGATCAGTTTTATATTTTGACTGTGGAGTTTTTGAACATTGCAATGGAGATTTCACCTAGGTAAAGCTACAAGGCCTTTACTATTGTCTTATGTGTTATATGTTATGTGTGCACACTTCTGTTTTGTGTTGTATGTCTGTATGTGCGTATGTCCATATTTCACATATGAGGGGCGCTCATGCACATGGATCCAAAAAAAAAAAAAAAAAAAAATTTTTTTTTTTTATTATTCACGTGATTTTAATAGTTTAATTTAATTTGGGTAAACAGCTGTTGAGGATTGTTCTAATATATAAACAAATAGAAGGTTAACAAATCTGTTTGTTTACTTTCACCTTTCCTTTTCATTATATTTAATAATTCTGTTCAGGATAATGTAAATTGTTCTAAATATTGTTTTCTTAGTACCTGTTGAAATGTTACATATTTTTTTTTTAGCATCATTGTCAAAATTCCTATTTTCATCCCAGTGCCGGTGAAGACAAAGATAAAACCAAAACTACAACTTCTTTGAGAGTTATCACAACAAACCGTGTAAGCTGATACATCAATGATTTATTACATCAATGATGTAATAAACATCAATGTTTATTACTCAACAAGTAATGCTCAATCAATGAGTCGATTTATTTTGGAAGGATATGGACATATTGATAGATTCCTCTGCTTTGAACTGCTTACAGAACTTGCCTGGACTATGTATCACTTGTATGCTTTATTTTGGGAGGATATGGACATATTGATAGATTCCTCTGCTTTGAACTGCTTACAGAACTTGCCTGGACTATGTATCACTTGTATGCTTTGTGATCTATTTGTTGATGCAGAGAATTATGGTAGTGCTAGCGTATCTTTACTGATGTGTCACCAGTGATGTAATTTTTCCTAGGAGCCGTTAATTGACTTGGTGTCATGACATTTCTGTATCCTCCTCCCTTCTACTAGTGATGGTCTAATTTTGGGGGCCAACAGAGGTGAGGTAAAAAACCTCATCCCCCCACCAGCACCAAGGCCAATTTTGGGGGCCAACAGAGGTGAGGCAAAGAACCTCACCCCCCCACTGGTACATAGGCCTATCCACAAGTATGGCTATATGCTGGACCGGTAGTCAGTGACGGGTATGATCCAATTGCAGTGGTATCAACCTAAGACAGGAGGCTGACGCCTAAAAGTCAGTTTTCCGATGACGGGTAAGAACCATATGTTGAATTGGACAAACCTAACAGGCACGGTCCCTAGCCAGATTGCTTGTTACTTAAACAGAAGGGGGGAGATGCTAAGAGCCAAGTATATGATGCATGGCATTTTTGGTTGAAAGGTGACGCCAGCTAGCCATTGAGATGATATGATTATGTTAAGATTTGCATTCATATGGATATTGGACTCCTGCTGTTCACCTAGGCTGGCTACGGGACTCCTGGAGAGTTCCCATTGGTTGGGGAAGTACAGTAGGAGGGAGTTCCGGGGGAGGAGCTCTCTCGGCGGTCCGAGAGGAGGCCGCGTGGGTGGAAAAAATCTTCCCGGGCGGTACCGGACATTGGCGGCAGTTTCAAAAAATAAACTTTGTTCCTGCTTGAGTGGCTCGTGATTTTGTGCCCAGCCAGACTGCGGCAAGAGGGACCCTCGCAACAGCACTTGGGGTGGAAGGCCCCATCCCTAGCCTCCTTGCAGCATCTCCAAGCTCTCCTTGGCCAGAGCCTGCTGAGATCACACTGGCCCCAAAGCAGCACTCTCACTTGCTCCACTTGCCATTTAGTCCATTCTGCCTGGAAGCTTCTCCTCTGCCACCCCAGCTTTCCCCTCCCGCCTCCCTCTTACCTGTAGCTGAGTCTTTTCCCACCACCTATTTGCTACTTTTGGTGCTCTTTTCCCAACTCCTCCAAGTCAGGTGTACTGCACATTCCTGACCATCTTGCTCATCTCTGCCTCTGAGTACCACCCACAGGGTGAGGGGTCCTTTGAAGATGTGGGGAGCTCAATAAATACTTTGAGTTTGGTGGTCCCTAAAAATGGGAATAGGGGTTTGAAGGGACCTTGGACAGTGGGATTTTCAGGAAAAGAAGTGCTGAAAGTGGACAGAGCCAGTTTCTGGAGATGCCTCAAGGACACAGACAGTGCTGCCCTTGCCAGGCATTGTGACACACACCTGTAAACCCCAGTGACTCAGGAGGCTGAGGCAGGAGGATCATTAAGTTCAAGGTGACCTCATCAACTTTGCAAGAAGCTAAGCAACTTAGGGAGAACCTGTCTTGAACTAAAAATTTAAAAGGGCTGTGGATGTAGCTCAGCAGTAGGGCAGGCCTGCATTCATCCCCAGGATAGGGAGTGGGGGTGAGATGGTGACCCACCTGCATCCAGATTTCTTTCTGTCCAAAAACATTTTCAGAAATCAGTCCCAGAGGGAGCATTTCAAAGGCTGCAGGAATCAATCTGTGCTTCTTTCTTCTCTTTCCTTCCCACTTCCACTCATTCCATTCCCTGTTCCTGCTCATCTCTGGACACTTCAGCAAGAACCCCTGTCCTGAATGAAAGGGAACAATGAGATCTCATCCCCCTTCCCAGGAGAAGCCCAGTTGACAGATTGCACATGTCCCTGAAAAACTGCCAAGGATGAGAGAAGATCTTGCAGGTATCTGTCTCTCAACTGCTGAAGGAGTCAGTATTATCACCATCTATAAATGAAGCTCAGTTAACAGTTGGCCACAGTCAAGCAGCTGGAGTGCCTGGAGGCGGTCCCAAGCTCCACTCCTTTCCCCCTTGCTTCCCATCTCTGGCAAGGGTGTTTAGAATCCTCCAAGTGGATTTGCTAGAGGCAAAAAGCAAAAACCAAGGTGCAGTGACAGTGTTAGCTAGAGTGGCTCCAATAGGTGCTGAGAGATGAGCCACTGCCATTCCCAAAGCTCAGACCCCAAGCAGCAAGCAGAGCAGCGCAGCAGCATTTGAATGAGCTAACATGGGAGTCCTGTGGGATCCTGTCATCCAGGCAGCTTTCTAGCTGCCTAATAGGGAAGGTGTATTTTCCTTGGTCTACACTCAGCAAAGATCAGAGAAGCAAGGGGCTGACACTCAATTTTTATATTTCTGATTGACAGACATTCCTGTAAAACACTGGGAAGCAAAAATCTGTAGGAAGGAATTATGTTGTTGGACAGGTAGCTTTTAGGAAAACCATCCAAGTTATTACCCCCAATCATTCTTAAGAAATAATTTCTTAGGCTTCCCTCCCACAACATTCCTCTGCAAACTTATGGTTTGCCAATTTCCTTCTTGAACTTCTTCCATTTTCTTATATTGCAAACTTTCCATTCTTCACTTCTGATTATTCTGTTCCATTTCCTGGTTCAGCTCTGTAAGATTGTTTGAGGTCTTAGTCACCAGGAGTAGAGGATTCCCTGACCCAGGATTCTTTTCCCAAGTAAGACATCTATTAGATTCTCTTCTGCAATAGTAATGCATGCCACTGGTTGAGAGCATGATGATTTTTCGTATTCTAGCTTGCCTGAAGTGTTTTGGCTACAAATGATGGCAGAATAAGATTGGAATTAAGTGAGGGTCTCATAGCAGAACAGGTTTGGGGGTGTTGGAATAAAACTGAAATTTGCTTAAACAAGTTTTGATAATGAAACAGCTCTAGGAGTTGAACTTACCTGCCATTCACTGATGGCTTTTACCTTAGAATTGTCCAAAGGGAAAAGATTCATAAACAGGCAGGAGGACAGGATCCCACAGGACTCCCATGTTAGCTCATTCAAATGCTGCTGCGCTGCTCTGCTTGCTGCTTGGGGTCTGAGCTTTGGGAATGGCAGTGGCTCATCTCTCAGCACCTATTGGAGCCACTCTAGCTAACACTGTCACTACACCTTGGTTTTTGCTTTTTGCCTCTAGCAAATCCACTTGGAGGATTCTAAACACCCTTGCCAGAGATGGGAAGCAAGGGGGAAAGGAGTGGAGCTTGGGACCGCCTCCAGGCACTCCAGCTGCTTGACTGTGGCCAACTGTTAACTGAGCTTCATTTATAGATGGTGATAATACTGACTCCCTCAGCAGTTGAGAGAGATACCTGCCCATGTATAGGCATGGTCCTTTCCTGGAGCCACTCCCATGAGACTTGGACCCTGAAGGAGCCAGAGGGATGGGTGCATGCCACCACCCTTCTCAGCAGGTGGGTCCTAGTGAGCCAGTCTAGAGAAATCACAAGGGACCTCATGCTGATCAGTGGCCAGTCGGGTAGCTGGACATCAGAGATTACATCATAAGGAAGCAATTTCTAACTCCTCAGGCAGGAGTTAGAAAACTTCTGTCAAGGGCTAGATGGCAACACTCTAAACTTTTTAGGCCACCTGATCTCTGTCGCCAAGTACTCAACTCTTGTTGAAAATAGCCATAGACAATGAACAGGTGGGCCTGGGTGTGTTCCAGGAAAATTTTATTTACATAAACAGGCAGATGTGGGAGTGGGGCTGTGACTGCACATCATGTGCTGGGGCACCTACAGCGGCAGACACCCCCTACAGCCCTCTTCCTGGCCCCAAGCCAGCAGTCTTGCTTCATTTTATAAAATGCTGTCACTGGAGGGAGAAGGTCAACCCCAGGGCTACATTTTTAGGAAAATGACTGAGAAATGTCTTTTTATCTCATCTCAAATTCTCAACTTCATCAAATCCGGTCTTTCTAAAGTAGAAACCAGCCTTCTTCCTTAACAACCTTTGGCTTTGCTAACTTTAAATACAGAGGACGGGAAAACTAGGAGCCACGTGGCCCATGGAAAGGAATCCTTTTTTCTCTTGTATTTAGGATGGTCACTTGTATTTTATGCATGTTTCTCAGTGACCTTAAAAAATACAAAGTAAGGGTGGTATTCTTTGGATTTTTTAGGCAGGCAAGCCCAATAGTGAATAGAAATGCCTGAAATAGTCTGCAGGGTCTTGCCTGATAGGCTGAGTCACTCAAAATCTGAGCAGAAGAGAGGTGGGCTCTCTCTCGACTTTGTGTAAAGTAGAATCCATTAAAAATGCCTTTACATTTTAATTGAAAGAGTTTTCATTCACCAGGTGTTTTGAGTGAGGTCTGAGAAATAGCCCCATTGGCTAAAACATTCTCAACTGTCTGCCTTTCCTGCCTGGCAGAATTCTCCACAAGTTTGTACCTTAATGCTGTTCTTCAGTCATGTACTGTTGCTGGAAATGAAGATATCAGGATTCACTGAAATGTAGCCGTGTCCTCATGCAAAATGAATTCTCCAGGAAATAAGCAGCAGAGAGTTTTCTGATCAGTGTCTGTCATGGAGAGACTTTCTAATTAGGTAGTGTGAGAAGGACACAAGGTTTACATGGATGACACTTTGCTGACCACTTTAAAAAGAATGAAATGTCCTGCAACCACTTCCAAAGCCAGGAGAAGGCCTCCAAGACTGAAGAGGTAAGCTGCCTTTGGTAGAACAGCCCTTGAGCAACAGAGCAGGGAAAAGGCAGCAGAGAAGGGAAGGAAATGGCTCCGAGATCAGACAGGAGGGAGGAGCGCCTAGCACGGGCCTTCCTGTCACAGAAGTTGCCGACTGTTGCCCAGGCCCCACCAGGCAAGACTGGCATGGAATGTGGGGGGCTCCCTGAAGCCATTCTTGCTCTCATTCCCCTCTCCAGCTACTGTCTCACTCTGAGGCCATCTGTTGATGCATCCTCTGTAAGACAGTGTTCTTAAAGATGGTTCATGAAGATAAACCAATACTCAGAAAGGCTGCATGTGAAAAATGACTCAGATTTGTTCAGCTCTGTTCAGCTCTTGACTCGAGAAGCTTCAGAGAGATAGGTATAACAGTTTCAGCTCGATGACCGCACTCCAGAGAGCACTCCTGAGTTCCAGTTGGAAGGGGACTTTCAATTGCATCTGAACACACACTTGGTCTATCTTGTCAAGAGCGCTGACAGCTACACTAACTGGCACTGTAGCACAGATGCAGGATCCTGGCCTTGTCTCCCCACTGGGAACCAGCTGCTAGCAGGGCTTTGTCTCACTTCTTTGTTTCTATAGTCAGGTAACACTTTGCTGCTTATCTGTTGGCCTCAATCTGAAGACTATTTAATTTTCAAAATATACTGCTCAGGAATAAAACATCTTCCTTTTCCTCTCTGCTTACTAAGTTCACATTCTGATTCTTCAGTTGGTTGGTGGTTATGGGCTGAATGCCTGGATCCACTCTTCAAAGTGAAGGTATGAGAAGTGATCAGGTTTAGATTAGGAGCTGAAGGTTCACTTGGCAGCTGGGATTAGTGCTCTTACAAGAAAGGGAAGGTGGAGAGATCTTGCTCTCTTCATGTGCATGCAAAAAGAGAAGGCCAAGTGAGGACAACTGAGTCTGCTGGCACCTTCCTTGATCTTGAACTTCCAGTCTCCAAAATTGTGAGAAATAAAGGTCTGTTGTTTAAGCCACCCAGTCTGTGGTCTGGCTTCAGCAGCATGAGCTGAGACAATGGTTGAATAATAAAAATATATCCGAACAATCACCTTAAATAATACACAATATGAAGAGAGCTGTGCTTGCCCACAACCTTTAGAAATTCTAATGTAACCTGCCTAAGCAAAGAAAGAACAGTGGAGGAAGCCAGGTACAGGACCAAGGAGTGAGTCCTGAGTGCTTCAGCTGAAGCACTTAGTCTGGGAGCAAGGACTCCCTCCTGGCAGGCCTTCCTCTCCACGCAGCTGTCTCCTACCACTGGGGGTCAGAGTGGTTGATTCCCAAGGGTAGAGAGAAGCTATGACCCTATCTAAAAATCATACATCCTGGTGGGTGAGTCCATGTGCCACCTGGAAGGTCCAGGAGGGGAAAGATGGAAATGACAGTGGGTCCCCACCAGGAACTCAGAGGCAGACGTGCCCAGGTATGGGTATCAGTCCTCTCAATGCTGACCCTGGAGGCTGGGCAGCTGGACAACTCCTGAGCAGCCAGCACAGCACCAGGCTTCACACACCATTCAGAGAACATAAGGGCCTGGCACACATCCATAATCCCAGCTACTGGAGAGGTTGAGGCAGGAGAATCATTGAAAGACCAGCCTGCCTGGGCAACTTAGTGAGACTCCGTCTCAAAATAAAAACAAAACAAAACTCGAAAAACACAAGCCCTGAGTGGAATGTCCTTTTTATTTATCATTATTGTAAGTTACAGACATTTAAATTCTCAGCAATAATTTATAATTGTTACAACTTATATATTTCAGCCATTAGAAGAACACATACACAGAAAATTAAAGTACAAAGAGAGATGTAAAAAATAAGGTTACTGTAATGTATCATAGAAGAGGTTGAAATTCAAAATATCAAAGACCCCACATACTGAAACTAAACATAAAGTTTAAAACCTCCCCAGGAGAATATGAGCCTAAAATTACAAATGTCAGCAACTGCCTAAACCAAAGAATCAACTGTATTTTCAAGGTAAGAAAAAAAAAAAAAATGCTTTGGTAAGCTATCTTTAAATACCTCTGCCATGTTTTCATCTGGAATGATTGTGTATAAACACAGGCACAGCACATATTCGAGACTCAGTCTCACAAACTTCTTTACTAATTTTTCAAACATCTTTGTACTTCAGTAAATGAGAAAAGTGATTCAGTCTTTTGAATTTTAAGTTTAAAAAAAAAATTAAAAGTATTTCCAGGAATCTTAAAGCTCTCTATCCAGAAGTAGAAAATGATACACACCTTCAAACTCTGAAGTGTTCGCATTTTTTGAAGCTCAGTATAGGATAGAGAACTTGTTCTTAACATGACAGCCCACAGACTTCTGCGCATACACGACCTTACACGGTGGGAGAGCTCACAGGGGCCTGCCTTCCTCACTGGCCTGGGCTTCAGCCATGACCGTGGCCATAGCCTGGTCAGCTCTCCTCCCAGCCTACTTCCACCCTCAGCTTCCCTGGCACATAACCTGTCACTCCTCGATTAGTTCCTCCTTGGGGGATTCAAGCTCACTCAATAAATCTTTGCCAGCTGCTCCAGCTTTTGAAGCAAAAAGAAGTGCACCCTGTTTAAATCCAAGGTTCTTCAAGCTTCGAGCATAATCTGCATATATAGCAGTAGTGAGTTTCTGTAAGCCACAGTTAAGGAAAGAAGAGCAGAAAGAGTGGGACTGATGCTCCACACAGGATCCCAGGGGCAGGAGAAGGGCCAGCCCTACCCTAGGGGGACCTGACACCCACGGTGGGTGGGCAGCACAGCACGAGTGCAGGCAGCTCTGTGCAGGGAGAGGTGATGTCTCAATCTGTAACATCACTGCACTCTTTGCCAGCTGAGTGGACGCTTCTCCTTCCTGAGGATCAAGCAACATCTTTCCAGAGTCTCCCACCACCTACACCCAAGTGAAAACTAGAAAAAGAAAGATGAGAGAAGAGAACCTCCCAGACACCCCTGCTCTGTGTTAAAGTCTGAGAGGCCAGCAGCTTGGGGGGGCGGGGCATGGGGCGTGGGGCAGATATTCACTTCCCCAGCCTCTACATCATGGTGCTGGACTTTTAGACAGCACTGGTATGCTGAGTTTTGATGTCTCAAAGCAGTACTTTGAACCAAAGTCAATTTCACCAGTAACAAGCTACATGTCCTTGAGTAAGCTTTTGCTTTAGTTTTTAGTTTTCAAAAAATTTGGTTTAGTTTTAGTTTAAAAAAATATATATGTGCACAGAACTAAATACCTGACATATGGAAATAAGGCCAAATGTAAAAATTCAAGTAAAAGTGCAATGAGAAAAGTAGGGCTATGCAAACACAAGGGATTGGAAGCTGTATCCTTAAGCCTATTCTGTTCAAAGAAAAATATGTGACTCAAGAGGCATCTAGAAGAAATATTATGTTCTTGATTGTGGGTGGCCCACATGGCCTGCCTTTGAGACACATTTCTCTGAAGTGTTCTGTTTTGTTCCATATCAGACTGTCATCATGGGTGCAGTGGGAATCTTTCTTTTTTTTATTTTTCAGTATATACTTTCCAGATAAATACACAAAATTTATTTAAGAATACTATTTTATAGTACCAGGTCCTTATGCCTTTCTTAAATTATTTCTTCAGCTTCCTTTGAAATACAAACAAACATTATGGAATTGGGCTCCTCCTGTGCAGTCCTCTCAGTGTCCCCTCCATCGAGCCAGGGCCAAAGCCAGTGGTACAGTGACCCTCGCTCCAATTCTTCCTCCTCCCATCTCTCCCACCTGGCTTTGGTGAGTCAAAACATGGATCTTTTTCAATATAATATCATTTCTGCCCAGGCAGTTTGACTAGAGAAATTCCAAGCCCCACTCATGTCACTTCTTCCCCCTCAGCATCAACACCCTCATAAAGGATATCTGTGTCCTCATTGATTTCCAACGCACCATACTCGAGACACGCTTCCACGAACAACGCGGCTCTGTCGAAGTACCGCATGCTGTCCAATACAACAGAACAGGCGTGAGCCTTTGCGGCCTAGAGGCAGAACCACCTAGGGGTATGTTTCTATATGAAGGTTTGTACACACGTTCCCAGCACCCAGGCCCAGTTCAAAAAGGGAAGAAGAGAGAATACACAAGTCCTCAACCCAAGCTTTGCTTCAAATGCTTATGAACTTTGTCAAACACTTTAAATCACAGTAATCTACCAAGGCATGACAAAAGACTATGTCCTCACTGTATGGACTGAACAAATAATCTTTTGTCATATTCGCCTCTTTTAGTTTTCAATAAGCAAATATTCCGTCAGAAGCAATGGGTTCCCTTCCTTGAAAAGGTCAGAAGGGACACCTTGCTGTAACCCCTTTTTACCACTCTACGGGCTTCCCTTCAACTGTTCTGCTTAAAGAGGAATCCTTCCTGATTCTCTCAAGATTTCTTTATATTCAATTTTTTTTTTTTTTTAACATACTAAACAAGCACTCTACCACTGAGCTATATTCCCAGGTCTTTTTATTTTATTTGACACAAGGTCTTGTAAGTTAACAGGCTGACCCTGAACTTGTGATCCTCTTGCCTCATCCTACCGAATGGCTGGGATTACAGGCTTGTGCCACTGCGCCCACCTGGGAGAAGGATATATTCATTTTAAATAAGTGCCTGTTAGTGTTGGCTAATATATTGGTAGTAAAATATCATAGTTTCTAGACCAAATGAATTATGAATACAGATGGTTCAATTCCCCTTCAGGTTTAAAAAAAAAATAAACCTAAATTGGATACTTCTTTCACTACTATATCCATCCACCAAGCCTCAAGGAAGTGTGACTGATCAATCAGGGCAGTCCAGAGAGCCAGGGGCACTTGAGATGTACCTGTGAAGTGTCTCTGCCACACTGGAAAAGCAGCCCAGAGAGAGCAGGACCAGGAGGGCCTTTGACTTCTGATTGACTTGTGGGGAACAAAGGTGGTCCACCCACCGCTTCAGAACATCAGCACATTCTTCAGAATTCAAACG
Source organism: Marmota flaviventris (assembly GCF_047511675.1). Taxonomy (NCBI): domain Eukaryota; kingdom Metazoa; phylum Chordata; class Mammalia; order Rodentia; family Sciuridae; genus Marmota; species Marmota flaviventris. The sequence goes on from NC_092501.1 coordinate 10,208,605, forward strand.
GACCTGGAAAGATGCCCACATTAGAAACAGAAACATCCTGCATTAAAATAATTACATCAAAGCGAGATCTGTTCCTATGAAGTAAACACTAGCCTTTGCTTTACCAAAACAATGCCCCAGGTGGCTGCTTACCACAAATGGCAGCCAGTGACAGTGACCTGCACCTGTGGGACCAAGGGTCCTGACAGTACCCCTGGACTGCAGGCTGGGTCAGACTCTAGCAGAGAGAAGAGTCAGTTTCTTTCACTTATTTGTTACCAATACAAGCTCTATTAATAAGAAGAGATGCAACTTACAAAAAACAGAGGGAGAATAAGAATTTTAAGAAAAATATTTATAAAGCAAGTTTGCAGGCATAAAACGCTTCCAAATCATGAGTGAGAAGTGAAGACAGAGCTTTCTACTTCAAATGCTCCTCTGGAATCACCTACCTTTGCAAGCCACGCTGCCCTATTCCACTCGCCATACGTCTGCAGGTAGCGGCAGGCGTCCGCAGCTTTGTCTATCAGGCAGAGCAACTGAACGCCCTCTAGAAGACAGAAGAGCAGCCCTCTCAATAGCAACCTTCTGGACACATCATTAAAGAGTAAAATCAGCTGCCATCTGCTTCCATCTAGTCTTGAGCATCTTACACAGGCTGAGGATACAAATCTGAAAATCTGAAATCCAAAATGCTCCAAAATAGGAACCTTTTTGCGCACTGACATAATGTCACACATGGAAAATTCCATACCATGAAACTTTGTTTAATGCATTAAAATTATCAAAAAAATTATATAAGATGGCCTTCAGGCTATGTGTATAAGCTATATAGGAAACATAAATGAATTTTCTATTTAGACTTGAATCCCATTCCTAAGACATCTCATTATTTCTACACAAAAATTGCAAATTTGAAAAAAAAAAAAAATAGAAAATCTGAAATATTTCTGGTCTCAAGCATTTTGGAAAAGGGGTACTCCACCTGGAACTAATGGAGACATTCTTGACTTAAATTTTAATAGAGTTCTACAAGATTACCACTCAAGTAACCAGAGTAATAAACACAAATACTGCCCAGAGAAAAAATAGGTAAAGCCCATCTCACTAACAAGCTTGATCACACACACTAGATTTAGTGTGTCTGGGACTGTCTGGCTTATCTCTCTTATTTTTACAATTATTAATAGTGCCCCTTTCACTCTGAAAACAAGTTCTGGCTTAGATGAATAAGTTACAGCCACCTGACAAATAGCTAGCAATAACTTCTTTCCTTCAGCATACACAGGAAAGACATGTCCTCAGTAACAAAGCACTTAGCTGAGCATGGGTCTGACCTTCCTGAGCACTGACAGATGCCACCACAAAGTGTACCTTACCTGCCAACTTGCCATTGGCAATCATGTTGGTTGCCACCAGCTTAATGGTGCTCTGAGAGGGACCTGATGAGGTGACAGTGGTGACCAAACAGGCTTTCAGTGAGTCACAATAATAATGCTGGTTATCTGCACTTGTTTCCAAAAGCAACTGTACCGCTCTATCTGTCTAATAAGAGAAACAGTTTTCTAATTATAATTAAGAATATCTTCCTCCAGTATAGCCTTTTAAAATTCATAATGTGGAACACTAAAGTCTATAGCTTAAGGAATACATTATTTTCAAAAAATGCTCCTGAATGTTTTGTTTACATAAGCGAAACTTAAATAGAAGAGCCACACTGCTTCTCTAAAGTAAATATAAAAACAGTGGGATATCAGGTGCTTTCAGCTCCTTGCTGGTCGATGCAGAAATGACAAACAATGCATCGGAGCTGGGCTTCACCCTCAATCAAGGAAGCCAAAAGCACAAGCTGCCTAACCACATTTGTGCTTTCTCACAATGCTACTTGTTTTATTTTTAAAGAAAGCCAAAATTTATTGGGAAAGGGACACACACACACACACACACACACACACACACACACACACGACAGTCTGAAATACTAATCAATTAGAAAATTCATGAAGCATGTAAAGAGTTATAAAAACTGACATACTTGACCCAGGAGCAGTAGCTGGTCTGTACATTTCCTGGTGTGATCATAAGTTGACCGCTTTACTTCCTGTAGATTAACCCTTTCTAGTTGAAATTTCTAAAGTACGAGAAAAACAAAAAAGTTGAGATGGATTATAAAAAACTTTAGAGTTATTTCAATTTTACTATACTTGAAAAGATTATTTTAAGAAAAGTCAGTTTAACTGGTGAGATTGCTAGATAATTAACTTTACCAAAATTCATCAATTTAGTAAGAATTTGGAAAGCAAAAATGTCGAAATGTACTATCCTTTGTATGCATGTCTGCTGCTTACAGCCACTGGCACTTGGATAGAACTGGATGAAAAAACCCTGCATGTACTGAAGTATTCTGATAGAAGGCAACAAAATTATGAAGCTATCTTTATACATTTTGAATCGTAAAGTTAAACTATGAATAAACGACTTGTTACTTGTAGGGAAATGAATCTTCTAAGTTGAAATATTTCAGACAAATAAAAAAATTAACATTGATAGTAAAATTTTAATGTTTATTAAAAACTCAGTGTTTGTAAGCTTTGCAAGTCCTGATTTTGCCAAAGGACTTATTTCTATAATATGAACTTTAACTTAGTTTTTTTGTCTTTTTTTTTTTTTTTCCAGAGACACATATGAGTTTGTCAGAGCTGAAAAATTAAGGCCATCTCTCTGTAGGAGAGAGATTTAACTTAGTTTTAAAGTTGTCCGAGATATTTAGAAAGAAACAAATAATCAAGATAAAAGCTTTAAATAGTTAAATAAATAGGTTAAATACTTTTTTAAAAAGTATAATACCTGAAAATAGGCATTTTCACAAAGGATATCATAGCATATATCCAGTGGGTTGCTCAATTTGTCCCGAGGAATGGCTTCCTTGGTCACCACTGTACTCCCTGACTTAGCCTGGGACAGGCTGTGCAGGTAGTGGGCTGCCACTGTCCAAAAGTGCAGCTCTGATTCGTCACCATAAAGCCTGAGGAGTGAAACCAAGGTTAATTATGGCTCACACAGCAAGCCTAGGCCTGCGAACGCTATCATTTCCAAATCCATCAGGACACTGCAGTAGAGCCTAGGAAGGGGACAGGGATGACGTATCAAGTTCTCCAGCTCTGCTACTGGGTTTCCAACAAAATACAGGGGCCTGACTGCACAGGGCACCTGTGGACCCCAACATCTCTCTGTTCTATGTGCAGACCAACTGTCCATCTGGTTTGCCATTAGCAGACAATGTGGACTACAGTGGGAAGTTGTTTCTCTGGGACAGCTGGCTATATACTCTGTGGAGCATGGAGGGAAAGGTCTTTTTTTTTCTTTTTTCTTTTGTAAGTGACAACTCTATAGTGATAAAGTACAAGTTAGTGCTTCTGAACACAATTTGTTGGTATATTTAAACACATTCTGTTTGTACCTGATATTTTATTATAATTTTGGTACTGGGGACTGAACCTAGGAGTGCTTTACCACTGAGCTACATTCCCAGTGCTTTTTATTTTTTGAGATCTTACTAAGTTGCTGAGGCTGGTCTTAAAACTTGCATTCCTCCTGCTTCAGCCTCCCAAATGGCTGGGACTGTAGGCTGAGCCATCTCATCCAGCCTGTATCTGATATTTTAAAACACATATTTTAAAGCTGTGTATAGGAAAAAGTCATTTCAATTTAGAAGGGCCTAGATCTCATGTTTAAATGTAATTCGATTTTCCCCATACTTGTACTACTACTGTTTTTAAAATTAACAGTCAAATCCAGAGGCAGAACTCACATATTTTTCTAAAATATGAGAATTTGGCTGTAGCTTTTACATAAGCTAAGATAAAGTTAAATGAATTAACTTGAAATTCTCTGTCTCTTACACAGAATACTTCAGAGTGTTACCTTGAAACAAGGAGGCACCTCTGCAGGAGAGTGAATTCTGGATCAAGCAAGAGTTTCTTTATGTCACTGTAGGTAGGAATCCAGAGAGGTAAAGCAAAAATTTTGAATAAAAAAAAATGAAACCAGATAAATCAATACACTTTTTTGGGATTAGGGGGCAGGTACCAGGGATTGAACTCAGGGACACTCGGCCACTGAGCTACATCCCCAGCCCTATATTATATTTTATTTAGAGACAGGGTCTCACTGAGTTGCTTAGCACCTTTTGCTGAGGCTGGCTTTGAACTCGTGATCCTCCTGCCTCTGCCTCCCAAGCCACTAGGATTACAGGCAATATGTTCTTGAGATGTAAAAATTCCACCCAATGGATGTATTTAGAACGTATGAAAGCAAAGTCACTTTGCCTCAATACGGAGATTTCAAAAGGTGAGGGGGCTGAGAGGACCTAGGCCTGGAGCACCAGCATCTATCCCCCAGCAGGAGATGGTGCTCCAGCTCAGCCCTGAAGGCATGCAACAATTCCATGGGAGTTTCAGAAACTATGAACAGTTGCCAGCAACTGGAATCAGATTTTCATTGATTATTTTGCTAATCATGAGGAAGAGTACATACTTTAGAGAAGACAGCATTCAGAATTTATTTTGAAACTATTCTAAAAGTAAAATATTTAAGAAAAAAACAGCTAGCATTTCTATGAATTTATGTTTCTAAAATAGATAAATTTGGAATATTCATAAGTCAGAGGGAAAGTATTCTTTACAGTTTCCCACTTATTTAATTTTTGGATACAGAAAACAATAAAATAATTATTTTGAATTTTCCATCAACAGAACATTCTAGGATCCTTAATTTGTTAAATATTATAATTACTGTGGCAATGTAGTTTGCAAAAATATTTTACACTTTACCAAGAACTCCATGTGGACCCACGGTTTTTTATTTCCTTTGCTCTATTATTCCCAGTACATACCCTTGGCTCTGGGAACATATTAATTTCTCAGCCAGACCTATGCACACATAGTACCAGATACGGGACTCAGTTTAAATGAGGGAAGTAGTCTTAAGAGTCACCTGTGTGCATCTCCTAGCACAGGGCTTCACAGGGGTTTGTGGTAGAGGGTGGCAAAACATAAGGATGTTAAACACAGATCCTAGACCTGCCCTGAGCTGAGGCCCAAGCAGTCTGGTAGTTGAGAACTTGGTGAAAACAAATGCTCTGTCCCTGTAATTATTAAACAGGTCCTTCTCTTACAAAACAAGAATGGTCTCTTCTTGGGCCATTTTTAAAAACACAAATTATTTAAATTTTAAAAAGCCTCAACTAATTTGTTTTTCTTACTCATATTCTTTGTCTTCTAATAAAACTCACAGCACTTACTTAGACAATGAATTCAACTGTTCTTGAAGGAGAGTCTTTATTTCTTCATTTTCTGGATAATCACTATATAGAAAAGATTTTGAGTAAGTTCATTTTCTCTCCATTTACAACCACTTTTTTCTTTACCAGACAGAAAGTTGTTTTAATATAGGAAAAAAACCTCTTTGTAGAGCCTAGTTAAAAACCCAGCTATAAATTAACATAGCAACAATGTACACAGGACCCATAAATCATCTTTAATATCTGTTTTTATCTTACTGAGTTATAGAAATGCATAAAGAGAGTCTCTTGGAAAATTTATCAGCTGGCTCTAAAAACTTTCAGGTTAAAAAAAAATTCATTTTAATGAAGAACTATAATAAATAAAGAAATTTGCTCTTTCTGCCTTACAGAGTGGCCATTTGTTTCCCTAAGTAGATAGTTCTTGAGAACACACATTCCATTATATTTTTAAAAAAACCCTCACCCAATGCCAATCTATCTGCTTCATATGGCAGAAGTTCAGTCACATTTGTAGATTTAATTAATAATAGTTCCTGTGACTTTTTTTTTTTTTTAACTATTAGGTAGATAGATGTTAGACTAAACAGACCTCTGAAGCAGGCCCACTGATGCTACTTTTAAAAGAATTGGCCTCAAATCCCCCATCCTCCATTGGTCCTCTCCGCACTCACTTTTTCATCATTATGGCAAGCCCACATTCAGACCGCAGGGTGACCATCCAGCCACCTGAGAGCAACCTATGTATTCCCAGCTTCACACTGACCCACACTTTCACAAGGCCCCACAGAGACAGACACAAAAGGCAGACTGGAGATGATTAGTGTCTCTGCCTTCTTTTTGATTAACTTTAAGACTCCATTTCTTCTGAGCTCTGGAGTGTATACCATGGCTGATTTTCATGGGTGTCCTTCAACCTCCAAGTATATTATGAAAGAAAAATAAAAATGAAAAAACTTACACATGAGAAATGTCCAAAGAATACCATCCATTCCAAGGCTGGTGTAGTAAGAAGGCTTTCAGGGCAAGGGAGGCCCTTGGAATAAGGAGATACGGGCACCACACAGGCTCTAGACCAAAAAAAAAGAAAGAAAGAAAGAAAAATTCTTTTTAAGTAAAATAAGGTATTAAACTTTGGTACTGCTTGAATCATAGACTTAGTATAATGACCAAACAGATACCAACAATGGTCGTGATTTTAAAATATTAAAATAATTATATTTACTTGGCCACTGGCTTTTTTTGTTTTTTGTTTTTTCTTTTTTTAATTTCTTTTTTTAATAACTGACAACAGAATACATTATAATTCATATTACACATATAGAGCACAATTTTTCATATCTCTGGTTGTATATATAGTATATTCACACCGATTCTTGTCTTCATACATGTACTTTGGATAATGCTGTCCACCACATTCCACTATGACTGCTAACCCCCTGCCCTCTCCATTACCCTCCTACCCTTCTGCCCTATCTAGAGTTAGGCTGTCTATTCCTCCCATGGTCCCCCTCCCTACCCAACTATGAATCAGTCTCCTTATATCAGAGAAAACATTCAGCATTTGTTCTTTTGGGATTGGCTAACTTCACTTAGCATCATCTTCTCCAACTCCACCTATTTATCTGCAAATGCCATGATTTTATTCTCTTTTATTATTGAGTAATATTCCATTGTGTATGTATGCCATATTTTTTTTATCCATTCATCTACTGAAGGGCATCTAGATTGGTTCCACAGTTTAGTTATTGTGAATTGTGCTGTTATAAACATTGATGTGGCTGTGTCCTGTAGTATGCTGTTTTTAAGTCCTTTGGGTATAGACTGAGGAGAGGGATAGCTGGGTCAAATGGTGGTTCCATTCCCAGTTTTCCAAGTTGTCTTCAACAAATGGTGCTGGGAAAACTGGAAATCCATATGCAACAAAATGATATTAAACCCCTATCTTTAACATGTGCAAAACTCAAAGTGGATCAAGGACCTAGGAATTAAACCAGAGACACTGTGTCTAATAAAAGAAAAAGTAGGCCCAATCTTCATCATGTTGGATTATGCCCCAACTTCCTTAATAGGACTCCTATAGAGCAAGAATTAAAATCAAGAATCAATAAATGGGATGGATTCAAACTAAAAAGTTTCTTCTCAGCAAAAGAAACAGTCTGTGAGGTGAATAAGGAGCCTACATCTTGGGAGCAAATTTTTTACTCCTCACACATCAGATAGAGCACTAATCTCTAGGGTATATAAAGAACTCAAAAAACTAAACACCAAAAAAACAAATAACCCAATCAATAAAAGGGCCAAGGACCTGAACAGACACTTCTCAGAAGAGGATAAACAATCCATCAACAAATATATGAAAAAATGTTCATCATCTCTAGCAATTAGAGAGACGCAAATCAAAACTATTCTAAGATTTCATCTCACTCCTGTCAGAATGGCAGCTATTATGAAGACAAACAACAATAAGTGTTGGCGAGGATGTGGGGTAAAAGGTACATTCATACACTGCTGGTGGGACTGCAAATTGGTGTAGTCAATATGGAAAGCAGTACAGAGATTCCTTGGAAAACTGGGAATGGCCACTGGCTTTTTACAACTCAGCCTCATGACCGACCCCTCCATGTTGAGTACACATAATTACTTTACATTACCCAAATTTATCAATTATGTTGCCAATAGACTTCAGACTGTGCTACCCAATTCAACAGCCAATAGTCATGTATGGCTACTGAGCATTTAAAAAATGGCTAGCATTATGAAAGAAATGACTACAGTTTATCTCACCTAAATTAAAACTGATTTAGTCATTAGATAACTTTTAGCCATGTTTGGATCCATAGTTATTTTTTTTAGTGGAAAATTTTATAAAATCCAAATAGAGCTCAAGTATCTCCACTGAAATTTGTCCTCTGAATTAATATAACAATTTATTTTGCAATAAATGCAAAATACTCACTGAATTATGAACACCAAGTGCTAAGAGATACAAATACCTCATTAGTAATTAGGTAAGTTAAAGGCAGCCCAACCAATATCAGCAGTATCTTGGCAGTGCCTCCAGTTTGAACATAATGAGAAAGGGCAGGTTTTTAAAACCTTACTAATCCAAAAGTACCAAATATAGACTCTGCAAAGGCACAGACATTTCTCAGAGTTGACTTACTAAAGACTAAATGAGTTTCTCAAGCACTTTTCTACAAAAATAGAGTCTGGAGTATGTACCAAAGGTATGCTAAGAGAATACCCAATGCAGAAAGTTCCTGCTCTGCTCCAGGTAGGATCACAGGAACTATTTCCTTCCACAAGTATCTTCCAAAGATGAACACTGCACTTCCTAAGACAAAAGCTGACTTTTTTTTTTTTTAATATTTATTTTTTAGTTCTCGGCGGACACATCTTTGTTTGTATGTGGTGCTGAGGATTGAACCCGGGCCGCACGCATGCCAGGCAAGCGCGCTACCGCTTGAGCCACATCCCCAGCCCAAAAGCTGACTTTTAATCTCTCAATTAAGAAGCCAGCAGTCTTATCACTAGATTCATCTAGATTCATCTCCTCTGATGAGTTCTTTTAAATTCTGAGTAAGTCATGATGAATGTAGAGATACTTGATCTTGTTAACAAACCACACAGAAATGGGTCAGAAAGGGACACTTAGGAAACCCAAGTTGGGAATGACTGGCACCTGCAGTTACCATGAGCACACATCTCAGCAGTCATAAACTCTCAAGATTAAAGTTCATTTATTTTCTCATACTCAAGACTTCTGAAAAATGAGACTGAAATGAAAAAACAGCAGCTCTTTCTCTAGATGAAAATAGCTTGTGGCAAAACTACTGGTTTCAGAGCATCCTTTCATGAGAATTCCATACCAGTTAACTCCTGTTCATCCATTCTAAAACATGTAGACTTCATAGACATCTCTAGGACTCGGATGCAGCCATCATCAGACGCCAAGATCACTTTATCTGATGTGCACCAGTCTACGTCCAATATCCGAAAGGTCACATTTCTTCCACTTCTTAAACTGCTCACCATCTGAACCTGCAAGGGTGAAAGTTGTCATCACTATCAGACAGAAAAGAAAACCTTTATTATTCTGGATTAAACTATCAAGGAAGACAGTGCAGTGTGGCTAGGCCCCAAGCAAGGGCAGAACTCAGCAGCCTCTCCTGGCCTATCTTCCACATGCAGCCTATCTTTTAAAGGTTTCAAATGCAATGGAAGACCTGTGAAGCTGTCACCTTTAAAACAAATACTGCACAAGTAAAATATTAAAAGAAGAAACTAATCAGTTAGGAGATGCTTGACACACCTATTACACAGTTTTTCCTCTCTAAATCAGGAGAAGAGGAAAAACAAAACCAGCCCCTGTGACTGGTAGCCTCATTTATGTTTTACCCTCATGGGGTTGCCTACCTCTTTAGTATCCCACACTTCAGCACCATCATTGTACATTGCTATTAATTTTTGGTTTCCTTTGCCAGGAGCAAAACGAATCTTCCTCACCCAACTCCGATGTGTTGGTATTCCCCTAAAGACAAGCCAAAAAAAACCAATACAATTAAGAGAAAATCTAGTCTCCAGGAACTGTCCAATGTCTCTTTCTAGCTCTGTTTCTGATAACAGGAGAACAACTTTACGTTCTGGGATGGGGTCTGCATTTGACAGGAAAGCCTGCCCATCAACAGCTGCTTTTGCCTAGACCATTTGCAGGTAAGTGTTTACTGTGAATGATCCAGAGCTTGGCTCAAAGCCCTTCTTCCCAAGTTCAGGTGATAAGGGACCCAAGGCTTGAAGCTTCACTTGGCCATGTTTATTGGTCCTGTTTGTAAGTCACAGGACTTCAATGAGACTATACCAAGAGGTTACTTATTACCATTTCTTTTCTTTCTTTTTTTTAAACAAAGATTTCATTCTTGGCTCATACCTGGATACTCTGCCTTTCAAATCCCAAAAATTTAAATTTCCATCCATGTCTCCAAGCACTAATGTATCTCCTTTCCAAGCAATGCAGGTAATACTACCCATACTTCCCTAGAAAACAACAGCAATGAAAACACACATAAATAAGTTTTCTGGGTAAATCAATAGAGAAGGGATGCCTTTTGAGGGAGAAATACCTTGGAAGAAAGCAAGCTATATGAAGAAAGTAAAGGAAAATCTTTCCAGAGAACTGATTTTAACTTATTTCTCACTGCAAAAGGACAAATAAATTCATCCCAAGGAAAACATCATTAATTTCATACTAACTATGCATTGATTTTTCTATTGAAAAAGAAGAACCAGAACTTTACTGATATTATCTCGAATTTCTGCAAAGAAGTTACAAATAGCAATTTAATTATAAGAATGAAACACAACTGTAATAAATTCAACTGGGAAGAAGAGGACTCAGTTCCCACAGATGTGCAGAGGTGGTACTGCAGACAGCTTGGCAGCCTGAGTGCTGGACTCAGCCAGCCTGGACTAGACTCTCAGCTTTACCCACTGAAACTGGCATGGACTTGGGGCACATTTATTTAACCTTTCTGTGTCTGGGATTTATCACTAACAGAGTAGAGTAAGCTCATGAAACTTTAGAAGATGTTCCTCAGTGTTAATAAATTTATAAAGGTAAAGGCCTTAAACCATGTCTGCCACACTATAAAGACTTGATATATGTTAGCTATTAAATACTATTACTATTTAACTGCTTCTCTATTTATTAAATTAAGTCTTGGTTTTGCATTTATAGTAAAATATAAGAATTCACATGATGTCCAATGGTTAGGAATAGGAAATGATGTTTGACAAATTGACTATTAACTGACACTGCCACCTACACCAAATATTGCATAAATCCTTGTGGCAGTCAAGAAATAAAGGAGAAGATGGCTTAAAATTAATATTATAATGAACTCAATAAGAAATTTATTTATATTAATTAAATGAAATTTTGTATATAAATACAATGCTCTCAAACCTTATTTCTATTTTCTTGACCAAACTAACATACCATTTAAGAATTTGCCTTTAACTTTAAAAAAGTAGAACATTACAGTTCAAATTATCCTAGAAATCATTGTCACTCGGGCTGGGGATATAGCTCTGTTGGTACAGTGCTTCCTTTGCAAAATCAAAGCCCTGGGTTCCATCCCCAGCAACACACACACACACACACACACACACACACACACACACACACACAAGAAATCATTGTCACCAGCTTTGAGTTCATGGTGATGTACTAATACAACTGCAGGGACTGTCCAGACCTTTCTATCTGAGTGCAGATGGGACACAACCACATGGAGGTACAGAGGAGCTTGGAGAAGAAGGGCTGAATACCTGCATTGTGGTGCTAAATAATCCCAAACCTAAGGAGAGCACACTACTTGATACTGCTATGCTGCCTATGTGTGAAATGGGACATTCAGTGATCACAGGTAAAACTGGTATAAGACAGAGACATTCACTGTCTGTTCCAGCTTTCTTAATAAGCACAATTACAGAATTCTCCACATACACATTATTTAAAATATGTCAAGCTTTCTCCTTCCTTTTGCCATTTTATATACTCCACAGTTCTAGGGTCAAAATCCAGAGGAAGAGTTTCAACTCAAAATGAATGTCAAATACTTTACATTTGAGAGCATATTAAAATAAATATTGGATTAAAACAAACCAAATCTCAGCCTACATTCTATATCAGTCACTGGAAAACAATTTCAGAATGTAAAAATAACAAATAAAAATTTGTTATTGATAAATTTCTCACATACTATATAGATGTCAATTTCCTTTCCCTAAAAGCAATGTGCTCTAAAATATTTACTAATTTCATTGAAGGCTGCATTCTCATGAAGCTGGTCATTCCTTCAGGGAGTTTTATCTTGCTGGCAGAACAAAGACTTGCTATATCCTTACTCAGGCCTCTACGAAGAGATGGGATTCTAAAAACTCTGAGGTGCAATGACAATTCTGAAAAAAGCACTTATAAAATGGAATACTCACATGTCTAATATCGAAATACTTAAAATTTCTCTAGGGCATGGGCTGGGGAACGGCATTTCAAAAATTACTCAAGAGTTTCTACATTTTACTCTCAATGTGCAATAATTAGAAAACAGAGAGACTGGGCTGTTATTGCATGGCACTGGAAGAGCTCAGATGGTGCTTTCTTTGGGGTTCCAGAGGAGGAGCCATATAGAGTGCTAAGAGAGTAAACTGGGACTTTCCAAAGGATGACTCCATTATGCTGAAACTCTATGGCTCAATTCTAACAATAGTTTTTCATTTAAAGTTCTTTACTATTATAATTACCAAACAAGCTTCCACTTTTGTATTATTTTATCCTTCCAAAATCCTGAATATGTTTGGCAATATTAGGTACCACTAGGTTTCAGGTGTGATTTGTTCTATACAATAATAAAGATCAAATTACATTTTGAAAAGCACTCTTGAATGTTAGCTTCAATTTAGAAGTCATAAAGGTTATTTTGTTTGTTTGTTTTAGAAAAAATAATCAATTCTTCTACAATTGTTAATATGGAAGATTGGAGCCATCTCCTAGGAGGTCCCCACTGATTCTGCCTTTTGGTACACATGGCCCTTGGTAGTCGCTTCTACAGGAAAAGGGTTGATTTGAGAATAAATTGCATACTACAATGGAAATGATAGTGTGACTTCCCTCTTGCTTTCTGCTGGATCACTCCAGCAGAAGCCAGCTGACATACCATGAAGAGACTCAAGGAGCCTGACAGAGAGGGTCCCAGGAGGAAGAATGAAGGCCTCTCACCAACAGCCAGCAATTTGTAATAGCCATTAAATGAGCCATCCTGGAAGTGGATTTGTTGGCCCCCCTGTATTTGAAATAACTGCAGCCCTGGCCAACATCTTGACTGTAATTTCAGAAGACTGTGAGCCTGATGATGAGGGGATTGGCCTTTCACCAGAACATCCCAATTTTAGAAGGCAACTTTAAGTAAATGAATTTTTTACTTTTTTAAAAAACTTTAAGTAAATGGAGATTTAAAAAATCTTCTCATTCCTCCATTTAACCATTCTAGTAGTTATTAGTTAACAAAAGCATTTTTAAAATTCATCTGTTAAAAACAACCTGTTAGATGAATGTTAACAATAAATCTTAGTTAGAGGATTCCATAAGGCCAAAAAAAGGTGTGGGGGGGATGTATATGTATAGATATAGATGTAAATACTAATACTATTACACTTAGAATTCTGATTACTATTCTCCATAAATAATGCTAGACTCTATAAGTCAAATCTGTCAGAGAAATTCCTGAAATGGAAATAAACAGATGATTAAGTTAGACCTGAGTTTCAAACACGGTTCTGCCATATAAATAAGCCAGGTAACCTTGAGAAAAGTTACTTATTCTCTTTCAGTTTCATTACAGATAAAATGGAGATAATTACACACCAATTATTATGGGGATAATAATGAGTAGTACATGGCAAATATTTCATCAAACAGTTACAATGTTTTTCTCTAGCAGTATAGTGCAATTTTAATCAGTTATAATGTCTTCTTGAACAGTAAAATTTATTTATATGAAGTTTTTTTGAGGAAGCCTTCCAATTTAACTATGCCTTCACTGACTATGGATCACAAAATCTTTGATAAGAACTGTGATGGAGATTTAATCAAGGGTTAGACTCACATCTGGTGGAATCCGAGCACTATCTTTCACAGAGTTTCCTTCAACAGTGAGATGATAAACTTGGCCATCATTATCGGTAAATACAAAATGCTCCCGAGCAGAGATGTTCTGGCTGAGTTCAGATTTACTTTCTGCCTCCTGCAACAAGCTTTGTGATAGAGAAAAATAAGATTTTTTTTTTTTCCCTTATAGTGACACTCATCATTAACTAACTTGCCCACAATCCAGATGCATTAACAAGAGGTCCAAAACCATTTAAAAAGTCTAAAATAAATCTTGCTCAGCTAATAAAGTAAAAATATAAAATCACTTCTAAATAGTTATATCATGGGAGAAAGTTTATCCAGTATGGGGGAAAATAGTATTATAAATGTAACAGAAACTTTTTTTTTTTTTTTTGCTACTCAACTCAATCAACAGAAGAGTGGTGTTCCACTGACCTCTCACAGTCTCTGAAGCTTTTTGTTTTTAAAATGGTGTGGATAGGGATGATATAAAAATTTAGGATTTCCAAAGCATTTTCTGTGGTGTACAGAATAACATGAGCTATCTCTATGTTTACACTACATTCATCTGAATTTTGGAAACTGAAGTGAAAGGAGCAGAAGGGCACAAAATGAACATATTCACTAAAAGATAGATGGGTGAATAGTACTGCATGTTACTGAATGCACTAAGTAATACAAAAATAAAATTAACTTTTCAGATTTTGGTTATATACTGAAATATGAAACCAAGTATGTTAAAAAAACAAAGTCTAACCTACTACAGCAGATGCCTTTAGATGACACTTGTCAACTTCACAGTCACAATACTGACAGTATAAATGATATTGGAAGGAAATGGCAAAATGTACCTGATCACTGAGGACTCCACGATACTCAGCTCTGTGTCTGAGACAACAGTCTGGCGGGCCATGGCCTCTCGGGTAGCAAGCTGTTTCTTCTTCAGGCTCTTCAGGTTGTGAGATGGTGACCACTCCTGTGAAGCAAACACAGACAAACCCAGAAGTGCCAGGTCTCCTCTGCCAAAGCATCCTTCCAGAATATGGCACACTCCCCACTGGCCAGTACCACTTACTATTGCTGCATGTGAATTGTTCTTCAGATTATACCTTTTTATAGGAAGGCCAAATGAATGTATTTTAATCAGAGCATAAGGTAGAAAACTTAACGACCATTTTGATGCTTTCTCTTTTACAAAATGAAAAAAATGAATTCAATTGTGGCATCTCCTACTCCTCAACTCCCAAGCCTACCCTTCACCTGCTCAGGGTAAGAATCATGCTCCTGGAATCAGGGCCCATTATCAGGCCTGGCACTGTTCCTCTTGTTGATTCTTTTATATACCCGCCAATTCCAATGCTTTTAATCCAATATCTTCTCATTTGTAAAAGTTCCTAAAGAGTAGTTATTTTACATAATTGCATTTCTAGTTTACATAAGTAGTACTGCTATACAGCATTATTTCTTCCTCTTTTCATTATTCTTAACATATTTTATGTCATCTCCCTATTGGTTCTGCATAGTAGATAACACTCCACAGGCATTCACCAACATTTAATCTGCCTGTTCTCTCAGCAAAGGACACCAGATTGCCTCCAAATTCCCATCATGACAAATGACACTGCAGTCAAAATACTTATAAAAGTTCATTTCTGACCCGGATGCTCAGTGCTCAAGGATTCCTACCGTTGCATCTCACCCACAGTTCACGCTATCTGCTTTTCCAATTTTTGTTAGTCTAAAAGGTATATCGTGGTTATTTCCCTTTGTGCATCTCTGAAAAACAATGAGTTTTATTTTTCTTTTCTTTGATTTTTCTTTTCTTTTCAACAGCACTGAGGAATGAGCCCACAGGGTCCATACCACTGAGCACACCCCCAGTCCTTTATATTTTAAAATAGGTCGATAAGTTGCTGAGGACGGCCTCAAACTTGCAATTTTCCTGTCTCAGATTCTCAAGTCACTGGGTTTACAGGCGTGCAGTGCCATGTCGAAGGAGCTTGAACATTTTTACATGCTTGTTGGCCTTTTGGGTTTCTCTGTCATATATTAAATGGTCACACTCTGTCCATTTTTCCAATGGGATTCCTGTTTCTTCATTGTTGATTTGTAGGAGTTCCTAGTTAACTTTAGACACAGGAACATTTCTTATTTGACAACGGTACCCTTAATCAAACAGCATTAATTGGGATGAAGTCAAATTCATTAGTTCTTTTTTTTTAGTCTGGACTTCTAATGTACTCTCTTGCCCCTGTTCACAAAAATATTCTTTTGTACTTAGTTTTATTAATTTTATAGCCTTCCTTTTTTACACACAGGTCTTTAATCTTGTGGAGACCCCTCTTGTACATAGCTTTAGTTTTCTTCCTCAGGTAAGCCACTTTCCCCAACAGTTTCCTACAGTCTGCCCATCCTCTGCTTTGGTGCTGTTTCACTGCACATTCAGCAATTGAGTAGTCACACAGGTCTGTTTCTGGGCTCTTTGTTAGGTTGGTCCATTTCCTGTTCTTGTGTCAGTACAACACTGATTTTACTTCCATAAGTTTTATCATACGTTTTAATATCAGAGAGTGTGGGCCCCATGCTCCCACATTTACTCCTCGTTTTTCAAGGATAATAGCCATTTCTTCTGCTTATCAGGTTCCTCAAAATATCCAACTGGAATTGCACTAATCTAATATTAAATTAACCCATCCTAGAAAATAAACAGTTATCTCTAATTAATGAGATAATCTTCCCTCAAAAATTTTTAACAAGAAAAACACTTGGCAGTAATGATGGCAATTTAAGCTAAAGAAAACAAAATATACCACATATTTAGATACCTAAATTAACTAGTGTTTAAACTATAACTTACCAAAGCAGTTATTGCAGGAAAATTTTTGGACATTTCCCTAAGAAGGGTACAAGTCCTAACATCCCATAATTCCAGTGGTTTATCTTTGAATACAACTGCCAAATACTGCCTAAAATGAACCAAATATAAAAATGAACAAAATTACTAAATAAGCTCCTTTTGCAAGAATTTCTTCATGAATTAGTACAAATTAAAAGTTAAATAAATCAGAAAGCTCAGATGACACATTTGAAGCATATCAACTTAAACCAAGTCAGCCCCCATGATTAATAGCTATAAGGAGGTGAAGCTCTGAAACGACCTTTGGGAGTTACATACACCCTCCTCACATTAGGGAGGTAGATTACCTCAGAAGAAGGCGTGGCTGGGTTCTCAATAACTCTTCTAAAGCTCTAATTCTCACATCTGCCATGGGAATACTACCACCTACGTCAATGAATTAGTACACAGGTTGCGATAACAATTAAAAGTATATTAAGTTTCTATCATCCCACCACAGTTAAGTATGCAACAAATAAAGCCACTTCGTTCAGTCTTTCAAGCCTGGAAGTACAGAAGGAAATCGGTGAAAGCAATTCCACAAAGGTGAACTGATATCTCAGTAACCACTGCAAGAAACTGAACCATTATACATAAATGATGGCTAACATCAAGGAAATGGGACAAAGTAGGAAGATCCCCGTACCCAGCACATCAAAGGACTCAGAATCTTCCACTCGGTATCATGTCTGCAACTTGATAATTATAGGGCTTCAGGCAAGCCACATAACCTTTTTGAATTTTACTCTATCTTTAAAATTGTGTTAATAATACCAACCATAATACCAATTATTAACACAATTTTAAATATAGAGTAAAATTCACCTCACAAAATGCTAGAAGGACTAAAGAGATAAGAACATTAGACACCTCAATGGACTATGTAAATACAGTACACTGCTTATTATGTCTAACATAACAGCATGTCTATAAAATACTAATGTTAAACAATGAGATACCCGCTAAGAAGATCCACTGCAAAAGAGGAAATTAATTCTGACAACAGGGAAATGGCCTTCTAGATAGAGTTACAGATGTGACAAATGACAACAGGAAAGGCAGTGTGTACTGGGAAACATGCACCTTAAATGCAGAGTATATGGGAAAAATCAAAAAAAAGAAGATTGAAATGTGAATTTTGGTTCACACTATTAGAGACCTTAAATGCCAGCTAGGTTAAAAAAGGATGCTCCCCTATTCTTGACACAGTTAATCTATGTGTTCTGAAGCAGGGAACTTCAAAACCTGAATGTTTTGAAGCAGGGGAACTGTGATCAGTGTTTTAGGCGTATGAATTTAGCCAAATGTTTAGAATGAGAGTGAAAACAGAAGAAATTGGAATCCTATCAGTACAAGCAACTCTCAACAATTTTAGTCTTGGAGCTCCTTTGCACTCTTAAAAATTATTGGGTACCTTTAAAGGACTTTTGTTTATGCACATTAGACCAAATGATGTTTTATGTATTAAAGATTAAACTAAATAAACTAAAAAACCTTTACTAATTCATTTAAAATGAAAAAATAGAAAATATAAAATAACTAGCAATATGGTAGATTTAAACACAAGCCATATTGATAATTACACTATGTATAAATTATTTAAATACTAAAATGAGAAGGCTGAGACCGTCAGGCCAAATAGAAAAACAAGCCCCAATTACATGCTATCTATTAAGAAACAAACTTCAAATATAAAGACAAGGGTAGATTACAAGTGTAAAGATGGAAAACTACAAAACACTAACCAAGAGAAAGCTGGAGTGGTGATACTAACAGCACTCAAATCAGACTTATTTCCAAATAAATAATAGTACTGAGGATGAGATATTCATAATAATAAAGAAATCAACAAGTCAAAGGATATAAACATGTATGTACCTAATAATAGCTTCAAAATAGCCAACGCAAGGAATTCTTCACAAGAAAAATAAATACAATACTAAAGTTAGAAATGTCAACAATCTCAGTCCTTCATAGAATAAGCAGGTAGAAATTAGTAAGAATATAGGAGACTTGAATAACAGTATCAACCAACTAGACAAGACATGGAATACTCTAATCAACAGCAGAATATACCTTTCCAAGTTTGCATATGGAACATATACTAACTAACATTTTGGGTCATTAAACAAATCACATTAAATTTAAAAAACTGAGATAAAATGAAACATGTTCTATGGCCACAGTGGAAACTAGAAAACAACAAAAAGATGTATCTAGGAAAAACACCCAAATAGTTCAAAGTTTAAAAATACACCTATGAATACTCCATGGAAATGTTAAAATATTACACAACAATTCAAAAAATTATAGGTTATAGAAAAAAATATTTCTTACATAGCATTAAATGCTTATATCAAAATTTCCAGGATTTAAGATCCTGGAACACAGCAAATATGTCGGCTCTCTCACCACTTCTATTCAACATTTACTGGAAGCCGTCATCAGTGTGATGAAGCAAGAAATAAAAGGCTTACAGACTGGAAAGAAATATGTAAAAGTGTCTTGCCAGGTGAAGCACTGCACGCCTATAATTCCAAAGGCTTGGGAGGCTGAGGCAGGAAGACTGCAAATTCAAAGCCAGCCTCAGCAACTTAGTGAGGCTCTAAGCAACTTAGCCAGACCTAGTCCTAAATAAAATACAAAAAGGGCTGGGGATGTGGCTCAGTGGTTAAGCATCCCTGGATTCAATCCCAGTACCATCCCCCCCACCAAAAAAAGTGTCATTATTAGCAAATAACAAAATTATTTATGTAGGAAACCCTAAAGGACAAACAAAAATGCTACCAGAACTAATAAATAAGGTCAGCATGGTCACAGATACTAGGACAATATCTGAAATTATTTCAGTATACAAATAATGAGTAATTGAAAATTGAAATTAAAAGAAGTAAAAAATTCCATTTATAATAGCATCAAAGAGAAATAAAAATTATTACATGAAGACTTACACACTAAAAACTTCAAAATATTACTAAAATTAAAGTCAACTTAAATATGTGGAGAGAGATATCAGGTTCATGAATTGCAAAACGTGTCAAGATGTCCATTCTTCCTACTCTGATATACGGATTCAATGCAATCTCAATCAAAATCATAGAAAGCTTTTTTGGTAAAACTGATAAACTGACCCTAAAATTTACATGGAAATACACAGATCCTAAAAAAGCTAAAATAACTTAGAAAACTATTAGGACGCTTACTCTTTCTTTCTTTGTTTTTTTGACTGACTTTCATTCAGTTTCTATTTTTAATATCTTTTTACATGTATTTTCTCTTGGAACAAAAAATTTCTGAAAATAAATGGGTCTAAATTATAAAGAAAATGAGTTCTTTCACTCAATAACCCCATGCTTAGTGGAAGTACACAAGAATTTCACAAGATTAAAAGAATAGTTTTTTTAATGGGTAAAGCACATTTATATCAACCCAACTACCACAGATCAAAAGTAGGCCACTGGTTTTATTAATCTAATGACATGTTAAGATTTCCCCAAATTACTTCTCTTTTTTAGAAGTGGGGAATTTAAAGTGATAGCAACTTAATTTGATGGCCAAAATATTTTCTTTGATGTGGGTGCACATCACCATTTATAATAACCAAGATATTTCATATGTAGTTTAGTATATTCCCACTTTCTTAAAAATCTTTTAACAAATCTATAAGATTTCATTAGATAACACCATAGATTTCTTCAGGTTGATACTTACTTCAAATGAGATACTTTAATCATTTCAATGGGCGATTCATCACTCCCTCGTTCACCACGAAAAGCAATGCTCCTTCCTTTAATTGCAAACATTAAAGAAAATGTGAAAAAGCACCAAAAACATGTAAGAAATAAGAAGCTATAATGATGTCATCTGATCAGTGCTATCCTGTCTCCTCCTGTTCATTCTTCCATTTACTTCTAAGATGTTTCTAATAATTAAATTCAAAAAATAGTCTCAATATACAATGACCTATCACTTATATTTAAATATCTATTTTATAAAAAGACATTTTCATTTGTTTTAAAAGTTTATTAAATATCATTTTCTAAAATTTCAAGGCATCTATAATAAAGCAATTGTCTACTACAAAAACTACATATATATTTAAAGTCCTATAAAATCTTCCAGGTTTCCAAATACTAAGTAGTAGAAAAAAGTCTCTTGGAACAAGTATTGACTATTTCTTGTCCCATATGCAAAATAAAGTATTTTGAACATGTTGCCACCAAAACATCTCTATACATGGAAGTCAGGGAACTATAATTACAGTGCTTATGTATGCTGTATAATTAGTTAACTGCTAGAAGAAAGAAAATGTTTCTCTATGAATAAAAAGTACACCAATTTTAATTCATGTCTGAATAAACATTTTAATATCATTTCTTAGATTTTGGTTACCTTGAATAAAAGAGAATGTAATGAATTAAAAGATGCTGAATGCTTCTCTGCTAAAGGCAGTCAATCTCATAGAATCTTACTATGCTATTTTTGTACCCCACAAACCTGTCCGTCTCTGACTCTGCTGGTCTGCTGTCTTCCTCAGAGGAAACTACAGGCTGGAAACTCCAATGCCCACTGGAGGAAGTCAGTAACTATTACTCTTGGCATTCATTCCTCAAAAGGTAAATTTTTAGTTACTACATTACTGGAGAGAGGGCCAGGGCCAGGGCAATGGCAATCAGGAAGCTGGGGCTGAAGGTCACTCCCACAGGTAACAACAGTCATTAATTAATTTTGAGACTACACTGAAAAAGGTGGGGCTAATTCTTTGAGTTAAGAACAACTATATCTTTGAGAACTTGGAAATATATATTGAGAATATACAAAAGCAATCATGCATGTGACTTATTACATATATGTGTCCTTATTACTTAAAATCATCTATATTAATTTTATTACATTATTTTAAAGAAACATTTGTTTAAAAAAACCTATTCAAAATCACAGCCCATGTTATAACATGATGAAACTATCAATCCTATCAAAGCAATTTTCAATTGCTTTATTTTGAAACTCACTGGATTGTTTTAAATAATTTTGAATAAGTTACATTTACTGGAATGTTTTCTATTATGAAGTCTTCAAACTACCCACTGAGCTTTCCTTTCAGTCAGCCAGAGACTATCAAGACTATATTTTAACATTTAAAAACTATTTTGGGGGGATGGGAAGAAGAGAAGTTCACTGGATTAGACAAAGGAGAATGAAGGGAAGGGAGGGGGGATGAGAATAGGAAAGACAGCAGAATGAATCAGACATAATTCTCCTATGTTCATATACAAATACACAACCAGTGAAACTACACATCATGTACAACCACAAGAATGGGATCCTAATTAGAATAATTTATACTTTGTGTATATATGTCTAAATACACTCTACTATCATGTATATCTAAAAAGAACAAATAATTTTTAAAAATGAAAACTATTCTTAATCTATAAGTTTTTAAAGGAGTTTCCTACAAAGGCCCAAATTTTTTTTGCAGGGGGAGGGAGACAGGGACTTGAAGTCAGGGGCACTTTACCACTGAGCTACATCCCCAATCCTTTTTATTTTTTTATTTTGAGACAGGGTCTTGGTAAGTTGCTGAGGGTCTGGCTATGATGCTAAGGCTGGCCTCCAACTTGCAATCCTTCTGCTTCAGCCTTCTGAGTCAACTAAAGGCCCAAACTCAAAGCAGAGAAGCTAAAAGTGTAACTATAAACAGTTATTTTAAAATTAATATTTTAGTTTTATATAACAAAATACTTCAACTGGACTGAGTATCATATTTTTTTAACGAATCTGTCTGTTTAGGCTAATGTTATTCCATTTTATCATGTATTTGTGTTAACAATATTTCCCTAAAAACAATGATGAGATTTTTCTGGGGCAATTATTACAAAACAAAAGAATGAATATATAAACCCAGAATGTAAGAAAAAACTCCTAAGTGAAAGAAAATATTCTGGAACATGTTCTATAAATAGCAGCATCTTTGACAAATATGACAAACAATGGTGAATCTTTTAACAGTCTAAACATACAAACCTGTTGGAAGGTCAACCAGCTGAAGTTCATTTCTCACTAATCCCATATTGTTTGGTGTTGAGGTAGCAAAAGAAAGAAAACCTGTCAAACTTGTCCATTCAATACCCCTAGAAATAACAAAGATTAATTTAATACAGTTTTTGTTTGGAAAGTTTATTTGAAAAATAAGGTTTTCCTAATATCTAATTTTACTATAAATTTCAATTAAAAACTACTAGTGTTTTAATATTAAAAATACTTTCAGTATTAAAAATACTTTAATTCAGAACTTATTATCATATGTTTCTGACACAAAATTATTTCTAATTTAAACTTTATCTATGGATATAGTAACATGATAATCATCAGAAGTCATGCTATCATTAAGAGGATTATTAAAATTTGGCTAGGGAGTCATATCACAGGAATTTCCAAGAGTTTCAATTGCTTAAAAAAAAAGTGCTACAGGAATATTCTGAGTAGAACGCTTAAAGTTGAGTACATTTAGGAATTTTATAAATTTTATCAAAATCTTAGTTAAACAGAAATTCTTAAAGCAAAGACTATGAACTGAGCAATTTCATATGGAAGTAGATGAAAATTTCAAATAGTATATCAATTAGAGAAAAGCATAAGGCAAAGTCTCAAAAAGAAAGACATGCTGACACAACAGCAACTGATAAATCCAAAGCCCTGGGGGTCTTGTGAATGTGGGACTTGACAATAAGTGACAACACATTCCTTCCTGCTAACAAAACTAGACAGTGTACACCAACACAACACAGAGGGGGAAAAGAAAAGGTGCCATGGAACAAGAGGATTCCTCAGAGTCCTGAGAAAAAGGCTCTATGTTGCTTCTATGCAGTGAAAGCTGGCTGGGAGTGAAATCTAAATTTGGTTCTATATGCAACTGCTCATTGGTACTTAGGGACAGTGTTTTCAAAAACAAGATATTGTCAATGGCTGCTCTCAAAATACAAAGACAGAGCTGAGTAGTTGTGATAGAGGTTTTATGACCTAAACATCATAAGCCTAAAATATTTATTATCTGTCCCTTTACAGAACACATTTAACAAACCCTGATCTAGTCTATCTATTTCTAAACTGATTTTAATGCAATTGCTAGATTTAGTATGAATATTGCTTTACTTTTCTTGCTCATTTTCCCAAGGAGGTATAATGGCTTCCTGCATCAGGTCCAAACTCCTCTCTGTGGCTTTCTACCTCATCCTCCCTAAGTAAACTCCAATCATATGCATCTTATCTGCTACTTTACTAGAGTAATCTGACTCACTAATCCCTATGAATGTACCTGCATTCTTGTCTTTTAGCAGAGGAACAAACATAATCCAAAGAGAACTAAAACAAATATTTCCAATAGGAGGTGACAGTTTTTGTTATCTAGGTTTTTTTAAATGTAAAATTGTGTTGAAACAGAACTTAAAACTGAGTTCTTGGACAACTGAACCCAGAATCTTGTGCGTATGAGGCAAGCACTCTACCAACTGAACTATATCCCCAGCCCATTGATGGAATTTTTGTACCTAAAATGACCACTCTCCTTCCCTCTACAGATGCTGCTATAGTTAAGTACCGGCTATAGCACTTATTCACTGTGATTTCTCTGCATCTCTGTTTCCCCGCTTATTATGTAGAAATAATAATAGTAAGTGAAAACAGAAGGACTGGCACATAACCCATGCTCCATGCACTGGCAATCACCACCTTCATAATTACTACTCTTATTTCAAGAGCTAACTCAAGCCCCATTTTCTTCATCAGGTCTCTCCATGTACTGAACTCAAATCACACCCACAATGAACACCATATAATTTCATTAATTATTCACTAGAAAAGTTCCTTTGTCTCCTGTTTCTTCTTTCTTTTCTCCCACAGGTAACAATACTCATTAATTTTTCTACGTAGCATGAACAAAAGAAAAGGAGTCAATTTGGAGTTATTCCACTCTCTTTAAGTCTAGTAGCTTTAATCAGATCTATTTGACCACAAAATCCCTAAGACCCACCCTCCAAGCCTTGTCCCTAACAGTGTGAACTACCTCCAGTACAGTGAAGCCACTATCTCTAGACACTAGTAACTCTATCCTCCCATTCCTCATTCATGATTTTTAAAAATTTATCTGTTAAGAACCAAGTTAGTGACTTGTGCTGTCCTTCTGGAGCTTACATTCTAACAACAAAGAGACCCCATACATGTACGTTCTGCGTTACCTGTTGTGAGAGACATTGCTGTGGAGCTCAACAGGGGCTGTTTTAAGAGTCACCCATGACTTGGTCTCAGGGCAGGCAGGGCTTCCTGGAAGACCATTAAAGCTGACACCCAAAGGGCAAATAGGGTTTTGACCTAAGCCTGAGCCACTGAGGAAACAAGTGTGAGTGGCTGAGGAACAGTGTGCTAGACTGCATTCTGTGAAGGGAGGTATCATGACTCTCCAGGCATGTGACAGGCACTGGGGATTCTGTTAGACTTAATGAATGATGTCCAAGAAAAGCCTAGCACTCTTTCTTGTGTTTATTAGTGCTATAAGTTCTTGTTGCCCAAAGCTTGGTCCTTGTCCCTGATGCCAATCCAATAACAAGGACGGAGTTTTGAGAAAAAGGAAAAAGGAGGCTTATTGCTTTGCTAGCAAAGGAGAAACACAGGGGACTCCTGTTCCAAAGGCTGTGATTCTGCCCATCAGCAGGAACAGGGGGCTTTTTATAGAGATGATTCAGAGAAAATGAGATTAGTGGAGGAGGAGGTTAGGGAAAAAAAGATCAGAGAAAAGATGATCAGGGAGAAGAAGGTTGGGAAAAAGCAAAAAACAAACAAACAAAAAAATGCGTAAGTTTGAAAGCCACAAGGGATATAGTCAAAGCATCAAGTTACATCCCAGTGTGTAGGATGTACAGATCCAAGATGGGCCAACTGTAATCTAGCAGAAGCCTATTGCCTTTGAACAGATTATGGTGGAAGCTGATATATCCAATAACTACAGAAGAGAATAAAAAAATCAAGATGGACTTCAAAGTGGATAAGAAGGGGATTATTTCTCAAAGGAATGAATAATTTTGTCAAAGGAAGCTGAGCTCACACTGCCCTTGGGATTAGAACACTGCTATCTTGGTTTAAATACACACTAAGGTCTGTAAAAGACCAAGAACAGCAGCTCACTCTCCAATCTAGGACTTTAAGAACTCCTAGCCACTGAACAAGTGTAACCTTTGAACTTATTAGCAGGTATCTGTGGATCTGACTCCTATAGGTCCCTAAGCTAAGCCAAGCACACTGACCATTTACTGGGGCTGCTACATAGACTACTGCTCAACATGGTGGTAGTCAGAAGCACACTTTTGAAATGCCTAAAAGTACTAAGATTCTTCTGCAAATTTATAGACAAGAATGGAGATCACCTTACTTTCTACAAATCACTCAATTTAATCAAAGTCAATCAGTGTTCTGATATCTATAAAAACTACTGTTAATAATTTTTGACACCCAAAACAGTACTGGGCAATATTATTTTAAATAGCCTAGTATACACAAACACAAACTAATAATCTAAGAAAATTAACATGTACCACTTCATCTTGTTCACTTTTAGGTTTTCTCCAATGAATTATAAGCATCAAAGCCTTTGGCTCAATAGATGTTTATAAAGCATTCTGGTTAAAAGATCACAGTTTTAAAGCACATACACACAACCATCTGCAGTTACACAGTCCCTGGCCACATGTATACCCAAGATTCATTTACAAGGTAGAAAAACAACTTTCTAAAAGTTAGCTTTAATTTGCACATAAAAACCTAGCATTTATTGGGTTTATTGCTAATCAGTTCAGAATTTTTTATAACACATCTGTGAAGTCTTCATAATAGCTTTTACTTGTAACATTAAAATTGCATTAATTAAAACACAAAGACAGAAGGATTTTAGCATCCTCTTGGGCAGCATCTCTAAATATAAAATAGATTAACTTTGAAATGACAATTAAGAGGGAAAATTCATATAAAAACTTGAGCATCTGAATATCATCATCCACAACACTAATCTGTATAAGCAGCATATCCCTTAGAGTTGTTCAGTATCCATCTAACACTATAAACAACTGCAGTATTACTCAATCAGAAATGTTATCACAGCATGTGTATAAGTAGTATACATAGTGACATCTACAACCTGATCAATCCAAGTTCACAGATCACTTAACACCAACACTTCACTGAGAGCTGCCAAAGGTTTTGGTATTCAGAAACAAAATGACAGTGAGTATGATTTTCCAGAAGCAAGCAGAAAATGCTTGGCATGAATCTTGGCCCATTTTTATTTTACTGCCAACATGGTTCCTTCTAGTATGGCATTTCTGAACAGGAGATTTAGCTCATGTACTGTTAAGTATATATAAAGGGCCCAGGCTCTGAAGTTCAAAAAGCCTAGAATGAATTCCATTTATCTCTTTCACAGATTACTCTGTAATTTGCGGTTTTTCCCTTCTCAAGTGGAAATACAATAGTGCCTACCCACTAGGGCTGTAGTGGGTATTCAGTGAAATGATACATGCAAAAGTATCAATAATTAACATAACCCTTTGAAAGAGCACTGGTTAAACAGAAAATTCAGATTGGTTGGAGTTAACCATAAAAAAAAATTA
Source organism: Marmota flaviventris (assembly GCF_047511675.1). Taxonomy (NCBI): domain Eukaryota; kingdom Metazoa; phylum Chordata; class Mammalia; order Rodentia; family Sciuridae; genus Marmota; species Marmota flaviventris. The sequence continues at coordinate 10,236,111 of NC_092501.1, forward strand.
CTATAGATGAAAGACGAGGGTAAAAAAAATATGTGAAGAGCAGAAACATTGACAAGGAGAAAGAGAAAAGATAAAAGCAGTGGCAGCAGAGACTACCGAAAGAAGTACAATCACATACTGCAGTCCTTAAAACAGAAGAAGATCAACAGCCTGAAAGAGACCAAATGTGCCCATGTTGCTGTAGCCCTGAAGTTCAATGCTTTTGAAGACACCACTACTCCAGGTAAGTGTATCAGGAAGGACACAGCCTAAGATGGCAATATATAGTGATTTGGTCTACACAACAAAACAAAGCAGTAACCCTTTTCATTATAATCAGAAGCTGTGATACTCAAAGGGTTAACCTCTCTCCATCCAGAAATTGCATTTACTCAGAACAGAGAATTCACTAAAGGTTAAAAATCTGTACATGAGGCTTACAATTATGTAATATACAGAAGATACAAGATGACCTTTCTTATGCCTTCATTAAAGATCAAAAATATACTGGAAATTTATATTATGTATGTGTGCAACTTTGCAATCTATCACTGTTAGAGCGAAAAAGGAAAGTAGTCTTGCACTCAGCGGAATAATGCTATCAAGCAGGTAGGTGTGCACTTTACAGCAGAAAGCAAAAGGTAGACTTCTGTCAACTTAGCCTTTTCTAGATATCTTTGTGCACACAACACTCCCACAGATCACATCTCAAAAATCAAAGAGTAAATCCAAGACATTTGGGACCTTTTCTGATGATATTTTAAACAAAGAAATAAGGTTAATCAACAGCTAAAATGCCTTTATTCAAATGTGTCATGAGTAGTCCTACTGACAGATCGTCACCAAACTGAAAAATACACTAAATAAGCCTAAATAAGGCAACATGGTGATTTCTATTGAGAAAATAACCTGGACTTAGGAGAAATAAATAAGATGCAGCAATAAAAGAAAAATAGGTTCTACTGCTTATGTCCTTTACAAAGAAAGCAATTAGTACTCATCCTTGATTAGCACAGCCATTAGCTGAACATTAATACTTACTATTTAGACTTTTCAGTGAAATAATCACCACTGCAGATTCATTGAATCAGAACATTTTCTGATCTCAACAGAACATGTTTTAGATCGCAATGTCACAGTGACTTACTCACTTGACTTCACATGAGTGGATGCTTAGCTCCTTGTGCAGCAGACCACTAGTGAGATGATATACCAGGATGGAACCGTTACTTGTACCTATTAAAGTGACATAACAGCAAATAAAAAGAAAATTAAAAAGATGTAACAGGAGAGTATTAACTTAGTGGGAATTCAAAGTTCCAATAAAAGTCTTCTCTCAAAATTTTAATCATTTTCCAACACTTATCTTTTATGAAAGAAACCCAAACTACATGCTAAACTACAATGCATTTCTCTGTCTTCTCATCAAAAATGGCCTAATATCAGATGCTCTGAAAACTTACTTAACTCGAGGGATAGGTTTGCACAGAAAAATTTTAAAACCTCAATCAATATACACAGCGATTTGAAGAAGCACTTTCCTAAGCTTTCTACACATGGGAGTTCATGCTTCTTGAGATTCAGAATGTTATTGTAGCTAGAACCTAGCTGAGCTCACTATCCAGTTTTTCCTATTTTTCTTTACAGTGTTTAATCTTATTTGACATATCAAGTAAATCATGACAAGGTAGTAAAATATGGTAGTTAAACTGTGGTTTCTATAGTGAAGGAAGCTTGGGTTCATGCTCTGGCTTTGGACACCTAAGTAAGTTACTTGCACAAAACTGAATCTGTTTTTGCCTCTTTAAAATAGAAATAATAGAAAATCTACGTGCTATAAATGAGAAAATATGTAAAGCACTTAGCACCACACTTAAACAAACTAATTACCTGGTAACTAATATTAACTTGGTTAACCAGTATTTCTGTTATCACTGTAATGAAACATTTTGTGGCCTCAGGCAATATGTCTAAAGTTTAAACAGAAAAGACATGGATATACCTGAGAAAAGGACTAATGGATTTATACAAAGCAAAAGAATGTAAGTAAAAATGCTAGGCCAATTCCAATTTTAGATTATTTGTGAATAAAGCTCCAGTAGTATTCTAGATAACTATTCTAGAAAAATACATTTCAAGGTTGTACACACTGATCATCTATTCTCTCAGGTATCTTCTGGTACTGAGAAAGTAGCTGAATAATCTTCATAACAGTCAAATGATTTCTACATTCTGCAAGTCTTGATCTGTGAAGACTACGATCTAGTATTTCAGGGGCACCAAAGAAGAATCAGCTGCACATATTTTCCCTAGTGACACTGGAATACTTTAGATACTTATTTTATATTTTTTGCTATTATCCTAAATTTCTTTAAAATGATATTCATTATGTGCTAGTATAGTACAGCTTATTTGACAATGGAAATCTCAGACCTTGACATATTTCTTATTATATAGCTATAACAAGAAGTAATTTTCCCCAAGAAATTGACAAAAAATCCCAATGTCATTGTAATTAGGTAGTGACATTCACTAGGTACACGAACATCGTATATACAGGCACTTACAACATACACTGCCAAATCTTAATTAAAATTTCTATAAAACATTAAATATGAATCAATAGTTTATAAAGCAAAAATTAAACTTATCTGCATTTTTATAAATCTGAACACATGTAGAGACTATTCAATCTTCAAATTTAAATTGCTTTCAGAAGATAGCCAGAGAAAAATTAGAATACCCAAAGAAGTTATTAATACTTACTTACCTAGTAACCTGAGATATGCTGGTCACAAAATAAGTTTTTATTTAGGAAAGAAGAAAAACAATAACAAACATGTCACAAATAACATGTTTGTAGACTTGAGGAGAAAGCCAGAAGCCAACCAATAGCATCTTAAGAGGAAATGTTCACTATTTTGAATGTACTCTCTTTTTCAATTTTAGAATAAATGTAATTTAACCTTACATACTTAAGAATAAGCTAATTTCTGGTTTTTGCTGTAGAGGAAATCAGGTTCATTTTATTATTATGAAATTAATATAATAGCAAGTTGAAGCCCAGGCAAATTTTTTTATCTATAAAATAAGCATATGTAATTTCAAACCAAAAAGCAAATCTTAGTTACAGGGACCATAATCTCTTTAAACAATAAAGAACACATAATTCTTAACACATCAAGAACACTGCCACAAAATTATTAACTCTGACTATATTATTACTTAACGAAGACCTTCTACAAATGTTAAGCACAGACAGCTGGAGGCAGACCAAGAAAGACAAGGGCCTTCGATTCACCATCATGCCAGGCCCTCCCCCTGACACTTCAACAGCATCAGGTGATGAGTTTCACTGGATTAAAAATAAGACACTTTGCCGGGCATGGTGGTGTATGCCTGTAATTCCAGTGGTGTGGGAGGCTGAGGCAGAAAGATCGTGAGTTCAAAGCCAGCCTAGCAACTTAGTGAGGCGCTAAGCAATTCAGTGAGACCCTGTCTCTAAATAAAATACAAAAAAGGGCTGGGGATGTGGCTCAGGGGTCAAGTGTCCCTGAGTTCAATCCGCAGTACCCTCAAAACAAACAAAAAGACACTTAAAGGAAAAGGATAGAATATATAAGAAATATGCTTCAAGATGAGTACTTCCACAATTTACTAAGCCCATCCTTTTTTTTTTTTTTTAAAGCATCCTCAAACAGGATATAGGATTTTCTAGAAATCAGGAGCCAAAACATCCTATCAAATAAGTTTTAAAAAGAGAAGGTCAAATACTCACCAACAGCAAGCAATGGCTGATACATCTTGATGTTTTTTGTGGTCAGTGGTGGGCACATACGAATGGCAAACTGTGGGGAGGGCAGTCCTGAAAGCAGTCCTGTTAGCAGGAATTTGAGATGCACTTCCTGTAAAATGGAGCCTTTGGGCTGTTCTTCTCCAGCAATTGCACTTTGCCCTGATTTGTCATTAAAAATAGAAAATTATTAATTATAAAGCATGCTGACCTTAGATTCCTCTAGAGTACTACTACCTATTATTCAGAAACTAAAGTCTTCTAAGGAACAAGTTTCAGCCACAGTTCCTGGCATGAGGGCACTAAACAGAGACTTCAGAACAAATCAAGAGAAACTGGGTTAGACAACACTTTCCATAGCATGGTGTGCTGGAAAACATTCCTATGTTACTGTCTTTCCAAAAGATTACTTTTCAATCTGCAATGCTTTGTAAAGTATATATAAAACTGATGATCACAAAAAGCATGTTCAAAGAACTAATTTATGATTTCTAATGAGAAACTTTAATGTGTCAATGTATTTATAAAATTTAAGCCTTATAATTAATTTCTATGTAAAGACCTAAAACATAAAATACATATTAATAAATAATATATGTAGTATACAGACTGTCATTGTTAACAGTTAAGTGTTAAGTAGCATTATTTTTAGAGACATGTTGTATTTAGGTTATCAAGTCTCAAATCAAAATGACTCCAATAAAAACCACTCTAACACAATGTGAATATAAAGATTACAATAAAATTAAAACTGTTCACTAAAAAAGGCATACAAATTTCCTTCCTATAAATCACTATTGAATATTGGAATTAACTTGCCAAAAACAAAAAGATACGTGTAAGCTGGGCATGGTGGTGCACACCTGTAATCCTAGTGGCTTGGGAGGCTGAGGCAGGAGGATCGAGAGTTTAAAGCCAGCCTCAGCAACTTAGCAAGACCCTAAGCAACTCAGTGAGACCCTGTCTCTAACAAAATACAAAATAGGGCTGGGGATGTGGCTCAGTGGTCCAACACCCCTGGGTTCAATACCCAGTAACACACACACACACACACACACACACACAAAGAATATGTGTGAGTGAATATATATATATACATACATACACACAAACATGTATTCTATAATGGAAAAATATAAATAATTACTACAAGTGGGGGATGGAACCATGAATATAGTCCTTTGAGGCATAATGTTATGTTAGTAATAATGCTATTTTAAACCTATAAAATATAGAGAAAAAATAACCACAAACTTAATCAAACTAAAATGATCCCTTAGAATTCGTCATACAATTGAACACAATCTCTCTGCTTCCCTTTCCTTAATGTACCATCCATTTGGTAACAATGGATGGTACATTAAGGAAAGGGAAGTTCAACAGGTAGGTCCTGCAAATACCAACACTATTAGCTTAAGAGTGGACTCCTGGGAACTGCCACATTTTTCAAGTATTTTTCATAAGAGGCAATTCACAACGTAGGGCAGATTAAGCCTTAATAAGCAGCAGCCTTTATCCAATGAATATAAATCAGCCTCTGTATTTAACTGAATTGCTTCCAATTATCACTAAGTACACAGTGAATTTCAAATTAAAAATTTAATTAAAAGTTTTAATTAAAATGTTTTCAAGTGACAAAGCTTTAACACTTTTAAATCAACTACATTGTCAAGAACTGCTATATAATCTGTATCCTTTTGTTTCTTAAACACTGTTGTTTATATCACTTATATACCTAAACAGCATAAAACTTCAACCTCCTATGGGCTTCATATTACTGATTATTTCTGTTCATGTGTGTTTACAATTCTTTCCCCTTTAGTATTTTATATTTAAAACAGACAAGGTCAATTAACTCAGAATATCATGTTACTGATAAAATGAAATCTGCAAAACATGCAAAATGTGTCCAAACTTCTTCATATGAATTTGTTTCTGGATGGTGAATAGGAAGAATTTTAACTATGAAAGTGCCATTGAGCAAAGAGTTCTACAACTGCAAGACATCGAAACCAAGGCCCTGATACTTCAGGGTCTTGCCCTACATAGTAGAGCAGCCAGAAATGGAAGCCACTGCTTAGGAGCAGGCTCCAAAGTCAGGAGGACTGTGTTCACATTCTGGCTCTTCCACCAACTGGTATTTGGTATGGGGCAAGTTTTTTAATTTCTGGGCCTCAGTTCTCACCCATAAAATGGGGCTAATATCACCCACTTTGCAGGGTCGTGGTGAGGTAATATGTAGAGTATGTAGCACAGCATTTAAGGTAATATTTAAGCACTCAATAAATGCCATTTGATTAACATGATTAATAAAGCAATGCTCATTGTAGTATAGCACCTATCCATTGCATTTAAGCAAAAAAAAGTACTAAATAATATGCATTCACAATTGCATTATGGAAGAACAAATAATGACAGAAAAGCTTTTGTAAACCACATCCACAATTTTAAAAGATATAGATATGAAAATTACTTGGCCTATTTACAAAATCTTATAAATTCAGGTTACATATATATTTGAAATCACAAATCCTCATTCTTCTTTAGTATGTACTAGTCCTATAATAATTAAGTAACTGAATATTTTATCTATAAATACCTGTTTAAAGTAAGGATTCCTAACATAAGAATATGAAAATTAATGTGTAAGAGTTAAAGTGATTTTTTTTCCTAACAATGCTGAGTTACTTTATTCTTTAACTAACTGCACATCTAGAATACCCAAGGCCCTGCATGGAGTGCTGGAGTACACAAAATTCAATCAAACCCTTATAATTTACTAGAGAAAATAGAAGTAAGGCCACAATTACAATACAGTTATTAACTATTAGGGGGCCACAAAAAAAAAAAAAAAGACATTTATATCAGGCTTGACCTAGGCGAAGTGGCACATGCCTGTAATCCCAACAGCTTGGAAGGCTGAGGCAGGAGGATCATGAATTCAAAGCCAGCCTCAGAAAAGCGAGGTGCTAAACAACTTAATGAGACCCTGTCTCTAAATAAAATACAAAATAGGACTGGGGATGTGGCTCAGTAGTCAAGTGCCCCTAAGTTCAATCCCTCATACCCCCCACACCCCCCAAAAAGCAATACTTCAGCTGAATTTTGAATCAGGGAATGGCAGAGAAGGGAGAGAAGGCCCACATCTAAGAGCAGAATCCAGAATTCAGTGATTTCTTTCATTTTAGATTAGTCTCTAAGGAATGACAACATTCTAGTATCCACAACTATAATGCCTATCCATGCTACTTCAGGCACTTTTATCCTAATATTTTATACCCTTCTGGTTAATTTAGGAAAGAATGATTCTACATTTTAGTTTTCTCAAGTATTATCTTTGACTTTATAATAATTGCAAATCTATGACTATTAATTTTGCCCTTCAAAAATAATACCTAACATGAATGTTAAAAAAAAAAAAAAGAAGCAGCTTACCAATCATGTTATCTAGGGAAAGGTCAGGGAGTTTATTCTGTAGCACTCCTACAGGAATTCCACAGAAAGACACTGGTGAATACAAAGGCGATACACCAGAACTACTGCAAAGACATAATAATTAGATGGTTTTTACATATATAAAACCATGATTACATATTAGGAACTCAAAGTATTAATTCCAGCTCATGATATTTTACTTTTATTGTAGTATTATCTCATTCATAGGTGAAACAGCTTTACCAGGTATACATGCTTCCCTAATAATCTAAAGTCTTAATTATCTCCTTAAAATATTTTTTAATAGAAAACTGGCCCTTCTACTTTTAGATGATCCTTTTTTTAAAGAAAGAAAACAGAAAATAAAAGACACAAAACACAATCCCAGTGATTCATTTACCTGCTCCGTGAATTTCGACTGCACACAGCAGACTTGAGCTCCCATATCATGACCCTGCCGTCACTCACTATGAGGGCAGCTGCATTCTCATTGACAGGACAGCACACCATACTGAAGGGACGGACAGTTTTTGTCACCCTGATTGCATCGCACTGGCTTCGTAAATCATAGGTAAGCTCCTGAACAGGATCTGGATCTTAACATAAGATTGATTATTTTAAATGTCAGAAACATACCAAATGCACTACTGTTTATTTCCACTTAAATAAAACTCCAACTAAAAGAATGTAATTCTGTCATTCCTGGGGCTGGGGTTGTGGCTCAGTGGTAGAGTGCTCACCTAGCATGCACAAGGCACCAGGTTCAATCCTCGGCACCAAATAAATGTAAATAAAGATATTGTATCCACCTAAAGCTTAGAAATGAATATTAAAAAAAAGAATGTCATTCCTTCACTAGTGCAAACTGTTGAGTACAGCTTCACTTTTTACAATTACTACTAATTTCCTCAGAATATAAAGATAATTTGCTTAGTGTCTGCACAAAAGTTTAATCTATAAATTAACAAGATACTTTGTTTTAAAATATTTTAAAATAAAGGAAATGTTCAGAATCATATGTCAACAGTAACATATGATTAAATAATAAGCAATGCACTATAGAACATCATAATTTGCAGGGGTCTATAAGTCTGAAAATACCAGGAATTTTTGAAAGATATAAGAAGTACTTTCATCTTCATGTCATACATCACTTCACAAAAATATTACTTCTACACTCCAAGACAAGACTGACCTGACAACTGAGTGCCCTGGAGACACGTTAACCTGTCACTTTACAATGGAAGCTCCTAAAGCAGAAAAGTCAAAGAATGTAATACTAAAGATGCATGAGGCTGCACTTAGACTGAAGACTCACTAAAGATATTGTCTACATGGTCCACGGATACCATCAAGAAGAAAGAATTACAAGATATCAGTCTCTTTACCATTCATAGAAGGAACACTGTTAAAACACTGAGAGACTGATCCTGGGCTGAAAACTTTTTTATGCCTTATGCTGTAACCACTGCCAAGGCAAGTATTATCATCAACACTATGTGCATTGGCCGGCAATTACCAGGTGAGGCTTTATAATTATTTTTGGCGAGGGGGGGGTGGTTACTGGAGATTAAACTCAGGGGCACTCGACCACTGAGCCACATCCCCAGCCCTATTTTGAATTTTATTTAGAGCCAGGGCCTCTCTGAGTTGCTTAGTGCCTCGCTTTAGCTGAAGCTGGCTTTGAACTTATGATCCTCTTGTCTCAGCCTCCTGAGCCTCTGGGATTACAGACATGTGCCACTGTGCCCAGCTAGGCTTTATAATTTTGAAGAAAAATATAATTAACATTGTTGTGAGGTTTAAACTCACCTGGTTCATCACCTGAAGTGGTAAAAACGCTACTGTAAGATCTTCGAACACGTAAGGTTATACATCCATTTTCATGAAGGCAAAATAAACCATCACGCTGAAAGCAGGGTATTACCTTTAAATAGATGACATATTTATTTGTAAAAACACAATAGCTAAGTGAAGCATAGATACTGTGAAACTCAAAATCACATTTAGAGAATATGGGCAAAAAAAGAAACAAACATACATACACAGGGGCTGGGGTTGTAGCTCAGCGGTAGAGCGCTCGCCTAGCACGTGCGAGACGCTGGGTTCAATTCTCAGCACCACATAAAAATAAATAAAATAAAGGTATTGTGTCCAACTACAACTAAAAAAAAAATTTTAAAAAATACATAATACCTAAAATTTAAAAATGAACACTTAAAAAATTCAATTTATAATTCTAAAAAAAAAATCTGACTTCATCCATGTGTATGTGACGTAAATAGCTCAGTAAATATCTCAGGAGAGGTCAGAAGAATTTTTAGGATAAATCAAACCAATTAGAAGTGCAGAAAAATAAGGAATACAAAACATTGCCATTTATTTTTTAATAAACAGAAAAAAGAAAGTGGTACTAATGACTTGGAAGATTATAGTCTTTCTCTAAATACCATCTCTAGAAATTTCTGGGGGTGTAATTTACAAACCGTTGGATACCTGCAAAAAGGGAACTCCTGTCCGTTCTATTGCAATCACGCCCACTGTTTGATTCACCTCGAGGTCAAGGATTAAAATCTCTCGAGGGTAGAGCAGCAACATGTGGTTCCTTTTTGAAGGAAGATATGCCAGCTGGAGGCAATCATTGAGAGTTACAAATTCAGCACTGAAAAAAGTATCAAGAGATGAACTGATATCAAGGTTAGTATCAAGACTTGATTCACTTCAAAAAAGATTAAGAAAGATTTAATTTTGTACTTACTATGTAAAAATAGTCAATAAGAATGTACAATTATTTCTTGAAATTACCAATGTGGTTAGCATCCAAAACTTAGATCTCTACTTAGTGCTGGAATCCAACAGGCTAAGTGGACATAAGTATTTCTAAATTTTTGAATGACTTAAGTAAAACAGAACAGCATTTTATCCACAATAAGATGAAAAGTGGTAATATTATACTGGAATTCATAAAATAGTTTTGTTTTTACTTTGCAATTAGAAGCAAGAGACTGATGAAAGCAAGACTTGGGATTAAAACATTAACTTTTAGGGTAATTAGCATCACTGCACCAAGAGTTATTGGACTATCTGTATAACCTACAGCAGGTCATCTCTGCCCTACTCTGCCTTTCTTAGCTTTTTTTCTTTTTTTTTTTTGGCAGTGCTGGTGATAACACCCAGGGCTCCACGCATGGTAAGCAAGTGAACTATATCCCCAGGCCATCTCACTCACTTTTACACTGCCTTAAATCTGTTTTGGAACAAATTTGGGTATTTCATTCATTATATCCCAGCATTTTCTTCTGTGTAAATAAGAGATGAAACTATGAGGATTGTAAAAAAGTGTTAGTCCTAAAAAATCATTCTAGTAATTTGTGACTGTTGCATATATTTAATCATAACCTTTAACTATATTTCAACAGAAATATATTTACATGATAATTTTATTGAAAGGTTTAGAAATTTCAAATTGTTACTTTAGAGGACTAGAAAGGGAGAGAGATTTGTAGTGCAATAAATTCCTAACTGCCATGGATGGGCCTGAGTAAGTTTTCTTTCTCTATGTGATGGGAACAGAGCTACCACCTGGGACTAAGATTATATAAAGTAACGAAAGTAAAAGCACCTAGGTCAGTTCCAGTTGAAGGATAAAAAGTGCTCAAAATGTACATGTAATTCACATAAGAGATTAAATCACAACTTATAAAATCATTTGCCTGCCAAATAGTTATTTGCACATGATAGGGAATCCATGAATAGTGGAAAGTTCTCATAAGATACTTACGGGATACTCAATTCATTTTGGCACAAAATGGATCACAAATAAGCAATTTAACCAGCCTATGGTTTAATAACATAAAAACATTTATCCACAAATTTAGAATGTATTTGTAGTGAAATTTATATTTTTACTATATTTTTTTTACCCACAAAGTCTAGATAGCATAACTTTAGCATATTAAAGATAAAGGCTATATCTTAAAAATGAATGCCAAAAAATCTTGCCAAAACAGGAAAAATAAAACTAATACATAAAAGTAGTTACTTAAAATTTTATATAGGAACAGTTTTTGTTGTTGGGTTTTTTGTTTGTTTGTGTCCTGTATTAGGGATTGAACTCAGGAGCATTTAAGCACTAAGCCACATCCCCAGCCCTTTTTGTATTTTATTTAGAGACAGGGTCTTGCTAAGTTGCTAGGGTTTTGCTAAGTTGCTGAGGCTGGCTTTGAACTCACGATCCTCCTGCCTCAGCCTCCAGAGCAGCTGGGATTACAGACAGGTGCCATTGCACCCAGCTCAGGTATAGTTTCTTAAACCATAACAGCTCACATTTTCTAAATGAAAGCTTACAAAGTATCAACCACAACATGAAGTACTCTATTAACATTATCATATCTTTTAATTTCTATAACAATCCTAGGAACTACTTTAAAACCCTATTTTATAGATTGAAATCTGAGTAAGACTAAGGAATCTGTTCTGAGTCACAGTTATGGATTCCCCCAGAACTTAGCTCTTAATCAGTATGGGAAAAATCTTCAACTACATAAGAAAAACACTTATATTTTATTGGCTAATGAGAGGCACAGCAAAGTCAGGAAAGCATACTAAAATAAAATTCAGCTTTTGTTTCCCAATTCTTCATGTATTCAATAAGCACAACTTCAGAATCATTTCATATTTTCAGAAGTAAAAATCAGGAGTGAAAAATTTTAATCTGTAAAATTCAGTGGGGGAGTTTAGCATGGCTGGAGGATGCAGAGAGACCATGCTAAAATGTTGGATCTCCTCCTATGGGAAAAGGCAGAATATTTTTTTTTCCTCTAATAAACTTGAAACTAGGAAGTGAAGTGAGATGAAGAAGAATATCTACCTTAGCACAACTCCAAAAGAATGCTTTGATATCTGACAAACTGATGAATGCTGTTAGGCTTACACTTTTAACTTACCTAGGTTTCTCTTGAGTGATTAAAATTTTTACTTTATTAAGAGCCTTCTTGGCTCCTGTGGCTGCAGCCAGCTTGTTATGAGCTGGGCTAGAGTGTGGGCTGGAGATGTACACTTTTTTCCCAGGTCCGGAGGGAGGCTTGGATGGAGAGAAGTCGGAGATGAATACAATACCCTCACTGGTGAGTACTATATTAAAAGAAGCAAAAGTCTTATTAAAGTTTAGTCAAATTGAGCACAGAATTTTATTCCAATACAACATGAGAGAAAGACAATGATAATTTTAACAATATAGAACATGCAATGTTATGGTCATAACATGATGAGAATTTTCTCCAAGTTGAAAAGAAACAAGTAATCCATTACAATTCATCAGAGTCTTCCAAGCTCAGCATTCTGAATTATGTTTATATATTAAAGAGACAGCAGAAGAGTGTTGGCAGAAAGAACAAATGTTTGTTCTTCCTGATAAATTCTGTGCACAGAATTTCATTAAAAACTCTGTAACTTCAAAATCCAAACACTTTCCAGAATATAAGATACACAAGAAGAAAAATACCCCATATGTAAGATATTCTGCATATCACAATTAGCTAAGTTCAAATATTTGATTGAATGATACTAAATTTTGTAGGATTCTCATGAGCTACTCAGTCTTCTTGAACATCAGACTGTACCTTAGGATGAATAAAGACTGTTTCCCTTTATATTTAAAAATGACAAAAGTCCCAACAGAAGATTACTAAATGTCCATGAAACAAAAATAGTTTAACACAACATTTGGCAATATAAACTATGCCTTTTTACGACTATAAAGAGAATCTACCTCCTAACTGGAGCTGACCAATACTGGGATATATGGGCAGGACAACCTCATCCACCCTGAGTCTTGGAAATCTAAGGCTGCTGCAGGCACAGAGATCAAGAGAGCATACAAGTTATGAAAACCCTAGCACAGTGAAGTAAATAAAAAAGTGTTAGGGCAAGTGGCATTTTGAAATATTTTCACCAGAAAAATCACAGAGACGTAGAGCTGATGCAACCAATCTGGGCTAACACCTTGTCTCATTTCCAGGTTCCAGAATCATCTTTGAAAGTCTCACTGGCTTCTCTGCTTTTGTGATGCCTTCCCTCCCTGTGCTGCACTAGTCTTCTGTTGTGTTCTTGCAGCACTGCATTTATATCAGCAAACTGCTGAGTGAGTGAATGTATGCATGCACAAGTTCATATAAATATTCATACACACAAAGCCTTGAACAGTCCATACTGTGGTTACTTTTTAGCCATGTGTCCCATTTCAACTTCCACTTATCTGCCTTTCTCTGACTCCTTCATTTCACTATCACACATACACATTTAATAAATGTTGACGGACCAGAGTCAGAATTGAGTCATTCAAATCCAGGAAAAACAGCTAATTCCCTTACCTCCTTCAAGTTTCAAGTTTCTGATCATTATTAGAATGAAGCCTACTTTAACCATTATATCTATCACAACTTGACCACCAGATACCCTATCCCTCTTCATCCCCTTCATCCTATTCACATTCTTTATATCACTTATCACCTTTTAACAGACTAGAACTTAACTCACTATGTTCACAGTTTATGATCTGGCTCAAACTAGAATGCTAACTCTACAAAAGCAAGAACCTTCATATTGGTGTCAATAGCTGAAGAAATATTGTTGAGTAACTGAACAATGAGTATCTTCTAAATAATTTATCTATAAAAATATCTAAAATCTCATCTGATCTATAAAACATCAAATAGTGACAAAAAAATGCCTCTGCAAGAAAAGATTCCTTTGGGCTTATTCCATTTTTTACATGCATCTGTTTAGGGCACTCAGAACACATGGCATGAATTAGGATAATCTCATTTTTTAAAAATTTTTTTGTAGTTGTAGATGGACATAATGCCTTTATTTTATTTGTTTATTTTTATGTGGTGCTGAGGATCGAACCCAGTGCCTCACACATGCTAGGCAAGTGTTCTGCCACTGAGCTACAGCCCCAGCCCTAGGATAATCTTTTTAAAAAGTAGGAACTTAATTTGGCCACAGGGTAAATGAAATCCTTGATTCAAGGTTTTTAAATATTCCTAAAAAAATCTAATTCAATTAAATCTGAATTAGAGTATCACAGTAACACTCTGTCCCTAGCTAGTCCAATATTATTCACAAATTCAACATAGTGAAGGTGTGGATTGCTGGCTCATATTTTTAACTATTAAAATAGGTGCAAATGATAAGAAGTAATGATTTAGTACATGAATCAGGACCTGCAGATATATGGATGAGATGTGCTTCTCCACTTTGCTCAGTCATCTTAACATTACAGATGTATGTGTACATATATATATATATATTGCAGGGGATATAGCATTAATTATATTGTTAGTACTTCATTTAATTCATTTTCCACAAGAAACCAATACTCACAAGTTAAATGTGAGGGATCAAAGGGGTCAAAAGAAAAAGAGAGAATGTTATCTGCATAGCTTTTCTTCCACAGTTTTGTGCCAGTATCTGCATTCCAGAGCACAATGTAATTTGGCGGGTGGATAGCAAGCAACAAATCTCGGGAAGCATCTTGATTCCACAACCACTGAACGTCTGTAAAGACCAGATAAATAAGGCAAAATTCAAAAAACTTCCATTTCAAAAGAGGTGGATAACTTGACATTGAAATTTAGTTTAGTAGGTACAATCCCTAAAATCTTAACACACTGCCAAATGTGACATATGCATGCTTACCAACTGTATTGGTTTTAAGTGAGTAACATAAGAAAAATCTGCAGGAGAAAACTTTATTTCATGTAAGAATGAGATGTTTGGTTAAAATTCCAAGTAATCTAAAATATCCCACTTTCAAGAAAATTCAACACAATTAATCCTCCTTTAAACATAAAATTAGGAGTTAGGGTATATACCTCAGTGGTAGAGCCTTTGCCTGGCATATGTAAGGCCCTTGGTTTGATCCCCAGTATCACAAAAAGAACAAACCAAAAACAAAACTATAAAATCAACATATGAAACTCTCTTAGCCACAATCAAGATGCCACACTCCCCAATGCTTTCCTGGAGACTCTGAAGTTTTTCATGATTTTTCAAGATGATAAACAGACTAAAGATGTAGTTTAATACCTAGCAAATAGAAAATACTCAAAAAAATTTTAAATTGTCATTTAAAAATTTTAAATTTTTAAATGACAATTTAAAAATTAGGTTCTCAAAGATATATACCTAAAGAATATTTCATTGGTTTTGGATTAATAACAAAGAAAAAGTTAAACAATCTAAGAAAATGAAAATAAAATGTTGTTCAACTCTATTAAACATTGATAGCTAATTCATAAGAGCAGTTCAACCAAGTTTACTTATAATATAGATTTCAAGATGGTAGCAGCTTAATTTTCTTATCATGCTTGAATGAGGCTAAAATTGAAATTAAGGGTTTTACCAAAGCATGAATCAATTGAGATTTGAGAAAATAAGCCCAGAATTCAGATCAGTAGAGCAGGCTAAAAATCTCCAAGAGTTAATCAGCAAACAATGATATTAAATGAGAGGTGGAGGGGAGGGGGCAAGAAAATATTCTAAGTAAGTACATCAATATAAGCTCTGAGGAGAGCACATTTTCCTCACCCTGGATAGGTCTGGCATGCTCCTGGATCTCACACTGAGCTACTCCTGCTGCCACATCCCAAACAATGATCTTCCCACTGACATCAGCAGAAGCTAAGCGCAAGCAATATGGTGAGCCAATGTTATGGTGGTAATTTTCCCTGGCCCATTTAACCTAGTATCAAGAAGAAATCAGATCAAGTAAATACCTGCATTGGATAAAACTAAACATCATTTTACAACACATAAACCAGAACCCATACTATATTTGTATTACAAAAATCTTTAGCATGAATAAAAGGAAACTGGTTTGCATTTTGAAATTTGATATTTTTATTATACATGGCATTTTTCAAATGTTGCATTGCAAATATTTTTTATCAAAATGCCCCTGCCTTGAAAATGTGAAAAATGATGCATAGCCTTAATATTTTGGGAAACTCAGGTTAAAATCAAAATAAAACAAAACAACAAAAATTCTCCAGAATACTTTGCTTTTAAAACCTCAGAATACCTTGGAACTAGTTTCCCTAAAATCTAGTTTAACAAAACATATAAAATCATGAATTGCTAAGAAGAATGTTTTTCTATATTTTGTTCTCCTAATTAAAAGGAGACAATTAGAGACAAACAAAGCCTCCACAGGGAAGCAAAGGAAAAACCAAAGCAAACAAAAAACTCTGGTTCTATCACCTTCATAAAAATGTAAGTTTTTCTATAAAAAGAAATTTATGCTTCATACCTCCAACAACATTAAAGGACAAGTAAGAATAGAATTTTAAAAATAAAATTCACAACTCCAGGACAAATCTGATTAAATTCTTGGATAATTAATACAGAATAAGAGACAAGTCCTATAATCCTTACCATGACCTGAGACATTCCCTGGCCACTCCCCGGTCACTCTTCTGTGGTTACTACCACTTGTTTTTTCTATCTTAGCATCCTGTTTGTTTTCTTCAAAGCACTTTATTATACCATGTGTAATTATAATTTTTTTTTTTTTTTAATTTATCACCAACCCAGCTCCCAGGGGTACATCCTGTAGGCCTTGTTCATATTTCTAGTACCAGACCAGTAGAGCATCAGTACAGTACTCAAAGTTGGTATTCAGTGTGTGTTTATAGATGAATTTAAATCCCAGCATCTCAGGAGGCTGAAGCAGGAGGATTCAGAATTCAAAGCCAGCCTCAGCCAAAGCTAGGTGCTAAGCAACTCAGTGAGACCCTGTCTCTAAATATAATACAAAATAGGGCTCGGGATATGGCTCAGTGGTTGACTACCCATTAGTTCAATCCCCAGTACCCCACCACCCAAAATATATAAATTGAAGCATCAGAAAATCTCTAATTGTACACATATAAACACATATACACGTGCACATATATATAAGCACATCCACAGATAATGATAAAGTAGGAAAGTAAGCTAACAAATTAAGTATTTATGAAAAAGATGAAATCAAGTTTTCCAATTATTTTAATAATCTTTAAAGTTTTACTGTTATAAATCTTCTGAGGCAAAAATCTTTCTAGTAAAATGTGCATGCTATGCGTATTTTTTGTATGTGTTCATTTAGATATGTCTATATATTTAAATGTATGTGTGTATGTGTTTATACATTCTGTGTATGGATGTATATAGTCAATCCTAATTATTTGCAGATTCCACAAATGTGAATTTGCCTACTCAGTAATATTTGTTTGTAACCTCAAAGCTAGTATGTGCTATGCATTTGCAGATAAGAACAGAACATAAAAATTTAGTCAGACACACACGTGTGTTCCCAGTTGAGGGCAAACAATGTATTCTTGCTTCAGCTCTCAAAGCACAAAAAAAGGGACCATTTCACATCTCTTGAAATATCACATTTTCACATTTTGGGGCTTTTTGTTGGTGACTTCATTGTTTAAAACAGCTCCCAAGTATAGTACTGTTCTGTTCTTAAGGGCAAAAAAGTTGTGATATGCCTTACAGAAAAATATATGAGTGAGATAGCTTTGCTCAGCGATATGCTATAGGCTATGAATTCAATATTAATGAGTCAACAATATACATTAAATGTCCTTAAATAGAAACACATATAAAATAAGGTTATATACTATTGAGCTGATGAAAATGTTGTGACCAGAAGTTCACACAACCCAATTGCTGGGAGTAAACAATGTTTCAGTATTCACCAATTCAGTGTTTGCAATGACTCTAGAGAATATAACTACCTATAACTACCTTTAATAACAAAATGATTGTTGGTATATGTATGCATATACATGTATACACATGTGTATGGTATTGAATCCTATTATGCAAGCTCCAACTGATATACCACTTTAAAAATCACCTAGACACATCATAGACAAGCTGCTGAAAACCAAGGATAAAGAGAAAACCTTGAAGGTAAGAGAGAGAGAGAGAGAGAGAGAGAGAGAGAGAGAGAAACCAAGGCAAGAATTTCTCATCTGAAATTAAGTAAGGAGAGCATAGTAGAGTGATATTTTTAGTACTACTAGAAAACAAAATTGCCAAGCCAGCATTTTATATCCTTTAAAAATATCCTTTTAAAAACAAAGGTAAAACACTTTCTCAGACAAATAAAGGCTGAGAGAATCAAGAAAGATATGCACTTCCAGAACTTAAAGTACATTCTTCAGGTAAAGGGAATATAACACCAGACTGAAACCTGAATCTACATAAAGAAATAAAAGCTCCAGAAACGAAAAAAAAAAAAAAAAAAAGAAAGAAAGATAAAGAAAAAAGGAAGGTAAATATATTTTTCTTTAAAAAAACTTCTGTACCTTACATCGGACTCAATAATGAAAGACTAAATACTTTCCTCTCAAGCTCAGAAACAACACAAGAGTATCCTCCTACCACATGGATTCTCTGGTTCTGACGGCAAGGAAAAAAAAAAAAAACCTGAAGAAATACAGACTATCAATGATTAAATTAAATTGTCTTCATTTTCAGATAACGCGATTGTCTATTTAAAAAAACACACCCCTAAATTACTAGCTCTAATGTGTGAGTTTTGCAAGATTGCAGAGGCATAGGTAAATATACAAAAATCAATAATATTTTCCCCCACCTCATACCATGTATGAAAATTAACTCAAAATGGATCAAGGACCTGCACGTAAGAGTTAATACAGTAAAACTCTTAGAAGAAAACAAAATTGTAAATCTTATTGACACTGGAAAAAGCAATGGTTTCTTGGAGATGGCACCAAAAGCACAAGCAACAAAAGAAAAAAGAAAAAAAAAAGATAAATTGCACCATATCAAAATGAAAAACTTTTGCTCTTGAAAGGGAAGACGTACCGAATGAAAGTAAAGAAAACCTAAAAAATGAGAGAAAATATTTGCAAATAATATATATGTTATAAGGGACTTACATCTAAAATACATAAAGAAAACTTACAGCTTAATAATAAAAAGATAATACAGTTTTTAAATGGGCAAAGGATCTGAAGGAACAGTTTTACTATGAAGACACACAAGTGGCCAACAAGTTCATGAAAAGATTCTCAACATCATTAGCTACCAGGGAAATGCAAATCCAAACTATAATGAGAACCACTTCACACCCACTTGGATGATTATAATCAAAAGGACAGAGAATAAGGATTGGGGTAATTTGGAGAAATCTAAATCTTCACATACTGCTAAACAGAAAGTAAAATTTGGAAACAGTCTAGTAGCTCCTCAAAAAATTAAACACAGAGTTACCAAATGAGTTAGTAATGCTACTACAGATATATACCCAAGAGAAATGAAAACAGATCAAATATAAAAACTAGTCCAGGAATGGTTGTAGTTATGTGATTCATAATAGCCCAAACTGGGAAACATCCAAATGTTCAATAAATAAATGTGATATATCCTTCCAGTGGAATATTGTTCAGCAATAAAAAGAAATGGAGTAGTGATACATGCTATAGCAGACGAACTTTTAAAACATTATGTTAAGTAAAAGAAGACAGGCATAAAAAGCCACATACAGTATGATTCCATTTATATGAAATATACAGAGCAGGCAAACCTCCTGAGACAGAAAATAGATTAGTGGTTGCCTAACAAGGGGAATGAGGCAAATGTGTACAGGGTTTCTTTTTGAGGTGATGAAATTGACTGGTGATGGCTAAATAATGGTGAATATACTAAAAACCATAAAACTGTATACTTTAAACGGGTGAATTCTATAGTCTATCTCAATAAAGTTGTTATGAAGAAGACCTCAAATCTCTATCCCCAACCCTGAATTCTCTCCTAAACTTTACCTCACTATAAAAAACACATCATAGGGGCTGGGGATGTGGCTCAAGCGGTAGTGTGCTCGCCTGGCATGCGTGCAGTGCTGGGTTCAATCCTCAGCACCACATAAAAATAAAGATATTGTGTCCACCGAAAAACTAAGAAATAAATATTTAAAAAAAAAAAAAATACATCATAGGTATCTCAAACTTTTCATGTTGAAAACTTAAAACTCATTGACTTCACACATACCCATTATTACTGGTCATACTGTTACTCAGTTATTCAAATAGAAACCTTGGAGTCAGAGACTATTCCTTACATTGATCATTATACAAGTTATCCAGTTTGCCTATCACACAGCTCCTAAAGATGACTCTATTTTTGTCTCATTCTTATTTTAGCATCTTAGAATTTCTTGCCAAAATTACTCAGTCTACTAAATGATTTCACTGCCTCCAGTCCTGTCTTTCTCCAACAGATCTTCCACAGCTGCCAAAGTGAGTTTTTCTAAAATACAAATGCAGTTATATCAATCTCCTATTTAAAAAAAAATCAAACTCCTTCCTAACATTATAAAATTCTCAAGACACACAGTTGAATCTCTTGGGCTGCCTCCTCTTTCAGCACTTCTATAAGTGGAGCAGTCTTTTGACCATCTTTGCAGCACACTAGTTAGCTCTACACGTGTTTCCTTTCCCTGAAATACTACTCCCCAGACTTCTCACTTGGCTAAATACTTTTTACCAGTCCCTCAACTGGAAAGACGTCTGTGACCCATCCCCAAACCCCTACAACTAGCTGAGCGGTTCCTCCTTTTTCTTCCCACAGCATGTTAAGGGAGTCCTACCATGCTCTGAATTCTCCTCACAAGATAATGAATTGCCTAAGACCTTTCTGTGTGTCCTCAGTGCACACAAAGCACCCAAAACTAATCAATGGAATGAGTGGCCTGATAAATGGCAGAAATGGTATTCCCGCATAGCTTTAAAATGACTTAAGTACTTTAATAACTCATCCTAGATTGACATTATGCTGGGTTACCCTAAATAGATCATTATATTTAAGAGTATTCAACATGTATACCTATGATTTAATGAGAACCTAGTGATATATTAAACTTCACACTATACAGAATGTTATGGGGTCAAAGTGAGATTTGACTTACCTTAACAACATCGGCTTTATGTTTTTCTAAAACTTGAAGAGTTTGGGCAGTACTGGAATCAATCACTACCACCAGCGAATGACATCCATAAGCAATTAAACCTTGCCAGCCCCTGGCAAAAGAGCAACATTAAAACTCAAGTATGCAACAAAGCAAGATTCAACTTCTCTGCTGCTAATCCTAAATAAATGATAAAGGTACACAAGTACCACCATTAATAAAATTATCACTTAAACCCAAAGGCTTGTATGTAACAGTATCCATTTAAATAAAAGGTCTAGCTAAGTTTACAAATGCTTGTTGCAATTCATTTTTAATTTGGTTAAAAAGGATTCTAAGGCTACGTTTATACAGCGATGAACATGTATAAAGCAACTTGTGTGTCTTTGTAGGCCTATGCTTTGTCTTATTCTTTTAAATCTGTTTTCAATGTTGAGTATCGACCATGTGCCTGGGATATGTATCTACGACGAGTCCTAGATCTTACAACCCCATAAAAAAAGACACAAGTCAGGAGTTTCAGTCCTTTTGACAACAATCCCAGCGCCACAGCTTCAGAATTTTGCTTCACATCCGTTTTATTATTAGTTTCGGAGCTGCTGTTACTTCACAGTGAAAAGACAAAAGGTAACAGGGGCGAGCTGAACCAGAAAAGAGAAAGGTGCGAAAAGGCAGGGAATGCACAGGTGCCTAGCAGAGTCCGGCACGTCGTTGAATGAATGCAAGAGAAGGAAGACACAGAGAGAGAGCGAGACAGGTGGACGGGAGCCGGGAAGGGAAGGCGGGCGGCGGGCTGGGGAAGAGAAGCCTGGATCCGGGGAGGAAGGGGAAGGGAGGGTCCAGCACGGAGCGCGTAGGCAGGGCCGGGGACACCGGGGCAGGAGGGCAAATGCATCTGCAGGGGTTCCCCACATGGGGCACCTGCCACCATCGGGACAACAAAATTCATCATCTCGAGGAAAATCGAACGCAGCAGTGGGACGGCCGCCCTTCTGCGCGAGGCCGACACCAGGGAGGGAAGCCCCTGTTCTCTCCCCTTCCCCTCAGACTCTGGCCGCTCCCGGCAGCCCGGAAGCCCACCGCCCTCACCAGTCCACCGCCGCCTTGTTGTGGGCGTTGAGGGCCCCGGTGAGGGTGCGCGCCGACACCTTGAAGTTCACGGTGTAGGGCAGCATCGCGGCGGCTAACCCGGGCTCCCCAGCCGGCCCGCAACCCGGAAGCGGCCGAGGCTGCCCTTCCGTTCAAGAGTCCGGGGAGCCCTTCGGCGCCGCCATCAGGTTCCGCCGGCCCCAAGGTCCCACCATCTACAGGTTCCGCCGCTTCCAGTTTCTGCTGAACTCAGGTTCCCCGCCTCTGGGTTCCGCCGCTTCCAGTTTCTGCTGAACTCAGGTTCCCCGCCTCTGGGTTCCGCCTTCTCCAGAGTCCTGCGGCCCCAGTGGTCCCGGGTTTTGTAACTTCTGTGGCTGTGTTTGCAAGAAGTGTCATATCTGTTTCCTCCAGGTTTGGGGAAAACATTGCTAGAAACCTGAAAAACAAGACACACATGTGCCAATTCGCCTTTCTGCCTTAAGTCGGTTCGTTTAGGACAACGACCGGCGCCTGGCCCCGCTTGAGGTGTCTGGTGTGCTGATGAAGACGCAGCCTCCCTCTCTTGGAGTTTACAGAGAACAAACGAATGGCCATTAATTGAATGAGATGGAGAGAGTGAAATTAATAAGTGCCCCCAAAGCAGATGATTACCAAATGCAGAGAACACTCCATATGAGTTTTGGGAATACTCCCTTTGTACTTGAGGAAAAGTGGGTGTGCTATGCTTGGGGTGCAAGGACCCCCTTGCCTGTTTGCTGGGCTGGCTTTCATCTTGCACTTTCTACTCTGCTGCTTTTCCAATTATAACCAATCCTTCCCTTCTCTGTAGTCAGCACTTGGTTTACTCTACAGTAACACTTAGTGAAATGATTTCTTTCCACTTTAAACCTAAATAAAAGCAATAACAGACTCTGTCTTCCCAGGTGTTTATTTGGGAATAGCAGACCAATGCAATAGGAATATGCTTGCCATAGTAAACTACAGGCATATTCAAAGAGGTTGAGGCAAAAATGAGGAGGATTACATCAGGTATTGTCAAATAACAATCCTTGGCCACAATGATTAATAACAAGGGTGGCCTCAGTCTGAGATTGAACAGGCAGTTGCTGGGCAGATGTCCTTGTAGAAGTGCTTTTGTAAAAGGTTGCAATGCCTCTGTGCAAACTTGTAATTCTGGCAGAGTCTTTTGTGATAGCAATAATGTAGGACAGATGAGACTGGACACCCGAGGAATTTTCGGGAAGCAGGTTTATTAAGCTGCAGCAGACAAGAGGGGTTAATGCCTAAAAATCTCTGGATCCCAGAGTCTGGAAATTCTTTAAATTTTATTCTCAGTGGAGTGGTTACCTGTCAGTGGGTAGGTTCATAACAATTTCTCTTTGACCCATATTCGTAGGCTAGACAGAGGTTCATGTGTTTTGTTTACAAACTTGGCATTTACAAGAAAGAGGAAGATTCAATCCATGTTGAACACTCTGCAGAAATTTCTGCTGATATCCTGTTGCTAAAACAATTTTGCTAAGGGTCTTTAGAGAAGCTAATGACTCTTTGGTGGAGTAGGGGAGCACTATAATGGTTGTTATCAGGCAACTGCACATAAAAATCTTTCTTCCTAAATATCAAGCTCTGTTTCCTTCCTTCCTTTCTTCCTCTCTCCTTCCCTCCTTCCTTTTTTTTCTGTTAATTTTACTCAAGGGGACTCCATTTTGATTATGAAAACTTTCATATTTCTTTAACACCAGGAATGATATTTTCAGATGCTTTTTTCCCATCAATACATCAACAGAAATTTGAATGTCCACCTTATCACTCTTGAAAAACAGCTTTCCCGAAGGTCACCTCCAAGAAAGCAGTAGGAACATTTTGGCTCTTAGTTTCCCTCTTGCAACTAGTTGCTGTTGCTGATTCCCCTTTTTTCCCTTGTCCCATATTCTTCTCCACTGGTTCTTTTGGGGCCACCAAGATGTGCATAGAGTACAATTTCCTTCTTCCCTTATAACTAGACCAAGCCATGAGACTCAATTCTGGCCAATGTAATGTGAGTGGAGTTGTGTGTAGTGACCTCTGAAAAGTCATTTTTCTATGTTGTTCTTCCATGCTATTTCAGTATTTATATCCAACGCTATTGTTACCTGCAGAAACTTCTGTCTCATAGGGGAGACCAACACATTTTTAGGTAACCATAATATAAGGAAATAAATATACCCTAGTAAAATTAGAACTTCTTTTAGAAAGGAACCAAATCCCAACCTTCTTTCCTTTGCAATGCCTCGTACCCTTCCTGACATACAGTTGGTCCTCTATAAATGTTAGATGGTTCAGGAGCTCCAAATGCCCATTAAGTATTAGGTCAAACAGGCATGAGGTGACAATCAGGAGTAGGCAGGAGCTCACAGATGAAGGTGAGCAACAGGTACCCAGAACTCCCTCCCCCCCACAAGAAAAAGTTTTCTCCTTTTTGACTATTCTGAATACTGCAATATTGCCACAAACAGTCTTTGCATTTTTTGTAAACCAATGTTTTCATTTCTCTTGAGCATATACAGAGTAACATTGATGGTTTGTCTAGTAATGCTATGTTTAACTTCTTGAGGAACTGCCAGACTGTTTGCCAAAGAAGCTCTGCCATTTAACACTTTTATCAGTGATGTGTGAGGATTCCAGTTTCTCCCTATACTCACTGAAACTTGTTTTTTTTTCAGTTTTTATTATCATAGCTATCTTAGTTGCCATTGAGATAGGGATTTAGGATACAGAGAGAGAAATATTTAATCTTAAAGGAAAGGTTCATTGAGACATTGAGATGCAGAAAGCACAGTTGTATATCTTAAGCAACACAACCTTGGCCTATGCCCTTATAAAATGAAGAAAAAATACAAGTGCAGAGAAAACTGGCTCAAAATTGTGCAGCTCCATCCTCCAGTACAGATCTTCTATAAAGATTGGGAAAGCATTATACAGATTCCTATTAAAATTCCAATGACATTCTTCATAGAAATAGAAAAAGCAATCAGGAAGGTCATTTGGAAAAATAAGAGACCCATAATATCAAAAGCAATCCTTAGCAAGAAAAGTGAAGCAGGAGGCATCACAATACCAGGCCTTAAACTATACTACAGAGCTATAGTAACAAAAACGGCACAGTACTGGCACCAAAACAGACTTGTAGACCAATGATACAGAACAGAAGACACAAAGAAAAACCCAAATAAATACAGTTATCTCACAGTAGACAAAAGTGCCAAAAACATTCACTGGAGAAAAGATAGGCTCTTCAAAAATGGCACTGGGAAAACTGGAAATCCATATGTAACAAAGTGAAAATAAAACCTTATCTCTCACCTGGCACAAAACTCAACTCAAAGTGGACTTAGGCACTAGAACAGAGACCCTGCACCTAATAGAAGAAAAAGTAGTCCCAAATCTTCATCATGTTGGCTTAGGAACTGACTTCCTTAACAAAACTCCTAAAGCGCAAGAAGTAAAATCAAGAATCAATAAATGGCATGGATTCAAACTAAAAAAATTCTTCTCAGCAAAGGAAACAATCAGTAATGTGAAAAGAAAGCCTACAGAAAGGGAGAAAATCTTTACCATATGCACCTCACACAGAGTATTAATCTCCAGGATATACAAAGAACTCAAAAAACTCAACAACAACAACAAAATAACCCAATCAATATAATGGGCTAAGGAACAGAACAGACACTTCTCAGAAGATATAAAACTGATAAACAAATAAATGAAAAAATGTTCAACATCTCTAGCAATTAGAGAAATCAAAACTACTCCAAGATTTCATCTCACTCCAGTCAGAATGGCAATTATCAAGAATAAAAGCAACAGTAAATGTTGGCGAGGATGTGGGGGAAAAGGAACACTCATACATTGTTGGTGGGACTGCAAATTGGTGCAACTACTCTGGAAACCAGTATGGAGATTCCGCAAAAAACTTAGATTGGAATCACCATTTGACCCAGTTATCCCACTTCTTGGCATACACCCAAAGGACTTAACATCAGCATATACAGTAACACAGCCACATCAATATTTATAGCAACTCAATTCACAATAGCCAAGCTATGGAACCAACCCAAGAGTCCTTCAACAGATGATTGGATAAAGAAAATGTGGAATACTACTCAGCCTTAAAGAAAAATGAAATTATGGCATTTGCCAGTAAATGGATGGAGCTAGAGAATATCATGCTAAGCAAAAAAAAAAAAAAAGCCAATCCCAAAAATCAAAGACTGAATGTTTTCTCTGATATCCGGATGCTAATTCACAATAGGGAGTGGGGTGAGGGAAAAATAGAGATACTTTGGATTAGGCAGAGAGGAGTAAAGGGAGGGGAGGGGGTATGGGGGTAGGGAGGAGAGTAGAATGAATCAGACATTATTACCCTATGTGGATATCTGACTAACGACCAGTGTAATTCTACATCATGTACACCACAAGAATGAGAAGTTATGCTCTATCTATGTATGATGTATCCAAGTGTATTCTACTGCCACGTATAAGTAATCAGAACAAATTTTTTAAATCTTGAAAAAAAATATTGGACTCCCAGCCCAAGTCAGGGCTGTTTCTCACTCTCAAGGGAGCCCATATGCTCCCTTGAATGTTTTTCTACCTCCTAAGTGAACCTCTATTTATGCCTGTGTCTGGCTCATGCAGGAAGTCTTTCCGTCATGTGTGCCAGGAACCTGGGGAGTCCTAAGCTGAGCTCCCCCTCTCCTCTGGGAACTCCTTAGACCCTTCTCTAGGAACATCTCCAGTGACACCTTGCTTTGTGTGAATGTCTCTCAAAGGCCCAGCTGGTAAGGCTGGGTCCCCATCCAGTGGCATTGTTGGAGGTGGTGGAACCTATCTATGGGAGGTGGGGCCCAGTGGGCGGCTTCAGGTCCCCAGGGACTGTGCCCTTGGCCTCTTCCTCTCTCTCTGGTTCCAGCCATCAGGGAAAGACTTTTCTATGCTCTGCAGCCATGAAGTGCTCCTCACCACCACCCAGGAGCCAGGCACCAAGCAGTCAAGGATGAAACCCCCCAAATGAGGCCAAAGTAAGCCTTTCCCTTTATATGCTGACAGTGTCAAGTATTGATCACTGTGAGGGAAAGCTGATTAATACATTATTGGGTGTGAAGAGGTTCTCTCTGTGGCTTCAATTTGCATTTCTCCATGTCTGAGGAGGTTGAATGTGCTTATTGACCATTTGCAAATCTTTTTTGTAAAGATATCTAGTCAGGTTCTTTGCTCCTTTTAAAGTGGTTTATCTTTCTTTTCACTACAAGGTTATAAAATTTCTTTGCATATTCTAGATTTAAGCTCCTTTTCAGATATCTGATTTACAAAGAAAGTGTTCCCATTCTGTAGGTGGCAGCATGGACTTTGAGTCACATGGCTAAGCAGATATTTCCAATGAAGTCAGAGGTCAAAGTCTTACTTCCAATAGTAAGAAAGGAAGCACTGGTCTGGTTTTGACCTGATTAAGGATGCCAAAAGGAATATGATTTTGTATATAAGAACCATATACACTCCCAGGAATAAGTCAAAGGGAAAATGTGTGGATTTTTGTTCTTTAATCACATTTTACTATTTGTGTATCTTTTATTTGTATTCTTGTTTTAATTTGTCTTACTGGTAATGACAGGTTGGCGGGTGACTGCATTGCTGTCACCCTTGCTAGCCATGCTCAATGCCTGCACATGTGAAAATTCATGTGAACGTCATACTTGTCCAGATATCTTCTGGGGAGTCATAGTTGATGACATTTGTAATAGAAAGGCATTCACTGTGACTTAGGGCAGACTACTTGACCTTGTTATGTCTTTTTCTTCTTCTAATATTGGGATAGCAGGAGAGTAACTATCCCTGGATAATTCACACCATGAAGTTAGATAGTATAATCAAAGACCTCACCACAGCTCAGAGTCTCCTACTGTATCTTATTATTGTTTACTGACAGAACTGGGGCATAAATCTAGGCCTCCTATTTTCAATGAGAGCACTGGCCCCTCTAAGCTATACCACTTTGAATTTGAAGAAAGAAGTTTTCTCGTTAGGCGTGGCTTGTAAGAGTAGAATTAATAAGGATTTGGGTATAAATGGAATTGAATTTGCTGGTGAGTCTTCAAGAAGCTGAAACCACTGCAGGACGCTTTAAACCAGGGGCTCTCAGGTCCTAACAGTGAATACACTGGGTACATTTGGGAGTTCATGGCTGATGTTGGCTCAGAGGGAATAACCTCACCCTTCCCAAAAGGCCAGGCTGCCCTCACACAGACAAGGACAAAGCTGTGTGAGCTGTCAGCCACAGTGCCCCACAAGAGCCATGGGCAGGGACGGTTACCCTGCCAGTCACATGCTGCTGACTTCAGCACATGCTGCTGGGGGCTGCCAGCTGCTGGTTGTAGGGGACAACGTGAGAGGAGAGGGGTTGCCACTGGTATACCTTTCAGCCCGATGCTGACTCACATTCAAAGGAACTCAAATTCAGAAAAAACAAAGAGCACTGTGCCTCCACGATGAAAGGACAGATAAGCCAATTTAAAAAATGAGCAAAGGACCTGAATAGATAGTGTTTACCTAAAATACCCAAATGGCCAATGAGCACATGAAGGAGATTCGTCAGCTCGACCAGCACCCTGAGCGTCCCTCCAGGCCTTGCCTGCACTCAGCACCTTCTCCTGCTGTGGGACGCCTCACACTCCCCTGACTCCAACCCCGGCATGCTCCAAGGCCTTTATAGACTTTGTCAGATTAATTCCCTTGTAACATTGTGTTCTCAATGGGTCGATTCCTCATTATTCAAGCAAAAGCATTTGGATTTTAACACAGCTCTACTTTGTCACCAATGCTGTTGTCTAGATGAAGGAACTGAGCCTTAGGGAGTCTCAGCACCTTGCCCAGGCCTACACATCGCCCACGAGATACAAAGACAAACCTGGGCTAGGCCTCCCCAGGCCAAAGCCAGTGCTCTGTCTAGGATAGAGAGCTGCTTCCCTGTGAGCTTCAGGAGTAAACAAGAGTTCTCATGGGGGATGACATGGGGATGTGGAAAACACACATTTACAGCCAAAAGGTTTTAAAGGGACATCACCTGGTAAACGTGGAAGGCCAAGCCAGCTGGGCAAGGGAGCACTGACTCACAGCCAGATCTGCACGGACTTATCTTTCCTCATATTTGTCTTTAAACATCCTCCTCCCACTCCTCACTTGATTGTAGACGGTCATCAATCTGATTTATTATTTGGCTACACTCGTTATCCATCTCTTTTTATGTCTTTACATATTATGTGTAATAATTACAGAACAATGGATTAGTCACTCCTCTGTGTGACATGGTAATTGAGGGTTATTAGACTGAAGAATGTTTCCAGGAAGCAGTCATGTTGAAATGGACTTGAACTGAGTGGGCCTTCTGAGGGGTGTGCTCCTCCTGCACCCCCGGCACAGCAGAGGTAGCTGAGTGGTTCTACAGATAGGGGGGACTCTGCAGGCAGGCAGACAGCAGGCCTGCCTTGGCCCTGCCACCTTGTACTCTGTGGCTCTGGGCAAGTTTAGGGGATAGAAATATCACATGCATGGTGGTGCAGACCTGCAATCCCAGCAATTCGGGAGGCTGATCCCAAGTTTAAGACCAGTCGGTGCAACTTAGTGACACCCTGTCTCAAAAATAAAAAGGGTTAGGGATGTAGCTCAGTGATAGAACACCCCTGGGTTCAATCTCCAATATATGTCAGAGAGAACACAGGATGGGAGCCAGGTGACTCGGGTACCAGGCCCAGGGGCACACACTTGCTGTGTGACGTTGGAAAAGTAACATAGCTTTGCTGAGCCTCAGTTTTTTCATCTGAGCAATGAGGCTGATCATAAACCACCTGGTAAAATTGTTGAGTGGTTCGAAGGAGGTCATGTATGCAATAGACAGGGGCAAGTGCTCCGTCTGTGTTTTTCCTGTAGTTATGAGGATAGAGCCCAGTTCTGAACTCTAGGTCATTATGCTTCTGTGGCCTGCTCCCTGGAGCAAGGACTGATCCCTGACCCCTGTAACAAGGACTGAGTCCTGTTCCCTGTTCCAAGGACTGAGCCCTCCTCCCTCTACTAAGGATTGAGCCTGGCTCCTTCAGGCTGAGGGAGGATACCGCATGCCTCATTCCTAGGGCCACTTACGTCCTTTCAGTATATGTGTTTCCCAGCTATTGGCTGTTCTTAAAGGAAAATAAGAGAACTTACTTAATTTCTTCATCACAATTTTATTAATCCAAATAAATAATATCTTAACATTGTGCTCTTGGAATAACATTTCATACATTATATTAAACTAACAAGGCTGTGTTTAGTGTATGCTCATGATTTCTGGGGCAGAAGTAGTTCTATTGATTTCTCCTTCTTACCAAGCTGAGCCTCGGTAGAAATAAGCTGTGAGACTCTGTAACGGGTGAAAGGATTTCATAGCGTTGTCTGGTCTTTCACGGGCTCCTCCAATTGTGATGATGAGAAAAAAATGGGAATTTACTCTGCTTCTTTGAATCTTGAGCACCTTGTGTGTCTACTCAAGGTGAGACTAATTTTTATCATTCAACGTCTGCCCCATCATCAGTCTTGAGTATGGGCAGATTGAAGGAAGGGTCCTTAAGGCCAGCACTGGACACTGCTGGGACTCAGGATACCCTGACCTATGCTGACGATCTCATCTCACTCTTCAAACATGAAGAATAACATAACTTTGTGTGTGTGTGTGTGTGTGTGTACATGTGTGCATTAGCGCACATACACATGGTGCTGGGGATTCAACCCAGGGGGCCCTGCACATGCTAGGCAAGTACTCTACCCCTGAGCTACATCCCCAACCCCAATGATTTTTTTTTTTTTACTTTTAGTTGTAGATGGACACAATACCTTTATTTTACTTATTTATTTTAATGTGGTGCTGAGGATCAAACCCAGTGCCTCACACATACTGGGCAAGAGCTCTACCACTGAGCCCCAGCCCCAGCCCCCAATAATGTATTTAAAAGAGAAAAATGTATCCATAATCTTCATTTGTTAATATTTTATTGTTAAATTTACATATATTTTCCCAGTTCTTATCAAAAATAAGATATTTTTACATGGCTGTATAATATGCACATACCTTGTTAATTGTTTCAACATTCTTTCATAATCATATTTATAATTTTTGTGCAGTCATCACAGTTATCTTTGGAATATTTGATAATATTTGGTAGAGTGGATGTAGCTATGCAAGAAATATTTAGCTATTCTGCTATTAACTAAAATTTAAGGGTTTTTTTTCAATTTTTCAAATAATAAAAATAGAGCTATATATGTAGCTAATGTTATGCTTATAGTTGGTTTAATTTTATTATTTTCTTAAGATAATTTTCTGAAGTGAGTATAACTATTTTACAATTAAAATTTTCTAAATTAAAGAATCAATAAATACTTATTGTGAAAACATGGACATTTCAGAGAAGCATAAATACACAAAAATTGTTTTTTTAAATGATTTCCTTAAAAATGTATATATGTATTATTTTATTAAATTGAGATTATAGTATAAAGAAATATTTTCACTGTCTTCTTTCAATAATCTGATGTAATTATTTGCAGTTTTCCTCTTATCATCTGCCTTTTATTTTTATATATATTTTTTGAAATACAGGAATTCACATTTTTAATGGAAAAATGCACTGACATTTGATTCAGCATGTCTTCCATTGCTTGAATTCCCAATAATTTGACAACACAGTGTTCTATATTTGGGATAGTGCATCTGACTCTACGCCAAGGATCAGTCACAGAAGCTAAAGAAAAGAACTCTTCCTGAAGGCCCAGGAGCAGAGTCAGTTGCTCTGCTCTGGGGACATTACTTCCTTTCCTGTTGCTGTTCCTGTCTGGACTGTTCTCAGGCACCCCTGCAGGGGGCTCTCACTTGCAGAATCCATGTTCAACATGGTGGGCCCTGCAGCAAGCCTGGGCTCCCCAGGCCCACCTTGCCTTCACTAGTGCCTTGATACAATCTCTTAGCTCAGTAGCAGAGTGACTGGTCCAAGCAGCCCCACAGAGCCACCAAACCCAGGTATCTGCCTCATGACATACCTAGCCAGGTGGCTGTCCAACAAGTCAATTACTGAGAGTTTGGCTTCAACCTTTAAAGGATGCTCTTTTGAGGGTGAAGTGCAGTGCCCAGAGGTTCCCAGCTGAGTTAATCAGGGAAGTTATACCTGACTCTGCAAGTGCCAAGTTCCTCACATTTGCTTCATTAGCATGGAGGGTTTCAATAGAAAGTAGAGAAGAAAACAGTAATTAATCTTTCTCATTTATGGCAGAATGTAGTGGTTATAAAAATTAATTCCCTGTGGGAATCAGGATTACATTTCACTTATATTTTTAAAAGGGAAAACCACAAGAATTCTTGCATAATTGTAGAAAAGGACGTCCTATAAAACTCAGTGAGCTGAATGACAATGCCATTTATTGAGAAGCAGTATATTAAATGCACATTGATATTTGCAATTTTATATGGTATACATGGTTATATATACCATATATTTTATATATTCATATTGTATATTTTATGTGTGTGTGTTAAAATCACAAAGACAAATCACAAATACAATATATGTACATATAAAATGTTTTAGTTGGTACCATAACTTGCCACACAGTAACATGACAGTGATATTAAAATGTTCTCATTTTAAGCCTTGACTTTCCTCCCTGGGCACTCTCTGGGGGCTCTGGAAGTGGAAGATGTGAGTTACTACTGAGAGTCAGAACAGACCAAGCCAATAGAGCAACCATTATTAAAGACATTTATGGAGTCTATGATTGAGGAATCCACTGGTCCTCTGGTTTACTTAGCCCATAAGAGTAGTCTTAACATGGTAAAATGTTCACATCAGCGGTA
Organism: Marmota flaviventris; assembly: GCF_047511675.1. Taxonomy (NCBI): domain Eukaryota; kingdom Metazoa; phylum Chordata; class Mammalia; order Rodentia; family Sciuridae; genus Marmota; species Marmota flaviventris. The sequence goes on from NC_092501.1 coordinate 10,269,312, forward strand.
TATTGGTACCACAGGATCTGCAACAGGGCTCGTTAATCTACAACAGGAGGTAATAGGTAATGGACTATGAACTTCAGTGATTCAAAATAGTGATAATTATGCCACATCAATTTTTAAACTGTGGGGAAATTGTCCACCCCTGAATGGTACCTATTCTTCTAAAACAGGAAGTTCCACTACAAGTTTTCTTTTATCTCTGATAACCACACAGGGACTCTCAAGGGTCTCCCAGATCAAGTGGTGATCTTTCCTGAGAACAGTGCCTCTCCTCCCCCTCACCTCATCCACCGTCATTCCATGTCACATAAGTTTGCAGAGTACCTATTGGATCAGGTACCACTGTAGCCTCACCTGCAGTCCAGGTGCCCATCGGTGCTGGGCAGGGCACAGCAGTGAAGCAGGCAGACATGGAGGCAAGCAGGCTTCTGGAGCCCATGCTCAGGCAGGATGGTGCTTCTTTTCTCCCATCACTGGGCCTTTGTTGATGCTGCTTGCTCTGTCTAGAACATTCTCTAACTTTCTTTGATTCTTCCTCCAACCCAAGCAAGAATTTCTGGAAGGGCTTTCTAAAATCTCCATATTCATGGTTAAATGCCACTATTTTTCATATTGTCAGACTTCCTTCTATATTTTCTGAGTTCTTCTGATTATATAACTAGCAAGTCTTATAAATGAAACATTGATAAATTTAAAAATCTATCACCAAAATATTGGTAAATACAAAAAAAGTAATTAAAAGATAAAAATTATTATTAATTCCACCCAATGACAACTTTTATGTTTATATTATTTTAAAATATGTTTTCATGAGCCTGATCCTTTTCTAGATCTCTTGGGACACATGTTCCTGTCTTATTGATATTGGCCGTCCTCTCTCTAGCTCTGTACCTGTCACGTAGCAGACCCTTAAGTACATGCTTGTTGAACTTGACCAGATCAATTCACTTAATGATTTTAATGCTATGAAAAAGGAGAGACAATCACCAAATTTAGAGTTTATTTATTTAGAGTGTTAGTAAAGAAACAATGCCTCCTGCCAAGTAGAAGAATACTAGAAGAATATAATGAAGGCAAAAGAGAAGTTGCAGATAAGAAAAGAGTGTAATTAATACATCAAAAACTTCTTTTGAAAACAACAACTATAAATATTTTACTCTCTGGCAAATATTTTAAAAATGAGAAAGGCCACAAATAATATTTAGAGACAAAAAAGGAATTATTGCAATGGAAACATTAAAAGTATTTATAGTACTACACTTAGCTGCATATTATAAATTTGAAAAACAAAATTATTTAAAAAAAAATACAAGAAATTTTTTCAAAATCCGAAAAACAACTAAGTGGAATGAATCAAAATCTGACATCTGCCCTTCCTCCACCTTGCCGCCCACTGCTGGCCTGGGTTATTTCACAGGTGAACTGTTGTTCTCTCTGGAAACTGATAAACACATTATTTGAAAACTATTGTAAATCAGTGGCCAAAGATGGGATATTTATTAATGCTTTGAAATATCAACAACAGAACCTTACTCTGATTAGCTTAATCAGAAGAGGAGTTTATTCCAAGAGCCTTTGAAACTCATCTGCTCAGTGGGAAGACACTAGGTTTGGATGGGAATGAAAGTGGGGTGTGCGTGAATGTGTGCGTGAGTGTGTGTGTGTGTGTGTGCGCGCACACACACACCCACACACATGTGCAGTGTTATTAAGACTGCAGCAGGAATCTGCTTTCAGGACAGCTGCAGGGCCACTGCTCCCAGGCTTGACTTTAGCTGGTGCTGACTGCGCTCCTCAAAGACATCCCCTTCCTGCTGCAAGACCCTACTCCACACCTGCTACCATGAGAAAACCTTTTGCCTGCCTCAGTCCTCCAAGGTTCAGCGTGAGGCAGAAGCATCTGATGGGCTTGTGCTTGGTCATGAGCTGGGTTGATCATATGAAAGTACCATTTTTATGGACCAAAATGGTTTAATATCATTTTCCTGTGGTTCAACCTAACACAACATCCAGCTTCAACTTCTCTAATCTAGCAAAACCCAGCACTGTGAATGGCACAGTGGGCTCCTAATTAAGACCAGTTCCACCCAGGGCACTTCAACATGAAGGAAGTTTCTGGAACAGAAGTAATGTTGTGTGGGCTGCCATGGTGTACATGGCAGAGATTGGTGCTGTTGAAAGCATGATGGGCAGAGAAAGAAAGCATAAATCTAGAAAAAAAGGCCTGTTCCAATCAGGGAAAAACCTCTGCCCATGCATGATAGTACAGTCAACCCATTGCCCCATTATTATTCCCCCTTGGGGTTTTAGGTTTGGTTGCTGTATTATCCAATTGTGCAATCAGACATGGCACTGCTAAGGTCATCTTTAAGAGGAAAAGTCCATTCTAGCCTCTGCCTCAGAGAGAATGCCCCCCCACGCCATCCCAGCATTGAAAGCCTCTATCACAGTGAATTCTCATGAGACATAAATATTCTCACATTCTGAGTTCAGTCACAGAGGGACTTACATATCTCTCTCCTGATCCTTCTTTTGTTACCATCTCAATACTTGTTAACAAAATGAGGGAACTACTTCCCTCCATCAGCTAGCAAGAAATAGCCTTTAACGGAGAACAGTGGGAGCCCCAGATATGAAACCAGAATTGAACTTCTATGAACCACTGCATGCTGAGTCTCCTTCCCTTATTTCTCAACTATTTTTCCTAGGGGCTATTTAAGTCATCCTTTTTGTTGCTGTGATCGAAAGATCACAGACACAAACTGACAAGAACAGTTTCAGAGGAGGAAAAGTTTATTTGGAGGCTCATGGGTTCAAAGGTCTCAGTACATGGGCTTCAATCCTTTGACTCAAGGTGAGGCAGAAAGATCATCATAGTGGAAGAGTGTGGTGGGGGGAAACGGCTCACATGATGATCAGAGAGCAGAGAGAAAGAGAGAGAGATTCCACTCTCCAGATACAAAATATATATATCCTCAAGGCACGCCCCCAATGACCCACCTCCTCTAGCCACACCCTACCTACCTTCAGTTACCAATCACTTAATTCCTTTTGAGGATTAATTAATTGATTGGGTTAAGGCTCTCATAACTCAATCATTTCACCTCTAAACCTCCTTGCATTATCTCACATATTAGCTTTTGGGGGACCGTTCACATCCAAATCATAACAGGACATTTTCTAGTTGATCAGGGTCACAAAAATTCTTGTCTCTGGATGTGCTACTGGGAGGCCCAAAATAAGACCACTAATGGCCCACAGTCATTGTTTCCCAGTATGATCCAGAGAAGACCTGCTTCCAACTCTCATGACAGATTTTCTCAGTACAGATTCCTAAGTCGTATGCAGACATAATGAATCAGAATCTCTAGGAGTGAGGCTCAGAGATCCGCATTTTGAACAAGGACAATCTCCTTTCCAGGAGATTCTTCTGCACCCAGGAGTGAGTGAGTCATGGCTCTAGTCATGGTGCCAAGATGTTGAAAATGCTCTTTCCGGATGGAAAACTTTATAATGCCACAGTAAAAGTCTGTGAGTGGAAGCCTAGCAAGAACTTGGCACCGCATGAGTGATTTGCCACTCTCTCTCTCGGTGAGTTTCCTTCTGCTTCTCATGGTGTGAAGGATAGAGATGTGAGAGCTGAAGAATTGACTGTAAGAGCACCTTTATGTTGAAATTGCAAATTAGACCTAGTCAAACTTGAAGCTAGTCAATGGTTTGGGCCCTTGTCTAGCCATGTATTGTCCCCTGTCTCCTGCAGGATAGAAAAAAGACTTGATTCAGTTACTTATTCTTCCCCAAATAATCCAAATACCTCAGGAGAAGTTGACTGTACCACTCTTGGCTCTGGGGTGGACCTGACTGACCTAAGGGAAGAGTTACCCAGGGTTAGTTCAGGAATCATCACGTGATATGATTCCGATTAATGAGATACAAGAAGTATTTTTCTGGAATCTTCTGGGAACATTCTCCCTTGCCCTTTGAACATCTTACAGAAGCAACTCTCCTTTTCTCTTGGATATGAGCAAGGGAATGTAGTGTGGCTACTGCTGGAAGCCACCCTATGACCAAGAGGAAAGCAGCTATCAAGATGCGGTTGACTCTGGACAGCAGAACAGAGTTGTGGAAAGAAGCAGGTCCATACAACAGGAGCATGCTTATATTGGCCAACACAAATCCTGCCCTGTCTTTGGACTTCCTCTTAAGTAAACAATAGATTTCCAAATTGTTGAATACTTTTTGAATTGGTTTTCTGCCACTAAAAGCACCCAAACTGACATGCATTGATGCTGAAAATAATATTCCCTTCAAAAGTCAAACTATGCAAAGTATTGGTGTAAGCAGTATCTGAAGGTGTTCTTTGACAAAGCCAGTGAGCAGCCCCCACACCCGGTCAGTGATGGCATCAAGTGCAGAGGGCACACCCTCCCTTCTCCAAGGAAGCATGGGGCTTTCTGCAAAGGCAGTATTGGCAGCCCCTGTGTGCCCAGCCTAACATCTGGCTGTGGTCTGGACTGCAGCCTGAAGCTGCTCCATTGATTTCCTTGGGTCCTCATTTGTTGACTTCTCCACTGCTATCCCGGCAGGCAGGGCCGAGCTGCGGTCACTTTCCTGAGCAGTGCTTTCATTTATGTTCGTGATGAACTTGTGAGGAGCCAGCTGGAAAGCCGGTGAAAGGCTGCTGCCTGGTTTCTCAGATTCTCCTTGGAACTTTTTGGAAAGTGTTGAGTTTTTGATACTTCACAAAACACCAAACTTCATCTAAGAGCCAAGCCACCAGGGAACCACTGCCCTGGCAGGCTAGCATTGCACCACTTTGGAGCCTAAAGTTGTTGACTTTTTAGCCTACCTGAATGATTTCAAACTTGCTAGGAGAAAAATTCACATTCCCTTCTCAGAAAATCAGATCTCCTCTGTCATAGACTCCACGCTGACAGACACCAATTGGGAACCACAGACTGTGAAGAGCTCTAGGCAGCTCTCCACCAGCTAGACTGATGTTGAGCTGCTCTCTGTACCCACTCTTTTGGACCCACAGAGAGGATATCTGTTGGGCCTGAAGATGTCAGGATTCTACCCCACTGAGGAACTCCTAGCTTCCCCTGACGTAAGAGCATGTTGCAGCAGGAGCTATATTTGAAGGGCAGCATAGATTTAGTAAAAGATTAAAAAACTATGCCATCTCATAGACTGGAGGAATGTTTAGATAAAAAAGATGCTCTACATCATCATTTTCAGTTGCAAGTGGCAGAAAGCATAGTTTGGGCCCAAAGAAAATTCTTTAGCTCATAAGATCCAAGGAAGGAAACACCCCAAAGGCAGGGAGCAGAGGGGTGCAGGTGGGTGTCTGAGAAGCCTGGAACCAGAGTCGACACTGACTGAGCTCTCTGCAGCTCTGCTTCTCTCTCCGTGTTGGCTTTTCTCTCTCATTGTCGACTGTGTTCCCACCAAATGACCAGCAAGATTTTTCAGCTGGAGCTCATTGCTTCTGTCCCTTTTCCCCAGTTCTAGAACAATTCACGGAGATCTGTGACTCACCTTATCTGAATTAGGTAACATCCTGGAAACATCCTTTCTGGCTAGGGGAAGGCAGGGATCCCAAATGGCCGTATGGATGATTTCTAGTGGAGGAAAGAGTTCCAGAAAGCAAAGGCTTTTACAACAGAGCCTCTGCCAGGTAGGAGAATCAGTCAATAGACATCACCGCTGATGCCACCAGGTCACCTTGTCCAGACAACCAGAAATCAGACCTACCCATGATACGGCAATGAGATGTAGTGAGAGCAGTACTTAGGTCTCCTATCATTGTTCTCTTTTGCTTTTATCTTTATACGAGTGGATAAGTTAGGATAGGTAATGGGCCCCAGTAAGGATTTTTTAAATGTGAAGATCACTCCATAAAGTTAACCTGTAGAGACATTTCAAACATTCCAGCCAACTGCTTTGTCTCAGGGTAACAAGAATAGAGAGGGGAGACAGACCTGAGCGAAGGCTACGGACTCAAGGGCTAACCAATAGCATGGGTACTATTCCAATAACTGTTTAGTATAGATTTTGACCCATAGCCTTGGTACTTTTCCAAGATCTGATTAGCTTAGATGTTGACCAATGCCCCCACTCAGTAGCCATATAAACCCCTAGACTAGTACACCTAAGTGGCAGCCCCTACAGGGTCCCCTCCCACCCCACAGGAACTCTCTTTTCTTCTCACTTGAACAAAATCCTACTCTTTTGGGTTCAGTCTTCCTGGTCTGTGAATTTCATTCTTTGAATTTGCAAGACAAGAACCTGGAAGGAAAGCCTTGGCAGGCATCTGGGGTCTGCGGCAGCACCACAACAGCCGAGGCTGAAAATCCAGTTTCACTAGTCCAGGAAGAGCTGAGTATTTTGTCTTTAAAAAAATGTATTTCTCCATTTATGATCTCTATAACATGCGGATTTGTAGACCACGATAGCTTCTTACTGCTGTTTAAAGAGGAACTGAAGTTTTATGCATATGTAAAAAGCACCAACCAAACATAAACAAACAAATGAGTGAAAGGAAGATCAGAGAGTAGAGGAAGGAGAATGGGGTAAAGGAGGAAAGGGGGGCAGAATGGACCGAAACAGAGTGAATCAAATTCCATGCATATATGATTTCTTCAAAATGAACCCAACTGCTACTCAACTGTGTATAGCTATAATGTTCTAATAAAAAAAAAAAAAAAAGGAATGAGAACTTCCTCCTTTGTTAGGAAGTGGGTGGGGGACAACTCCACTCACAGCACATCAGGACTAACGTGTATTTATTCCTTTAACAGTCTATAGAGTTGCTAATCTCTTTCTTGAGGTCACCTTGTGGCAAAGTTGACAATGCTAATAAATAGTTGCTGTTTTTTCTGGATTGTTCATCCACCAGAGTCCTCGTATCTTACAATCATCTCTCTGAAACTATTCCTACAAAATCACCTGAAGTATTTCTGAGAACTATGTTGTAAAGAAGAATTTGTGCTATGAGTATGAAATTCATATTTATGTGTTTTCAGCACTTGTACAAGAGCAAGAGGCCTTTCCCAGCATTTAATGGAACCATTTGTCTCTAGAAATAAGCATTAATGGAATGTGACCCACACAGACCTGAGTTCTGCCTTTTCTCCTCTGGCACAGCACCCAGTCCACAAACAAATACTGGGCTGTGAGCCCTGATGGCCTCTTCTCTCCTGGAGATGGTGGATCTCCAGGGAACACAGGAAGGAGCCAGACTGCATTCTCAAGGTTAAGGCCCTTTGTTTCCTGATCTAGAACATTCCCCTTTCTTTGGTTCTGGATTCCGTTTGTAGGAACCCTTAAGAGGAAAACCTGGCTAGGATTCTAGCTCTGTCCTTATAATTTTATAGAAATTGCTGCTGCTGTTATTATTATGGCTTTAATTTCTCTTGTAGAAATTTGCCGAGTGCTTAGTCCATTAATGCAGGAAAAACAAGAGCTGACTAACTAGTGCTGAACAGCAGTCAAAAATTGCTGACAACTAAAGAAAGACTCATTTGGATGAGGAAGTAAATAACCAAAGTGATAACCAAGCCTGATTATAGAAATCCAGGAAGGGATGATATTGCACTTGGTATTAATGATAGTTAACACTATATAGTGCTTGATATGTCCTAGTAGTTTACATCACTTAAATCATTGAAGTGTTAACCACCTGAGGAGGCAGGTATTACTTTTCTCATGTGGTAGATGAGGAACCTGAGGCCCGGGGGTTTACCCAAGATCACGTAGATATGCAAACTCTGCTCATGTCGTGTCTGTGTTTGCTCTTGTTAAGAAAGCCCCAGTTACCTTTGGGGAAACCACCTCCTGGCCTGGCTCTCCCTGCCTGTGTTTTGTTGTGTCTGTCAACTCTTTCTCCCACCCCCTAGGGCCACAGGAGTGGTGGAGGCTCAGGCCCAGGCCATTCAGCAGATCCCATTCACACCAGCAGAAACAGCTAGTCCTGGGATGGCCGCAGACACACTCAAGCTGAAAACCTATGTGAAATGTCTAGAAAAGAGAATTTATTTTGGGGTTCTATTCAAAGCTGGGAGAAGGTAACCCTGGGCTGCAGGGGTAACTTTAAGTGGAGGATGCAGCCAGAGAGTGGAGCCACCCAGAGCAAAGCTGGACTGCACATGAGGACAGGTTTGGCCTGATGATACCACTGAGGCTCTGGATTCAGTCTCTCCCAAAGACTGCGCTGGACTTCTCTCACCTTTTAAAAAAAACACTTCAGTGGGTTTTTTAAAATAAGTTTTGCAAGATTGCACGACCATCAACACTACCTAACTTTTGAAAAGTTTCATCACCCTCAAAGACCCCTCTGTCTGGTGGCTGCCTGTTGTGGAGCTGGAAAGCTGGGGAAAGGACTAGGGCAAGGTGTGTGCCACAAAGCTGTCATGATTCAGCTCTTTGTCTTCAGTAAGCATGCCCAGGCTGCTGCAAGCCTTTGACTCCATTTCCAGAGGCCTGGGAAAGTGGCTCCAGATAATTTTGCATCTTGTTGCTGTCATGAGGGCCGGTTTCCTGCAGGCCCTGACTTTATCTGTTTTTGCTGACTCTCATTTTTAACCTTTCTGAAATTGAATGTGTCTTATAGTAAATAGCTTGACATCATTTAATTGGCAGCATTTTTAACAGTGGTGCATCAAATAATGGTGCATTCTAAATTAAATGTTGTGTGAATCTACAAATTCGCCTGTTGCCTGATCTAGCTTGAGATGAATTTTCTGCCTTTTTGACTGAGTAAATTTCCTTTAAACAGGTGAACTCCTTTATCTTTGCAGAGATGAGACAACCACTGGAGGATGTGAATTGAGAGACACTGGGGCTCTGAGCCAAGTCAGCAGACACCATGGATGATGGTCAGTGTCCTCCCCTCACCCCATGGGAGGTCATGTAATAAACATCAAACTTGACTCCGGGCTGCTTGGATTCAAACCCCTGTTCTTCCACTATTAGCTTAGTGTCCGGCTAATCCTTAAAACCACTTGAGCTTTTTCAGTTGCAAACTTGAAATAATGGTAATACTTTGTATAGGAAGGATTATGTAATGTGGTGTTCAAAAAAAAAAAATGCAAGCTGCCTGTGAATTTAGCTGAGACTATTCTAATTGGTACACACTCATTTATAACAACATTCATTTCAGTGAGATGGTCATTTTTTCAACTTTATTTTGTATCCTTTTAGAATCACCCAGGAGAAAGTTTCAGTCTTCTCTGATTCTATCAATCAATGTACTTGCTGATATGAAGGGAGCAGGTCTGAGAACTAGGAATTGGCAGGCTGCAATATCTGCCTGTTACTTTTTTTTTCCTTCTTTTTTGGTACCAGAGATTGAACCCAAGGGCACCTTAACCATCGAGCCACATCCCCGGCCCTTTTTTATATTTTATTAGAGACATGGTCTCCCTGAGTTACTCAGGGCTCCGCTATACTGCTGAGGCTAGGTTTGAACTCTTGAACTTCCTGCCTCAGCCTCCTGAGTCTCTGGGATTACAGGCGTGCACCACCATGCCTGACTTTCTGCCTGTTACTTTTATGCACGCCTGTTATTTAGGGGTGGCAAGGTGTACTGATTTTCCTCTCATCATTTATCACATGAATTTAATTAAGCTAAAAATGTGGAACAACATTGATTTATCATTGATATGGCAGAAGTAGTAACTGACTGAATTCTGGGAAACATTTAGATAAATTAAGTATAAACATGGGCATATCGAAGCTGCCCAATGAAAGTCTGAGATCAGATGTCTAAGTGGCAAAACAATAGGTAAGCTTCCTTTCTACACCTGTAGTGTGTCTCAGCCTCTCCACTTATCACGTGGGGAAGACCAGCCACTGCACCATTTCCCTGGCACACAGGGAAGGGGTGGCAGGACCAGACCCACCATGCCCCAGCCTCAGAGGGTGCTGGCACCGAGCACCGAGAAATTCTCTCTCCAGAGTGGGAGACCCTCTCTTCACCAGCTGGAGAGCCCACCTCCCTCAGACAGAAAGCAGGGTGAAAATGAACTTCTTTAACAGGGCCAATGCAGGCAGCGGGCACAGTAGACCCAGGGCCCTGGATCCATCGTATCTGTAGGATCTTGTGAACAAGTTTTAATTTTTTTTACAATTAGAAGAAAAAAATGAATATAATCCAGCCATTTTCATATTTATCTTTAACTGATGCAGTCATAAATATATTTTAATTTTTTGGGGGAAGGAAGGAAGTGACTCGTGAAGGCAAAAATTCCTCGGCCCCATTGAAGTCATAATGTGGCCCTGGCTAACAGCTAAGTGTCAGATGAGTCTTAGGAATATATTGGTTAACTTTCTGTTACTGTAACAAATACCTGAGATAAGAAATTTATAAACAAAAGAGTTTTATTTGGCTCACAGTTTTTGAGATTTCAGTCCACGATTGACTGGCTCTGGGCGAGGTAGCATGTTTTGGCAGCAGTGCCTGGCAAAACCGTTTTCCTCATGGCCAGGATTCCAAAGACTGCAAGGGGAAGGGGCAGGGTCCCACACCCACTTCAAGGGCACACTCCAGGTGACTGGAAGACCTCACCATGGGTCCTATTTCTGAAGTTTCCACCACCTCCCATCAGCCCCACACTGGGGACCAAACCAATAACCCATGGGCCTTGGGGGGACTCTTAGGGTCCAAACCATAGCAGTGGGAGTGGTGTTCCTTAGAGATAAACAATAATATACTGCTTAGGGTAAAATATGGCACTCTGAGATCAGATGCCCAAGTGGCAAAACAATAGGTAGGCTTCCTTTCTACAGGCAACCTGGGCTCCTCACTGAGGTTATTCAAAGAAAAAAGATCAAATGGTGTCAGGAAAGGGAAAGGGTGGAAGGGGACCCATGAGCTTATTGGGTTATGCTGAGCACCAGGCAGTTTATACCCATACCGTCTGAGAAGCAATAAGCCATCAAATGTGCATAAGGTCCTTATCATGTCCAGGTGTTATGTGACCGCTGTACTTGGCTTATTTAATCTTCGTGGTCACCTTATTTTGATCGTACTTTACAGATGAAGATGTTGATATTTGGATAGGATTAAGTAAAAGTTTTAATCAAGGCCAGGGAAAGAGGCAAAGCTCAGAATTGGTTGGCATGAGCTGAGTTTCAACCACTATCCCAGGACCATGACTGACTCATGTTCTCTTGGCATACTGCAGTCAGGAACAGACTCTGACACAAAGGCACTGTCAATTGGATGAGGGTCCTCTTGAGGACTCGGGCTCGGGGGGTAAGAAACGCCTCCAGATTTCTAAGCCCGAAAAGGATCCTGAGGACCTCAGTTCTCTCTCTGAGGAAGAGGAGGGATTAGAAAGGGAGATAAAGGAATTAGAACATCACCTTAAAAGGGCAAATGTGAGGGTGCCTAGGGCCCCCTCAGTTGCCGCACCTCCAACATAGCTACACCAATCCCAATTTATCTTCCTTGCACACACGCAGCGTCATGTGCTAAACACACCCCTGTGGACATAGCTATATTTTGAGGGCAACCTAAAAAATATTTTTACTACAGCCTCTTCTAACTACCACAATTTTCAGTTAGGTGGCCTAGGTGGGTGTATTATCTGTACCCCACCCCCCTTTTCTCCCACTACAGTTCTGAATGTAAATGAGCGAAAGAAATTTTATGGTGAAAATATCCCTTAGATACACTATGCTTTATTAGAAAGAGAGAGATTCACAGACTTTAATTAGTAACAGTAATTGTCTGTGACCCACCTCTCGAACCACCATAACCCACCAGGCAGGTGATGGGGCACCATGCTGGAGAACAGAACTCCCCTCCATGGGGCTGTCTCCAGAGAGAGAAACACCAACAACAGCAAGCAACACAACAAAACACGGCCCAGTCTGATAATTGTGGGATTTTTTTGTTTGTTTGTTTGTTTGAGTTTCTCTTTTGAATTCAAAATCAAATCCCCTGCTTAAAGCTCCTGGGTTTTAGGAAGATAATGGTAGGAAATTTGGGCCTGAGAGCCGTCTAAGTCTGGCCAAGTGTAGACTAATCATAGAGAGAAGGCCTGAGTAATGAAGAGGCTTCAACAACAACAAGGGGTGACGTCCTTTAAAAAGAATGGACTCCCGAGCTCTCCCACGCCGGAGGACAGGATGCTGACCTAGTGACCTGTGAGCTTGTGATGTGGGGCGTGGCCACCTAGCCTGCTAACCCTGAGATTAAAAGTGGGAAATAAAAGTGCTGTGTGTCTCTTTCCTTTGGAGAGAAGGTGGCAGCTGCAGGCCGAGAGCAGCTCACTGACAACCGTCATCAGGAAGATGGATGACCCTGGCTCCTCCAAGAGTTTGTAATGGAGTTTTCTCCTCCACTGCCTTCCGTTTTTCCTTGCCACAGTTCCCGAGTTCCCCCTCTCCCCGGCTGAAATACACTCCTTTCTGTTTACAGATGGCAAATTTGACGGTGCAGTGGGCTGTGGGCCATAATCCAGGCTGACAGGCACCCTGAGCTATGAGTGGAAAAGGGCCAGCACTGCAAGCCATGGGGTGCCGTGGCGTCCAGGAGTGCTACAAGGGCCCCCAAGGACTGTGCAGGGCAGGTGGGAGGTCAGCCGTCTTCCTGTGTCTTGGCTGCCTTTCTTGGGACTTCTTCTGTCTCTTCCTCACCTCCCTCCCCGCCTCTCAGAGCACAGCTGTAGCCCTTGAGGAGTTTCCTGAATTTTGAGATTCTGTCTGGGGTTCATTGGAGGAAGAGTCTCTGTCCACAGGATCTGCCGGTCCCCCCAGGCAGGAACCTGGGTGAGGGAATGAGCCCTCTTCTGGTAGGAAGGCTCTCTCCCTAAAGGCAAGCCAGCGTGGCCGGGAGCCCAGCAAGCAGCAGTTCTGACCTCTGTGCCCTGTTTTCTGCCACTTCAGAAGGGGGAAGCACTGTTTCAACTCCTTCATTTTATTTCCTATCAGTTGAAGATGATGAATATAGTATGTGGAGAAAATGATGTTTAAAGCATTCTGAAAGCATGCATGCTTTGCACTTTGGGCACAAGTCCCCATCAGGGACAGATGGAGGTGAAGACAGATTTGAACTTTGAGGAGGCAAGCTGCATGGGCAAAGCAGAGCCTCATGATCAGAGAAGAGTCCCTGCCGCTGTGATCAGCTGCTGCTGTTGAGAAGCTGGGTTTAGGAACTTATTCCAACACCTCCCAAGGGGGTCCCAGATTATCTGTTATAATCTTGAAATAATTCCTTCAAACCTAGTTTTTTAAAATTACTGATCTAGCCAACAGAGTCATCAAAATACACTCTCTTTCACAAAAGGCGATTACTATGACTATGTAAAAATGTTGTGAGCAGAGAAATAATTTCAGAAAAAGGAATGATGTTGACAAATTATAGCAGTTGTCCTTATTACATAAACATTCTTCTTTCATAAAACCAGAGAGGTATCATAACTCAGATGAGATGAGGTGGTTAAATAAGCATATTTTTTTGTTTTTGTTTTTAGTGGGTTGATAACACTGTTTTTCAAGCAGCAATTAGGTATAAGAGCAAGATTTACAGAAACTCCCACCTATTTTACCTAGAATAGGGTTTCCCTCCATTATCAGAAATTTGTGCCCTGACCATGTTGCTAGCAGTCCAGCCCTAAAAGTATTCCTAATTAATTCTAAGACATCATCAGAATTGGTCCGTGGCATCCAGATTTACTATTTTATATATGGAAAAAAACCCCAACATACTCAGAAGTATGATTATGGACTTACAGAGAATCAGAGTCATCTCCAACTCAGCCCCCAAGTACCAGGGACTCCAGCCACATCTGCCCCCTGATGTTTAAGTGGATATCTCATTTCACATCTTCTGAGGGTCCTGGACTTTGAGCCAGCCCTGTAGCCAATGGCATAGGCTTCTAGGGTATTCAACCTGTGCCATCTGTTCCTTCTTGGTGAATGACTATTAGTGAACATTTGGCTTTTTTTTTTTTTCTTAGTTTTGAGATCACAGCAGCATGCTTTTCTTCCTAATTAGCAATCACCACCTGCCTCTGGAAGTCGACCCAGAGGGTCTGGCTGATGTCCTGTCTCCACACCATGTTCTGTTTCATAAGATGAAGCAGAAACTCATTCATCCTGCTAAGAGTGCTCCAGGTGACACACTTCATCCTACCTTTCATTATCATTTGCCTCTCCTCCATGCTGCAAGAGACACAGGGAGGATTTTGAGAGAACCAGGGAGCTCAGATGGCTAACGGCTATCTGTAGCAAGGAGCACATGGGGCCTCGGGGTCCCCAGTTACTTTTTGGTTCTTCTGCATTTAATGAAAGCCAGCCTAGCACTGGGATTTTCTTTATCTTATTTTCATTGAGATATAATTTACATATCATAAAATTCACACTTCAGTGGATTTTAGTGCATTCTCAGAGTTGTACAACCATTGTTGTTTAATTCCAGATATGTTCATGGAGTCCTCAAAACACCTGCCGCATTAGCAACCAACCCCCACGCTCCCTCCCACCCCTCTCAATTGCTAATCTACTTCCTGCCTCTGTGGCTTTGGGCATTTTCTTTCTGAAGCTCTGCTGATAGACTCCATTGCCACCTGTTCCTTAACAAGAATTAGAGGGAGACATGAAAGCCCCAGGGAAAAAGGAAGGAAACCAATCCCTGGGCACTCATTGTTGGCTTCTGAAGGGTCCTAGTACTCTGCACTCTTTTCTGTACCCCAAGTTGAGCCCTGCTTGGGTCATCTGTCCCTGGCTGCTGGTGCTCCCTTCCCCAATTCTGTGGCTTCAACTACCCCTTCCAGCAGTGACCAAACCTCTCCTGAGCTCAGGTCATACCAGATACAGCGCTTGGTGCTCAACTGGTTTCCTCTTGCAGCTGTGGCAGATAGCCACAGACTTAGTGGTTTACAGTGGCCCAAATCTCATAGTTCTTGAGGTCAGGAATCTGAAATAGGGGATTTGGGCTACAAACATGGTGCTGATAGGGCCACAGTCCCTTGGAAGATCCAGAGGAGAATCCTTCTCTTGCTTCTTTCAGCTTCTAGAGCTGTGTTGCTTGCATTCTTTGGCTCATGGCCCCTTTCAAAGCTGATCACTAACACCTTGACATCTCGCTCTGCTGTGGGTGTGTGGTCTTACCTGACTGATTCCTCCTGCATCCTTCTTAATCACATGTGCAGAACAAGTCCCCTTTGCCATAAGGTAACACATTAAAGCTTTCCAGGAAATAAACAAGGTGTCTGTGGTCCAATTTTCAGCCCACCATATAGCGTTCAATGTGTACTCGTTGAGAGAGGAAGGAGGGAGGGAAGGAGGAAAGAGAGAAAAAAGAGAGAGGGAAAGAGGAGAGGCAAAAGGAGGAAAAATTAAAAAATAGCATACTGTTAACCTCCCAGGGTCTTCAATGTGCTGATTTTTTCTGATGAGTAGAGGAGGGGACAATGGGACATGCAAGCCATTGTGAAGAGTCCTCAGTCCTGTGAATAGAGAGATTGGGGAGGTCAATCTGTGGTTTTTGACTGCCTCATGATCCTATTTATCTCTGGCCAGACTTAGGGTACAGAACAGGGCAGGGAGAGGATGCCAGAGCTGGGGACCTCAAGAACATGGTGGCTGAGAGCCACTAACCCACCAGGGCAACTCTGTTCTTTCCCTTTGTTTTAGCCAGCTTTGTGTGTGTGTGTGTGTGTGTGTGTGTGTGTGTGTGTGTGTGTGTGACTAAAGGATCTGACTAGCACAATTTTAGGAAAGAAAAGGTTTATTTAAGGAGCTCATGATTTCAGAGGTCTTACTCCACAGAAGGCCGGCTCCATTTCTTGGGGCTCTAGGTGAGGCTGAATATCATGGTTGGAGAGTGCGGCAGAGGGAAGCAGCTCACAGGGTGGATCAGGAAACAGAGAGAGAGAGTCCCCACTTGCCAGATACAAATATATATCCAAAGCCACGCCCCAATTCCCACCTCCTCCAGCCACATCCTACCATTGCAATTACTACTCAGTTAACCCCATCAGGGGACTAATTCATTAATTGGGTTAAGACTCTTATAACCCAATCATTTCTCCTCTGAACCTTGCATTGTCTCACACACCAGCCTTTAGGAGACACCACACATCTAAACCATAACATCCTTTCAACTACATTTGGAAGAGCAAGAAAAGAAACAGATGGAAGAGAATAAATGCAACACCATAATACTTTCTTCTCTACTTTCTCTGCAGTCACCAAAGTAAGGATATCTGACCTGGGAAGACTGCACACAGTACAGCAGAAAAGGCCACCCCTAGCCTTTCATAATTTTGCACTTATCTTTCACATAAGTTCCCCCAGGATGTAGAAACCACAGCAAATGCATAAATGAATGACTAAATAAGCTAAAAAGTTGCTTCATGGGTTCAATCCCTAGCACCACCAAAAAAAAAAAAAGTTGCTTTCAGAAATTGAAGCTTACAGACGGATTACAGAGGTCTTACAGGCTGATATTATCATATGTATTTGGTTACATTTGAAATAATTTTAAAAATTGTTATTTTTAAAATGTAAAAAAAATTGTTTAAAGCCCAAATGCTCACACCATGTTGTGTGACTGATAATGATGTTAGAAGTACAATGCACGATTACAACTGCAGGAGGGCTGGGAGCTGCTGCCTGTAAGATTCTTATGGGACATGCAAAGTCATATAATCTCAAAGTCCAGTGTTGCTTCACTGCCACAGTCCGGCTGTAGCAAAATAACGGTGTGTGTGTGTGTGTGACGAGCGACTTGTGTAGATCAATACAGCAGGAGTGGAAGCCGTTTATTGTAGGACAACAGAGGTATTTATACATTCCACACAGCTTATCTAATTAACATAAACTAGATACAGCAGTCAACCAATCAGAAATCTCCACACTTAATGGCTCGCTGGTGTTACTTCACAAACCACTCCCTCTGCAAAATGCCAGGCGCCATCTTGACTTGTTTACAGACTCTAGCACTTCACAATGGGGACAAGACAGGGCAGGCCTTGCTTGGGAGTATGCAGGGTGTGCAGGTATGAGAAGTGACTGTGAGTTTTAGAAGGGTGCCTCAGAAATCCTCGCCAGGGAGGGGACATGTGAGCTAATTCTTGAAAGGGTAAAGAGAATCCGGCCATGAGGCTGTGGAAGGGAACAGTCCCTGCAAAGCCCCAGGTGCGAGGATGCTCAGAGCATTTGTGGAATGGCCAAGAGGACAGTGGAGCTGGCGTGGAGCAAGCTGAGGACAGGGTTACAGAAATGACCAGAGAGAGAGCAGGCCTGTGTTTGATGTGCATTTAATCATAAAAAAGCAGCAGGAGTCTACACCAGTTTTGTACCTGGGAGTATTTAAACAAGTGCAGCCATGAACGTTAGAGCCTTCTCTCTGTAATGCTAGAGCCTCTGTCTGTAATCTGCATGTGATTGGGTGGCTCAGTACATGGGCTGAATGAATCCATTTCTGAGAGGGGGCCTATTTGGGTTGGGCTGGCACAGTGTCCTTGGCCAGTCTGCATTCATCCAGTGGCCTGAGGAAATGTTCCAGGGAGGTTTAAAGCAGTTGGCCAGTTTGCCTTGTGCTGATAGTAAAGTCAGTCAGTGGAATTCATTTTTTCTAGTATTAGCAGCATCAGGGAAGGCTGTGGTCAGCAAGATGTCCTCCTACACCTACTAAGGATTGTTGGGGAGCCTGGGCAGATTGAAGTGACAGCGGTCATACAGAGTAAAGCAGGGGTCCTCTCTGAGCTTCAGTTTCCTCTGCTGTCAAGGGGATTGCCAGTTTCTCAGGATTGTGCAACCATCGGAAGAGTGTGCAGTGCTGGTGAAATGTGGGCACAGAACACAATGTGCCCACAGAGCTTGCCTGGGCCCTTCGTCCTCCCCTCCCGCCTGGGTGGGATGTCAAGTGGCAGGATGCTATGGACAAAATCATCTAGAAGATGATCAGATTGAGATGGGAGAGGAGTCAGGATGGGCTGCAAGGATCCAAGAGGAGGGAGGGCAAGCCTTCCATCTGGAGAAGTCAGGGAGGCTCTTGGGTGGATGGCTACGGGGCTGGCCAAGATCCAGGGGTAGAGAGCATGGCAAGGATCTTTCTAGAGAAAACAAAAAGCAAGAGCAGCCACCAGGAGATGGCATGGCCACTAGCTGGGAGATGGAATTTTGTAGCAGAGCAGTTGTAATGGCCAACAGAAGGGAGGGCTGGAGAGAGCAGCAGGAGGGTCTGGACATTAGCTCTTGGGGAACCTCTGCTAGCTTTGGAGTTTATGTGTGGGGAGGAAGTGAGTAAATCCGAGGTGTGCTTGGAGAAGATGAATTTGGTATAATTTCCTTCTGAATTTCATTGTTTTAGATATGGAAAATTATCCTCACGGTATGCGATTCTTAACATGCATTCCTTTATAAATTAAAAGGACTCCTCTGCTCCTGAAGCCCTTACATATACAATAGTTCTATTTGGTTTTGCAGAGGGGTGTAGTTAGAGCTTAACTTGCTTCTGTGTATCTAAAAAAAAAAAATCAAATTATGTAATGAAAGATATTCTTTGGGGGAATGTGCTTAACTTTTATTTTTAAAATGTTTTTTTCTTCTATCTCTATGCCTTTAATTATTCAATACAGGCTTTGCTTTTGTTAAGTCATGTTCCTGTCCCTTTTGAAACGTGATAAAGTTGTCCAAAGTCACAAGACCATGAAGAAAGAGTATTCTCTACCTCGGATTTTGACCTAAGTTCTTCTTCCCTTCTATTTGGTCTTACTTAATGGAAAGATTGTTTCATACATTTTTCTTTCTCCCTGTATCTATTTCTGTTCTTTCTGATCTCATTTCAGAACTCACTGAGCCATTTCTGCTTCTCAAAGAGATGCTGTTCCGTTGGTAATAGGAAAAACTCCAGGTGCGGCATCATTATCTAATTCTAGGATTTTATTGAGAGCATCTAATCCACATAATTGTGTTTGATTAAGAAAGAATGACTAAGTCTCAGATGGAATTGACTAGGGCATAACTATTTCAGGGCTTGTTATTAAGCATTTAAATGCTATCGGGCAATTTCCCGTGGCTGTGTGAGGTGTCTATTTTCACTTATAATAATGGATCTCCTATTAAAACTGTATTTAGGTCAGCATTTCCTACTTAACAGGGTGCTGGCATGCTTTATTTGATCTTATCATCTTAATCTCTCAAATGTTTTTCTATTATTTTCATGACAAGGCATGAGACTTAAAGGACCTAACTGCCCAAAGCCACAAGTTTGGTAACAGTGGGTGATGATTTCATCTGAGTCTTCACTTGTCTTCAGTTTAAAAGTCAAATCTCTTTCTGTGTCTAGACTACGTATTACACGGTATGCCTGAATTTGTGAACACCAGACACACGGCACCAATTGCCCTTTGGGTGAAAGGGAGGGCTGGGAATGTTCTCAGTGGAGCCTGATAGCGCTTGTTCAGTGTGATCTATAAATGATGACCTGTTATAATTTATCTCAAAGGATTTGATGAGGCGGGCACCAGCGTCAGTCTATTATTGTGAATTACTTCCCGTAATGTGAAATCAGCAATGCTTTTCATATTGCTGTTTGTGTTCTTTCGGCATTGTTTAAATCAGGGTCTCTCAATCTGGGCCTACTGACGTGGGGAGCCAGCTAATTCTTTTGGTGGGGCACGATCCTGAGCATGGCCAGATGCTTAGCAGCAATCTTGGTCTCTTCCCTGTAGGTAGCAACCTTCACCCCTGGAGGACAAAGTACCCTTTGTTGAGAACCACTGCTATTGATGATATGGACAATCAAGTATTTTATCTCTTAAGTGATTGAATCCTCTAAACAAGCATTATTTATTACTCAGAAGCACATTTACCTATTGATCCTCCTATTGTCAATAGAAATGACTTGAGATGGTGTTCTAGCACAGAAAGGTATCAACATCTGGTTAATTCAAACATAACCCCTGGGATCAGATAATTAAAGATGTTTTTAACTGGCTGTCTTACCGAAATCAATGCAAACTACAGTTCATCCATCCTAACTACAGAGCACATTTTCTTCTAGCAATGTTCCTTTTAGAGGTCTTAGAGCTGGAATTGAGAAAAAACAAAACCAGCACCACCCAGAGTTGGCATCTTTGGTGGCATAATAAATGTTTGGCACACATAGGCCTGATTATTTTGCAAATTGGATGACCATTCCACTAATTTTTCATTGTGTAATTTGAAATGAAACAAACACGATAGAAAATAAAAGGAGGTAAGGCTCTGGGGAAAGAGGCATAGATGCAGAAGGGAAGACAAATATTTCAGAACATGCCTACCTGAAATAGGTATCTAGGGACACTGGCTTTATATACAAAGATCAACAGGATGTGGTTGTTAAGTGCACAGTCTCTGGAGTTAGACCATCTGGTTCAAATTTCAGCTCTACTTGTTAGCCATGTGAACTTGAGCAGGGCATCTGATTTTTCTCTGCCTCGGTTTCTTCATCTTTTGGTGTGGCTGCCAGCATTAGGTAAGCTGAGACATGCAAACCACTGAGATGAAGATCCAGTCATGCTCCATTTTTATTGAGTGCTAATTTTTATTAAGACAACCAAGAGAGTTTTACATTTATATCTCTCTGTGACACAAGCAGGAGAGGGGGTGATCTATCCCACCTGGGTTTGGAACTGAGCCCCACCATCCAGCACTGTGTGATGTCAGGACCTTGGTTTTGTCAGCATGAGATGATTTTGATGATTAAATGAGAAAAGATAGGTTCAAGCCTCTGGCACGGGTGCAGTTCAATAAGTGACAAATGTCAGTTTCCTTTCCCAGGTTTCAAGACTGCTGTCCTAATCCCGGTTATGAGATCCATGAAGCTTCCTTAATATCTCAGATCCAGTTTCACATCTGTAGCATTATCTTTCCATCTCTTCATTTAATAAATTTTAATTGGTCCCCAATAAGTTGACCCAGATTCAGTCCTGGAAATCTCAAATTCCTCATTTCCTTTACATCATGGAGACTTGTAAATGTAGACAAAAGTAAACCATGCCTTAAAACTAAGCTCCACTTACCCACCACTCCGTTCTGACAATCACCAACTCATGCAATCTGCCTTTCAGCTTTAAACTTGAGCTCGCAGTCAAGAGCTCATGGAGGGTGGTCTCCATTAACTCCAAGTTCAATATGAGTTACCAGCATGACGTGGCTGCATTGCAAACTGACACCTCCCTAGCCTACTTTAATAATGCCCGCATCACACTTAGAACAAAGGTGCTGATATTGTTCTCTCACAAGCTGCCCAGGCCTATCCTGGGGTCTTCCATGCTGTTCCCTAGACTGTCACACTTCAAGAAGCCCTGTGTCAACAAAAAATGGTCTGGGGGAGAAATGGCCCTGGGCAGTTAAGCAACTGGAAGTCATGAATAATCACTACAATTCTCACTTATTAAATTCCTGCTGTGCACAAGACACTATGTACCAAGTGCATTCTATAGATAATTGAATGTGATTCTCATAAACTCAAATAAGTGAGTGCTATTATTTTCATCTCATTTCACAGATGATACCTCTAAGGATAAGAAAATTTGAGAAATTCATCTCACAGTAGCAGGTCACAGAGCAAAGTCTTGAACCCCAGCAGCCTGGCTCCAGAACCCCCCAACCTGAGCCTCTACTCACAGCCCAGGATGCTTGGCCTGGGGAAGAGGAGCCAGGCTCCACCGTCTTTCTCCACGGACATGAAGGGCTGGTTTGGGTTAACTTGATTGGCTCTGTGGGTCAAAGGCAGGGGCAGGCTCTAGGGGCAGCAGTAACAGGCAATGAATTTCATTTCAACACAAATTTCTATTTGTGAGTGTTGTCCAGCACACAGCTCTGTGGCCTGGGAGACGTGAGTTCTCTGTCACTGGGGTTGGGCAGTGCCGTAGTGAGGGAACACAACAGGAAGAGAATGGCCTGGCAGGTCTGCACCTGCAACCTGATCTTGTCACTTACTGGCCCAAAGGCTTGGACACGGAACTAAACATCTCTGGACCTGTTTCCTCTGTGTCAAATGGGAATACTTAACTTGAAAGGTTTTCTTGAGAACTAGTGATGCTGTTTACAGAGGCCCTGGTTCATGCTAAGTACCCCACCGAGGGCAGCATTGCTTCCAGTTTCTGCAGAGACCTGTGTTTCTGCTGGAGGTTGGACTGCTTGACCTCAGGGTTCTAGGCATCACCCCATCCTGTCAGACACCCAGCAGCAGTGGCTTTGTAGTATTTCTCCAAAATGGCTTTATCCAGCACCATAAAGCAAACAGTTTGCAAAAACCCATTAGATGCATATTCTTATTAACTTTTCCCTGAAACTATCCTTTACTGTTATATGGAGTGAGAAAAAGAATGAGCAAGAAGAATGATGGTTAAGGGCTCCATCCACTGAGTCCTGGTTTATGGCAGCAATAAAAGCAGTGTGGTCCTCAACCTTGGGAGTGTATATTTTTCAGTAAGTTGAGCTTAAACTTAGATTACACAGATCTGAGAGGAAATGCAGACTTGAATATCTGCAAGTATCTGGCCTGTGGAATGTTGGCTCAGCCTCCCTGAGCAGGGGAGGCTGAAGGGGAGCGTGTAGGAACCACAGGCCAGGGGAATGTCCTCTAGTCACCAAGCACATGCCCTCTGCACAGGCCCTAGAGAGCTGAGAAGGGGCATCAGACAGGAGAAAAGAATAGACAGAATAGAGTTGACCATAACCAAGGTATGGCTTCATCACTCATCAACATGTTCCCTATTTCATTTTCTTTGGTCCCTCAGTGAAAATGGCACAGACGTTGCTCTTCGGCATGCAGGAATGAGTCATAGGCGAGGGTTTTCAATTATTTTTAAGGCTATAGGGCCCTTTCCTTCTACAGAATGACCCAAGTTACACTGACATGAAGGACAAATGACAAGGAAGCCCCACTCGTTGATGCTGGGTGGGGGAACTGGAGCACTGCCATCCATCTGCCTCTTGGACACCTGAGCAGCAACTTAATGGCATGGAGCTGTCACTCCGGGATCCAGCTCAGCAACAGTGGACACAACATTTCAAATCCCTTTCTTGATTTACCATCCTGTGTTGACTGTCCTCCTTTGCACATCTGACCTCAAAAACCCTTCTAGTAATGGCCAAGACAAGAGATTAGATGACCTCCCTGTTGACTAGGTCTTCAGAGTCACCTGAATATAACACAGCCCCTTTTCTGATCCTAAGAGTCTTTTAATGTTGTTTAATAAGGCAGAACAATTCTGCTTTATTTTTCTACCTCTGATTTTCCCTGAGTTCTCACCATTTTCAAAATAGAAGAAGGGGGAGGAGGTGGTCATATGGTAGCTTGAAGCATTTATTGAAAGAAAATCCGGAAATGATGGTTCCTGTGAGGTTGCCATGAATTCAGCCCTCTGGGGAAAGGTCCAGAAGCACGAGTTTTTCATGTGAGCAGAGGTTCTGCCATTTTTGGGAAGTTAGGGACTGCTCTCATGGACACATGAGTGGTCTGGAAGCATCTGGAACAGGGCCTAGCACATGGACAGTGCTCAATACGCATTGGTTGAATAAGAACGATTGTGAAGTACCAGATGCACAGCAGCCTGATACGCTCTCCAGCACACGGAGAAAATCTAATTCCAGTGCAGGCATCTTTGGATTTAACTGGTCAATTTTGTCCTCTTTCTGATGCCCATCTCCCCAGAAAACAAAGAGGCAACAATAGGAGATAAGACACATTTACATTTTTAATTTTCTTTTTTTGTTGAATGGACTTTTTAAAAACCAGTAGAGTGGTGGCAATTGGCAAAAGTAGATGCTGAAACCAATTAGTGGGATGACATGAAATAAGATGGAAAAAATGTAGATCTAATTGAAAAGAGCTGTAATATAAAGTCAAGCTGCCAGGCTTTAAAGTGGTAATTATTTCTAGGAGCTCATCAAACCAGGCTCATGGCTTCCTCTATAGCGTGTTGGCACAACGGCCCGACTCCCAGGAGCCTCCCCTTCTTCCCGTGGCTGCCCCGGACTCTTCTGATCCATGGCAAAGCCTCTCCTCCCGGCAGTAGCTTTATGATTCCCAGCCTCAGAGCAGCTCTCTCCTTGGGAGATGTGTTCAGCACTATTGGTTTAACAATGCCACATCATAAATCCTGCCAGAAGACATGCAATGTGACAGCGGATGCCATCAGGCTGGTAACTTGTGTCCCAGATCTATCGAGAGTCAGAAACAATGGCTCTGTCAGGAACGAGGAAGTAAGAAACAGCCGCTCAGGAGCTAAAGATAGCAAGATCCAGGCAGGGCAGACGGGAACCCACTGCTCATGAGGTAGCTGGCTCTCAACAGGCTCTCACTGAGCAGTGAAGGAAGCAGATCTTAGGATTCTGGAGGGAGAGAAGTGGGCATTCAGCAGGGTCTGAAAATTCTCCCCACAGGACCCAGATCTCTTTCAACCCAACCCTGCCACTTCCTGAAATCTACCATTATAAATCCTACGGTGGCTGAGTCCCCCAGGGACCTTTTGGAAAAGGCAAAGACCCTAAGAAGACATCTCCATATCCCACTGTGAATTAATTGATCCTCACTGGCTGGGGAGAGAGGGGAAAATGGGAATTTTGAGTACAGGAACTTGATCAAGCTTTGACTCATCTCGTCATAGCCTTTGGTTCAAGTAAGCTGTGTGATAGATGATGTCACAGGGGACACCCCTCCCTGCAGGCTTTGTTCTCTCTGGATAGGTGGAGAAGCAGACACCCAAATAGTGGGCCCCTTTCTTATGATCACTCTATGCAAAAAGCTCTGCCCAGTGAAGAATGCTATGTCATACATTCCTGACCACCGGGCAAAGAAGCTGCATTATAAGGAATCAAAGGAGGCAGAACATGCACAAAGGATGCTCACTCTGGGCAATAAATGGGTCTTGAGGTTGTATCCAATCGGACTAAAAGCACTGTGGGCAGATCAAGTTTCATTTCAGAAAAGTTACCCTCACTTCTTAATGATTTTGAACGTGCGGTGGCTAATGATTTTAACATTCATTGTTCTTGTCCTTGAACTTATCAATGAAATAATGATCTGCCATGAAACATGTCCATGTTCTGCTGCTTGGAGAATCCTTTAGCAAAGTAAATCCCGATACGCTCATTGATCTATTGGATAGGATTTTGCTTTAACACCTTGATACATTTAACTCAGAAAGGAAATGAGAAGATGAAAAATGACCTTTTTCTTTTTTAATGTGAACCTGCTTTCTCCTGGGAGCACACATAGCTAGGAAGTCTTGAAGGTAAGCCACAGACAAGCCTGTGATTTTTCTTTTTCTTTTTTAATAAATGTCTATTAAAGTCTATAGTGACGTCCCCTCTACCCATCCAGGTGTTGTTAATTTGTGTCTCCTCTCTTTCTCACCCCAACCAGGATGGATAGACATCGTGTCTACCTGCTGAAACAAACCTACATTTTCCAGAACTTCCTTCTGTTTGGTTCTGGGTCCGGGTTGGCCCAAGAGCAATTTACATGAGCTCTGTGAGGCCCAATAAAGCGGCAGTCCTTGGAGGCGCAGGATCTGCTGGGCTCCTGTGAGGATGAGTGCGGACTCCACCGGTCCATCTTGTGTGTAGGGGCAGCAGCCAGGCCTGCAGCCCCAGGAGCTTCCACTGAGTGCTGGCTCTGCACACCTCCTGGCCTGGTCCAGGTTCTCTGCCGCTCTGCATCACGTGCACCAGCAGGTCACTGTGCAGTGAAGTGGGTGCTCAGAGGTAGTGAAAGAAGCCTGAGGGTTCTGGTCTGTATCCCTGCATTCCAGAGGGTCCTCCTGGGTGCCAGTTTGTCCTTGGCTTCTCCCACTCCAGGTCCAGCTTTTGGTCCAGTCTGATGACAGGACACTTCAGACACTAAGCTAATTGCTTCGCAAGACTATTTAACCAGCTCCCCACATTGCATGAGGTCAAGTTCCTTTACTAAATCCTATATTCCAGATCACTCTTACTGGCTCAAGGTAGTTCTCTGATTAACTCTCAAGGGATAAAATCTATCTGAAAGATTATCAATGTTATCATTTCATTCAAAGAACTATTTATAGCTGTTAGTTTTCTCTATAATCTATTTCTTTAACTCCTGCATTTATCTTTTTTCCTTCTTTCTTTGTATTTTTGGTTTAATTCATTCCTATTTTTTCTAGTTTCATAATGCAGAAACTTAATATTAAAAAAGTAGAAAGATTTCAAATCAACAGTCTGAGAATTAAATCTATATATTTCTCTTAAGTCAATGCAAAATTCTGAATATTTTGGTATGTCATTTTTTAGTGCAAATTTTTTTCTTATTGCTTAGGATTTCATCTTTGACCTCTGCATTATTCAGAAGTGTTTTGTTTAATTTCTAAGCATTTGAAAACTCTAGCTATCTTATTGTTATTGATTTCTAACTTAATTTTGTTAGGATTAAAAACCATGCTTTTAAAGCTTTCAATGTTTCAAAGTTTATTGAGACTTTTTATAGCCAAGCAGAGAGTCTCTGGTAGTGAATGCTCCACACATTCTTAAGAAGTGCACGTGCACTACCACTGGTCAGTGCCAATCAGTGTGTTGCTGGTCAGATCTTCCACATCCTTACAGACCTATCTGATCTACTTTTCCTGTAATTATTAAGCAAGAGGTGTTAAAATCTCCATCTATATCTATTTTTCACTTAAAAACTCTCATTTTTTCTTTGTGATTTTGAATTTATATACATATTTTTATTGATTTTTAAGGTCATGCACATTTTGTATGGATGAGTTAGCCCTTCTATTACTATATAAAATATGCCTCATATCTATCAATAATTCTTGCCTTAAACTTATTTTACTGGTGTTAGTACCCCCACATCATCTTTCTTGTGTTCATACTTTGCATGATACCTATTTTTCATCTTTTTTCCCCAGCCTATCTGCATGTTCACATTTAAAGCACATCTTTTCAGACATCTTTTTCTTTTGCATCTTTCAGTTTATTTTCCACAGCATAAGAAGAAATGCCATAAGAATGACCAGATGCCTTGTGATGAAAAAAGGGTTTCTAAATGGTATTTTATGGGGGTAACTATAACCCAAATATGCACTTTTGTGACTTTAGGCAAGTTATTGATTGAAAATATAATTTTCTTATAATTTGTCAGCTGCTCGACTCACACAGATCCTTTTGACAGCTGTTTCTTAAACATGAGAAATATGAGACTTTCACATCTTGCAATAATAGCATCATCTGAAGGAAATGAGATTATAGGAGTTTACTGAGAACTGAACAAATACCATCCTCCCGCAGTATCTCAGAGGATCTGCCAATGGCCATTTGGTGACTGTAACTGAAGCACTTATGTGACTTGAGGTAAAAAGGAAGAGAAAGAAGAACAAAGCCATTATTCCAATCTACACAAACGATGTCTTCACATTGAGCAATCTTTAGCATTTAAGTGAGCTTATGCACCTACTGTTTTCCTACCCTGCACCAACTTATATATTCTAATCTTTTGAATTGCTGCTAGGCTAAGGCGATTTTATTTTCTACAGGGTCAGAAAAATGTGCAAATCAAGTAATAAGATGAGGAGGAGGTCAATCTCTGTTTATTTCAATCTGAGCTTCTCCTAACTGCAACCAGTGGTTACTCTTGTTTTGCACAGTGACTATTTGGGTGAAGTCTAGAAACATTTGCGAAAGGCTTACTTTTTGCTTTTATAACCTGTGAATGATCTCTGCCAGAGTCCTCGAGGCAGCACGGAGAGCCAGCAAATAGGTCCCCTGTGGAAAATGTAAAACCTGAACCCGATCAGGAGGGAATTTCAGACAAACTACACTAAGGAACGATAACTCGACTGTATTCTTTAACAATGTCAGAGTCAAGCAGCACATAAAGCTGAGCGACTGTTGGAGATGAAAGATTAAGGGGACATGGCCACAATGCAGTAGGTGGTTGTGGACTAAACTCCCTCAAGGGGAAAGTACCTTAAAAGGTTGCTACTGGACAATTGATGAAATCTGAATATGAGCCTTCAGCAGATAATGACCTTGTATCCTGTTAAGTTTCCTGATTTTGATCTTTGCATCATGTTTAAATGAATGTCTTTACTCTTAGGAAACATTCACACGTAAGTTTTTAGGGACAGATGGATCGGATGTCTTCAATTTATTCCCAAATGATTTGGATAAAAACCTCTCTTTCTCCCCTTTGCTACCTTACCCCATAGATAGTTGGTGACTCTGGGTAAAGTACATGGAAATTCCTTGAACTATTATAATTTTTCTCTAAATTTGAAATTATATCAAAGTCAAAAGTTACCCAAATCACTAACAAATCAACTTCCCCCATTAACCTATGTGTCTATTAGAGATTAAAAAAATCCTTAATATTCTCTGGCAGAAAAGATCATAGCCCAGACCTGGGCCAAAATATTGATTTGAATTGGGATCTTGAGTAAATTACTCCTCTGACCTTTGTTTTCCTCCTTTATAACACAGACATAATAAATCCTATCAAAAATTGTCGTGATACTTTATCAATAGGACTCCTAAACCTCAGGAAATAATTCCAGGAGTTAATAAATGAAATGGCATCAAGTTAAAAAGCTTCCGCACAGCAAAGTAAACAATTAGGAATGTGAGCAGAGAACCTACAGAATGGGAGGAACTCTTTGCTACCTTCTCTTTTACAGAGGGTTGATATCTATAACATATAATGAACTCAAAAAACTTTACACCAAAAAATTAAATGACCCAATTAATAAATGGGCAAATGAATCAGACACTTCTTAAAAGAAGAAATACAAATGGTCAACAAATCTCTGAAAAAAAAATGTTCAACATTTCAGTTAGGGAAATGCGAATCAAAACTACACTGAGATTTCATCTCACACCAGTCAGCAGCTATCCAAACCCACATAAATACAGTTATCTCACACCACACAAATGCTCCATAAACATAAATTGCAGAAAAGATAGCCTCTTCAACAAATGGTGCTGGGAAAACTGGAAATCCATAGGTAGCAGAAAGAAATTAAACCCCTATCTCTTATCTGCACAAAACTCAACTAAGTGAATCAAGGACCAAGGCTTTAGACCAGAGACCCTGCCTAATAGAAGAAAAAGTAGGCCCAAATATCCATCATGTCAGTTTAGGAACCGGCTTCTGCAACAAGATTCTTAAGACACAAGAAGTAAAATAAAAAATCAATAAATGGGAAGGTATCAAACTAAAAAGCTTCTTCACAGCAAAGGAAAAAAAATCAAGAATGTGAAAAGACAGCCTATAGAATGGGAGAAAATCTTTGCTAATTGCACCTCAGATTGAGCATTAATCTCTAAGATATATAAAGAACTCAAGAAATTTCACACACACACACACACACACACACACACACACACTAACCCATCAATAAATGGGCAAAGGAACTGAACAGACACTTCATAGAAGAAGAAATATGAACAGTCAACAAATATACAAAAAAATGTTCAAAAGCTCTAACAATTAGAGAAATGTAAATTAAAACTACACTGAGATTTCATCTCACTATAGTCAGAATGGCAATTATCAAGAATACAAGTGACAATAAGTGTTGGCGAGGATGTGGGGGAAAAGTGTATCCGTTTACATCACTGGTGGGACTGCAAATTGGTGCGACCACTTTGAAAAGCAGTATGGAGACTCCTCAGAAAACTTGGAATGGAATAAGCATTGTACCCAGTTATCCCACTCCTTGGCATATACCAAAAGGACTTAAAATCAGCATAGTATAGTGACATAGCCATATCAATATTTATAGCAGTACAATAGTTCACAATAGTTAAGCTATGGAGCCAAACTAGGTACTCGTCAAAGATGAATGAATAAGGGCTGGGGCCATGGCTCAGTGGTAGAGCGCTCGCCTAGCATGCATGAGGCACTGGGTTCGATCCTCAGCACCACATAATAATAAAATAAAGATATCGTGCCCACCTATAACTAAAAATAAATATTTGGGCTGGGGATGTGGCTCAAGCGGTAGCGCGCTCGCTTGGCATGCGTGCGGCCCGGATTCGATCCTCAGCACCACATACAAACAAAGATGTTGTGTCTGCCGAAAACTAAAAAATAAATATTAAAAAAAAAAGATGAATGAATAAAGAAAATGTGGTGTATATATTAACAATGGAATATTACTCAGCCATTAAAGAAGAAAGAAATTATGACATTTGCCAGGAAATGGATGAATCTGGAGACTATTATGCTAAGTGGAAATAAGCCAATCCCTCAAAACCAAAGGTCAAATGTTCTCTCTGATATGTGGATGCTAAAACACAAAAATGGGGGAGGGGAAGAATAGAAGTTCCATAAATTAAACAGAAATAAAGGGAAGGGAGGAGTAGAAGGACAGGAATAGAAAAGACAGTGGAATGAGCCTGACTTAACTTTCCTATGTACATATATAAATATACCACAGTGAATCTCCATGTCACATATAAGCACAAGATTGGGATCCTAATTAGAATAAAATGTATTCTATATTTGTATAAATATGTCATAATATACTTTACTGTCATGTACAACTAAAAAGAACAAAAAAATTAAAAATAATGATTTTCATTGTTGTAACATTAAAATTAAATGCAAATTAGACTTAAAAATGAACAGCAGTCATCAAGAATACAAATAATAATAAATGCTGGAGAGGATGTGGAGAAAAAGGAGCACTTTTACACTGTTGGTGGGGTTGTAAATTGGCACAACCACTGTGGAACTCAGTATGGAGGGTCCTCAACCAACTGGGCATAGAACCACCACGTGGCCCAGCTGTACCGTTCCTTGCTATTTGTCCTGAGGAATTAAGGTCATCACATGACAGTGATACCTGCAGACCTGTTTATAGCAGCACAATTCACAATAGTCAAACCATGGAACCATCCTGGGTGTCCATCAGTGGATGAATGGATGAAGAAAAGGTGGAATATATACACAATGGAGTTTTATTCAGCCATAAAGAAAAATGAAATTATGTCATTTGCAGGAAAGTGGCTGAAGCTCGGGACCATCCTGCTGAGTGGAGAAAGTCCAACTCAGAAGGTCAAGGTCATGTTTTCTCTCATGAGGAAGCTAGAGAGGAAAAAGGAAGAGAAAAATGGGAGCAGAGCCCTGAAAATCAAGGGGAGATCAGAGAGGAAAGGGACCAAGGGGCGGGAGGCCAGGAGGAAGGGGAAGTGCTGGGGAGTGACAGTGGCCAACTGTGCTGTGATATGGTGTCTCCTGTGCATGTGTGAATAGGCAGCAAAAATCTCATAGGTGCATTAAAATGCACCCATAAAATATGTGGGAAAAAGTTAATGAAATAAAAAGGGAAAAAGTTATAAAAGAAACAGATGAAATTCTGTATATGAATAGCTTCATTTGGTGTTGGTGAAGCCTAATAAACAGGAGCTCTTATTGTGAGCCGGGGGTCCAAGAGCACTCCATAGACCAATCCTGTGCAGCAGAAATTGAATATAAGTTAATGTGTGATTTAAAATTAATAAAATTTATAAAGGAAAAAGGCAACTAAAATCAACAAGACATTTTCATTTAATCTAACATATCAAAAATGATAATATTATTACTATTATTATTATTTGTACCGGGGATTGAACCCAGGGGCACTTAACCACTAAGCTACATCCCCAGCCCCCTTTTTAATACGTAATTCAGAAACAGGGTCAGGCTTAGTTGCTTAGGGCCTCGTTATGTTGCTGAAGCTGGCTTTGAACTTGCTATCCTCCTGCCTCAGCCTCCTGAAAAAATTATATTTTAAGATATAGCCATTATAAAAAAATTGTTAATAAGGCGTTCTCTTTTTCCTTACTTAACCTTCTAATCAAAGCGTATTTCCCTTCCAGCACCTCTCAATTTGTTCTAGTTACATTTCAAATATTTAGCAGTGCATGTGATGAGTGACAGACAAACTGGACAGCCCAGGTATAAACATGAAGAATCAGACGCTTTTTTCAAATTTCACACTTGCCATCTCATTTTCCTATGCACTATTACTGATGGACTGTGAACTACTATACAAATATTCTTAACACGGGTCTGTCACAGTCCTCTCAGAAGGAATTCCCATGGAGTCCTGTTTCCGCTGACCAAACACTTCACGAGTCTGCATTGCTCTTTTGTGAGGGCGCTCAGGGGAGAGCCAGGAACAGAGGGGCTTTGCCTATGACCCCACATGATAGGGAAGCATTGGAGTAGCTGCAGTGAGGTGACCTAGGATTTGTATCTAACTGAAGAATGTGTCCGTATTTAGGGGCTGGGATCAGGGAAGGGAAACAAGCACTAGGTGCCTTGTTGCTGGAGATGCCCCCTCAGAGTGCACCTAGATGTTTCCCAGAGGTCCCAGGGAGCGGTGACTTTATGCATGTTCCGAAACCTGGGTTCTGGTCAGTGATGACCCAGAGGAACTTGTATCCACTCCTAGAGCAGATATGGACATCTCTTCCTAATTGCAGCATCTTCCTGTAAGTCGCTAGAAGGTGGTCACCATGGGATGTATACACTATGGTGCTAGCAAATCCTGCAAAGCAGGGCTTTTTTGGTGCTGTTTTTCTTTGAGGACTGGCTCATCAGCACACTGCTCCTTGCAACCTCAATTTTGCTGTTACACAAAACACTTTCTACTGCTCATGACCTCTCCGGGGCCTGTTGACCAACAGAGACTCAAAGAGGTTAAAATCAAAGCAAAATCAAGTTTTACTTGGATAAAGCAGACCAACGGAAACATGCACATCATAGATAACTATGGGGAATTCAAAGAGGCTCTGGCAAAGGGCAGTTTTTAAGGTAGAAATGAGGAGGGTTACATAATGATCCTTCAATGTTTAATAACAAGGATGGCATCAGTCCAAGGTTGAACAGACAGTTGTTGGGTAAATGTCCTTGTTGAAGTACTTTCTGTATGAGGTTGCAGTGTTTCTGATGGAGTCTGTTGTGATGGTTGCTATCACACAAGCACATGAAGAACCCTTTTTCATAACTCCCCAGTTTTTCTTTTTGTTAGGGTTGACAAGAGTGACAGAGTGACTTCATCTTTTTTTTTGCAGTTCTGGGGATTGATCCAGGATCTCATGCATGCTGAAGAAGTGTTACACCACTGAGCTACATCCCCAACCTTTCAAAAATGATTTTTTTTTTTTTTTAAATTCTGGGTCAGGGTCTTACTAAGTTGCCCAGGTTGGCCTTAACTTGGCAATCTTCTTGCCTCATCCTCCCGAGTAGCTGGGATAGCACACGTGCCGCTGAGGTCCGCTATGACTCCATCTTGATATAACAGCTTCTGCAGGCCTCGTTCTGCTGTCTCAGCTGAAGCAGCCCTGCTGACATGACACAGGCTCAGTGGGGGAGCATAGACCTTCTCTCCCCTCGCCTGCCTCTCTCGCTCCTTTGCCTACTGCAGAAGAACCTCAGTTGTAACTTTAGCCAATAATAATAGGGTGGTGTGAACATCCAGAGGAGTTTTGTCTTCTCAAAAAAGGTCTCAAAGTGACCCACAATCTAAGTTTGAAAATCAGCCTAACAACCCAAATGTCCACGACAGAGCATCTTTCTGCCTTGAAGAGGAATGAAGTACTAATGGGCACTACAGGATGAGGAATCTTGGAAACATCTTGTTGAGTGAAAGGGCTGGCCACCAATGTCCACGTATTTTGATTCTCTTGATAAGAAGCATCCAGAAAGGCAAATCCATAGAGACGGAAAGTAGATCTGTGATTGCCAAGGTCTGGAAGAAGCAGGAGATGGGAAGTGACTGCTAATGGATCTAGGGGTTTTGGGGGAGTGGGTGGGAGGGATGAAAATGTTCTGGGATTAGACAGTGCTGATGGTTGCACAGCCTTGTGAATATACTAGAACCCTCTGAATTGTACACTTTAAAATCATGAATCTTATTGAATGTGAATTATAACTAAAAAAAAAATTAACAACAACAACAACAAAATAAAACAAGCAAAACCAGCCAGCTGTGGGCAGTTTGCATCCCTGCACAACTTACTAGAAGATGGCTTTTTAGCAGGGTCCCCTCTTTCCAAGGGCTCCGGGTGGGCTCTCACTTCAGGGAGAGGAGCCGGAGGGTGCCTTCCTGCTGCTCCCGGAATGGAAAGCCCTCTCAGGGGATCCCTGGACAAGACTGTGGCTGGCTACCAAAGGGGAACTGAGCCCCACTCCCAGCGACCCCTTGGGCTGCTGACCACCTCCAGCATCACAGTAGAGTGGGTAGGTGAGAGGCTGCTTTGGGGGATGACGTGATATACTGCCCAGTGGAGAGGGTGTCGCCCCCTTGAAGTCCCGGTTCCTGTGGGATGGATATGACTGGTCAGTGCAGACTGGCATGAGCCACACCCCCCACATCAGAGAAGAGTGGGTGTGAGACCTCCAGCTGCCAGTCAGCAGATGAGGCCAAGTCACATAAGGGACCATCAGAGCCTGGGAGAGGAGACCAGCTAGGAACTGAGTGGGTCCTAGGAAATACACTGCACAAGGAGAGACGACGAACAGCAAGGGTGATCAGCCACCCTGGGCAGTCACTGAGAGAGCCGTGTGATCCCAGCCGCAGCCCCTCTTCCCCACCCCACCCAACACCAGGGCAGAGGAGAGTGTTGTTCAAGCCACTCACTGATGCTCCACAGGCCCGGATGGACCTGCGACTCTGGCAGCTTGAGAGTTTCCATATACGTATGAGGCTGACCTTCAGAAATGGGCAGGACTAAGTCTATTACCCAGGCAAGGCTGCCTTGGTGGAATTTAGGGGTGTCTATACCGCAGCGGGGGAGGGCACCTCGAGGCACTGAGGAAGAGCAGCAGGGAAAGCGGAGTCCTGTTTTCCTCACAATTAGACTCCCCCGTGAAACTAGGCAAGAGCCTCGCTGAAGGGGTCAGGAGAAGCAAAGGAGAACAGAGAGGAGCTTTCGCACAGCCTCCCCCTCTGGAAACCGTTGCTCCTGCACCACCTAGAAATTCCCGGGTGACCCCAAGAGACCCTTGGGTCCATGGAGATGATGTAGGTGCTGGTCTTCACGTCCCCCTTTTCATCTGAGTCCGGGGCTGCCCCTCTGAGTCTTCAGTTCCCAGGCTGATGACAGGTGGTGGGAACCTCAGCCCCACCTCAGGGCTGTGAACTGCTCCTACAGCCGCAAGGACAGGGCCATGCAGGACGCCTCGTGGGCACACATGACACCTTGTGGGCACACATGACGTCAACAGGGAGACTGATAACCCGGGTGAGGCCTTCCCATTACACTTTCAGGGTCTTGTTGTTCATTCCCTCCCGAGTCCCTTTGTTTCAGGAAGAATCATCAGGCCCATTTTACAGTTGAGAAAACTGAGGCTCTGAGAAGGTGAGGGATTTGGGCAAGGCCATGCCTCAGTAAGTGCGGGAAGTTTCTTTCACTCCTACAAATTTCAAAGGCCCCAAAACTAAACCTTCACAACCTGCACCTGTAATCAGGCAAGAGCAGCTGGGGCCACCCCCGCTGCCTCTGCAAAGCTGTTCATCGTCCTTCCGTCTTGTACTGGGCACTTCGTCTCTTCTGCAAATCACAGAGGAAAGCCTCAGGTCAACTTCTAATTGTTTTATTAGTACCCAGTAGTATACATACATCATATTGAATATCATTAACCTACTTAATAATGACTTTCTGTTAGCAGGGAATATACCCATAGAGACTAATTCCATTCTGATAGATTTTCTAGGAAACACCATTAAATAAAAGATGATGGTTCAGAAACAATTTAGATAATACCAAAATAAATAAATAAAACATGCCACCAATGAAGGGGCATGGGAATGGGGGAGAGAGAAAGATGAGAAGTGTTTGCTATGCACAATCCTTGGTAATAGACAGCAGTTATTTTACATTTTGACAGATCACTGATGCAAATGTCGTAAAACACTCCCCAAAGAAAAACAACCATGTCAACACAGCTGTGTCCTGGTGTCCTGCTTTGGATCAGGGAATTCATCAGAAAGTGGAGACTGAGATGGGCACAGGGAATTGAGCCGGGACAGAAAGGTCTGGCCCAGGAGAGCACAGAGGCTGTTTCTGATTGAGTCTAGCTTTGCCTACTGCACTTGACCATGGGACAGGACAACATGCTTGTGTTTGATGTACATCCTCCACAGGATTGAGCACAGGGCATGCAGCAGGTGCACTGTGAATGCTTATCACTTCACTGGATTTCATGGCAGGTAAAAAGAGCAATTTCCATGATCAACCACAGCTATTATTTCTATCCTCTTTCTTAAGCTAAGATCAATAAGAGTATTAATAGTCAGCGATGAGCAGAGAGAGGAAATAAACAAGGACGTGATAAGCTGGGGATATATTAGATTTAATTTCCTTTCTTTAATTATGTAGCTATGGGATGTGTAATTCATTTCTTTAGAGAGAAGGAGGAGAGGAAGAAGAAAAAAGAATGTATACGCGGAGTAGAGCAAATACCTAGGACTGACCTGTCTTGTAATTCCCCAGAAGACTTCTGAGGAAGGAGGACCTGGATGGGGGCACTACAGAGCATCAGGAGTAAGTGGGGGATGGTCTCATCTCTTCTCTCATGAGGGTCTCCAACTATCTCATCAGTTCCAAGCGTGACAGACTATCGGCCCCGTGGGTGCGATAATGCCAGACCCCAAGCCCATCCAGCCTGGGCAGAATGCAGGTCTTGGACATGAAGGTGATGCCTACGGTTGAGCATGGTCACTGATGGAGGCCATTGCTCACTGTGTGGGACTCCTGCACGTAGGAACAAGCCTGGCCCACCACCTTGCTCAGATTCTGGCACAACACAAGAAGCCCCTGAGTATTTGCTAAATGACTAGATGAACACGTGCATGAATGAGCTGTCTGTGCAGTTCACATCTTTGGTTGGGAGGAATTTTGCCTTTTACTTTAGGAATCATTCTTTCTGTTTCTTTGAACAATTTCCTCTGTGGTTTGTGACAGTGCAAGGCGCAACCACCCTTCTACCCTATGTTCCAACACAGCCACAAATCCAGGAACAGCGTTAATGTTGCACCAACCCTGGCCAACCAACACCCATCACCATGGCATGGCAGGGATGGATGTGGGGGGGACTGACACTTATGCACTTACATGGTACCATTTCAAAGCTTGTTTATGCTCCAGAGTTTCTGGCTAAACTCTGTCTTTCAGGATATCCTCAGCCACAGAAATTCCTGCCTCACACGTGATGATAGTTGCTCTCAGGATCACAAAACACTGTTAAGCCCAAGCTTTGAACTCCTGCCCTCACAGCTGCATGGACATGATCCTGATCCCCTAAGGGTCAGTGCATAGACTGCATTTCTCAGGTGCAACCAGAAGGGTGCAGCACTCAACCATGGTGCACAGAGAGCAGCCTGAGAGGAAGCCAGGCAGATGTGGGCTGGTGCTGAAAGGTGGGTGTCCTGTGGGGCCACAAGCCCAGGGACAGGCCAGCTGCAGCCTTGCTAAATAGCGGCACAGCAGAGGGAGGTAATTTCTCCCGTCCTGTCTTGGTCATGACACCTGAACCATGAGGCGCTCTGCTGGCTTAGTTTATTTACGAGTGAGGCAGCTGGCCAGATTTTACTTGTTTAACAATAAGCTACCTGATGTCACAGAACACTGAACACATGCCCACAGCCCTTCTGAATTTTCTGCCTGAGTTAGGGTATTAGCTCATTTGGTCCTTGGGACCCAGTAGGCTGAGTCCTATCATCATTCTTGTGTCACCAAATCCAGAACTTTATGGCTTGTGGGTAGCAGGTTGGAAGGAGACCAGCTCCTGTGATGACAAGGTCATAGTGATTCTTGTCATGCACTGGCTCTGATGCCTTTCCAGCCATGGCCTTCGGGCAGGAGACTGCATCTCTCTGATATGCATTACTTCCGTTAAATGGAACATAATTAGACAATAATACCTACTTCATTCTGTTGGGCTAAGATGAAAATTAATAGCATCTAGTGATGCTTGGCCTGTAGTATCTGTTTGATAAATGGAGTCATTATAATTGGACTTAAGGTTGGAAATGGGGGATATATGAATCAAACTTATATTGGAGAAAACTCAGTTTGTATATAAATACAGGTTGGACTAATTAAAAGCAGAAATCTGTTTGCATTGATTTTTCCTTTAAAAGTAATTTTCGTAAAGAAAACATCACAGACCTATTTTCTATGACATGTAGTTTCTAAGACAGCTTTGGGTTCCAATTTCTATTAATCCAATGTGTCAATATATCTATCCCATAACCTTGGAAGTTTGCTGCTACACTCAGTAGGTCATTTTGGGGGCTGTTGTTTTACATTGAAAAAGAATCCAATGAACTTCCTCATTCCCCAAGACAGACCTCTCCATTTATTGATCATCTACGGTGTCCAGGCAGCTCTGTGTCTACAGTATTTCATGTGTCCCTCCTACAGCTCTGAAGGGTTTATTAAGCCCTTTTCACAAAGTAGGAACCCGGATCTCCATGAGGTTCTGCCACCTGCTCAGGGTCCCAAACCTGTAAGTGACAGTGTTGGGGCCACATCTCCTCTTTAGTTCCAAAACCTGGATTCAGTCTAGTGTGCTGCATTTAGTGCTCCAGGCCTTATAGATCTTTAGGCTTTGAAAGATTGCAGAACTTTACTATTTAAACCATTTCTTAGGTAAACAACTTTGAAAAAAAAAATCACATGCTTTCTTCTTGTAGTAGACAGGCCAAACATTGGCCACTTCTCCACCATTCAGGATCACTGTTCAGAAATTCCATCATTGTACTTTGGTACTTTACCAAACAGAGGAAGGGGAGCCTCTTCTACAAACAATGTCCTGATTGCTATGACAATGAATATTTTTCCCCACATTTACTGATTTTTTTTGCTGAATTATAAGACAAATTACAGACAATATATCACCCCTAAAAATTTTAGTATATACCTTTAAAAAATAAGGACATTTTCCTGTCTAACCATGCCACCATAATCACAGCTGACAAAAGGAGCATCATCTAGCAGTCCACCTGTGTTCAAATTTCTCCAGTTGTTCCAGAACTGTCCTTTATAACTGCTCAAGTTCTGTTTCGAAATTCTTGCCTATGGAGGGAAAATGCCTGATTATGTCTGAAAACTGCTTAAGGACACATCCCCAGGCAGGTGGTTAGAGGAGGCCTGAGTAACCCCACCGAAAGCTCATTACCCAAATGCAACAG
The DNA here is from genome assembly GCF_047511675.1 of Marmota flaviventris. Lineage (NCBI taxonomy): Eukaryota > Metazoa > Chordata > Mammalia > Rodentia > Sciuridae > Marmota > Marmota flaviventris. The sequence continues at coordinate 10,308,470 of NC_092501.1, forward strand.
GACCACACCTCACTGCATATATGATGCAACTGTAATCAGACTGTGGCTTTTGCAGGTTGAATGTCAAACCAGTCATATTTAAACTTAAGCCCAGATGGCGGGCTGTCCCCAAGCATGTTAGGTATCGAAACTGGTACTGACACATCTATCGGCTTTTATTGTTGTAAACACAGCTCATCTTCCCCTTGGGTGGATGCTCAAGGTCACAGTGAAGTGTCAGCTAGGAGAGTGGACAGCCTCCTCCCAGTTCTGGAATGCCTGCAAGGAGACAGTGATGGTGTCGGGGGCCATCTCCCCTCTAGTCCAAAGCTTGTGCTCGCTCAAAGTTACTCTGTTTAGTAATCCAGGCCCTACAAATCTTTAGGCTTTGAAAGATTGCAAAAACTTTACCATTTCAACATTTCTTGGATAAAATTCCCCAGGTGGGAGACACAGTTGCTGTAGAAAAATCTGTCTGAGCAGTGGGGTGACCTTGAGCATCTGGGACTTTCAGTTTTAAAACCAGAATGAGATGCCACTCTGCTCCCACAGGGTCCTCTACCACCCATCCTGGTAAAGCTCTTTCGTCTTGCTTGAGTTGTCATGTCCGTCAACCTGTAGTACCTACTGAGCCCCTATTGCTTGCTTAGCAGAGTAGTGGGGGCTATAGGAAGGAGGAGGATGGGAACTGACGTTGATGACCATGGTATGTCCACTGTTCAGTTCACTCCTCTCCCTGGGTGTCACCATCACAGGCTGGGGAGGCTTTTCTCTCCTATTTTTCCACCCTGCCATCCCTCTTAGGCAGCTTTTAAAACATTAAATTCTAACATCCGAGCCTCTAAGACTTTCTGATTCAAACAGTTTGGGTGACGCCTAAGTTGTTCTTAGTTTTGAGCACTTTTCCATGAACCCCAACCTGTAAGCTTCTCAATGTAAAACTCTAGGCAGCCGGCCCACTTGGCATGCAAGAGAAAACTGATGTGCCCGTGGGACATGCAGTGTTGGATGCAGGACGCCCACCGCTTCTCTTCTCCTGGGGGAGGAGGGAACCCTTGGTCCACTGGATCCTCATCCCAGCAGCTCCAGGTGGGCTCCTGGGGCCATATTCCCACCCCACCTTGCTTCCTCAAACTGACCTGTATGAGGCAACCTCTTTAAAATAAAAAAGCCACAGAATGTGCACTCCTGGGTGCTCACCACACAATACCACCATCCATGCTGCACATAAAAGTTGGTAAATATAAATATGAGAATATAAAATTAGTTTATGCTAAGTGCCAAATGAAGGTCTCCATCAATCAAAGTGGGAATGAAGAAGCACAGCCTTTGTGATGGAGTGAGCCTGGGGGGTTTCCTGGAGGAGGGGGGTGGACCATGAAGGATGGGCCAGATACAAAGAGTAAAAGAAGATGGGTTCTGCTCAGTAGAGAATGGACCCCCACACCTCACAGCTACTCATTTAGAGGGAAAAGTAGGGGCACCACTGTGCTTCCAGGTGCTTATGTTTCTGGTACACTGACCCACACGCTCTAGAGAGGGGCTACCTGTCCACGGTGGGCTTTCTGGCTGGGTAACCATGGGCAAGCAGGACCCTTTCCATAAAGCTGGATGAACCATATGATCTGCTGAATATCATGGCAATGGCTATGTGTAGGACGGAGCTGGGTGCATAATAAGCTTCCCATGATGCTGGTGTTGACAGTTGCTCTCATCACTAACCAAAGGCTTGGTTCATTACGATCATCGCGTGGGTCAGACATCACCTCTCCAAATATGAAGGGAAGTTCTAGTGACATCACCACTCTCAGAGACGCCGCTTATTTACTGGGTTTGTCAGAGCTGATGTTCACCTTCAAGGATCAGGAGCTTGGGGCTTAACTCTAAATCTGTCTGCATCCAGAGCATAATAAGCTGAAGTCTTCCCACACTTGGCCATGAAGTGTCCCCGAATGGGTGAGAAATGTATTCTCTCACTGTTCTGGAGGCTGAAAGTCCACAATGAAGGTGTCAGCAGGGGTTTCTTCTCAGGCCTCTCTCCTGGGCCTACAGATGGCCACCTGCTCACGTGCTTATTCCTCTGGACAGGCACACCCTGGCATCTCCTTTTATGAACCTGTTTCTCTTCTCATCTGTCAAAATGGAGCAGAGCCCACCCTAATGGTCTCACTTTAACTTAATCACCCTTTAAAGATCCTAAACCCAGATATGCGGAACATCTGAGGTCCTGGGGGTAAGGGCTTCAACATATGAACTTGGGGCGGGGTAGAGTTCAGCTCTCAATGGCCGAGTCCTGTTTTCCACTCTATTCCTGTTAGTGCAGGGCAGGGGGTGCCCATGGCCTTGTTGTCTCCACAGGAGAAAACCTGGAGTTCTCCAAGCACAGGCCACTCATGGTTCAAATGCCAACTCTGCCTCATGAATCTGTCTGTCATGAGAAATGCAAATATTCAACAGTTCTCGGCATTAAAAAAATCACTTCCAAAGTGCTTCTGAGAAGTGAAAACAAGTTTGAAAATATGAATCATTTGTTGAACACAACCACTAATGGGTGCAGCCCATACTTCTCACTGATGGATGGGTTTGGAAACAAATTTACCACCCATCTCTCACTTATGATTTTGGGGGGATCCTTTCCTTGGTTAGTAAATGGAGTATTCACATCTTTCATCTTAAACAAAATGAAATCATATCAGTGAGATGCAAACAAAAGAAAAGGCAAACAAGGTCTTCTTTTTTCTTTTAAGTGTGTTATTAGATGCTTTCTCAACTTTTATATTGCTGACAACCTACAAAGTTTTATCCCAAGTTATTTACTATGGTGTTCAAATGCAGAAGGGATAGAGATTTCTAGTCTAGTTATCAAGTTATTAAGGTTTGGTTTTGTATGTTCTTTTAAAGTTTTTGTTATTGTTTTTAAGTACTTGGAGCTTCAAAATGTTGAATTTACCTGGCTCTTTTCTTTGATCCACAGCAAAATAAAATTAAATTTATTTAAAAATTTTCTCAACATTAACATCCTGAAGTATCTACTTCAGCTTTACCAATGTGCACGCACGTGCATGCGTGTGTGCGCGCACACACACACACACACACATACATACTCCTCCTAAAAGTAGTTCAAGCCTAGTTTGATTCTGGGGCTATTTAGGAAAGTATCTTGTGTTCTTCTGCTATCCTGAAAGCCATATCCAACAAAGACTTAAGCCATGCACACTAGGCCTTTGGGTGCCTTGTCTTACTTATGAAAAGAATTCTCAATTGATTTTTTTTATTCTTGTATTCAATTTTCCTTTCTGGGAAGTTCTCTGACATGGGTTTTAAGTGTCCTGATAATTGGAATCCAGTTCTGTAATTTACAGCCAGCCATGAGGGGTGGGATCAGATTGAGGCTTAATTTACCTGACTTTATTAACTACTAAATTATAGATTAGACTTTGAAGCATAATTTTCCTCAGCAGAGGGATGACCATGCAGAAGCCTGTGTTCAGAGGACAGTGACCCTTCCTCTCTCCTCCTTTACACTACGTAATTCATCGTAGGCCAACACTGCTGCGTACAACCTCACATGCTAACATGTCAGGAGATTTCATAAGGAACATTCCCACTTTTGTGGCAAATGCCATCTCAGTCTGCCTTGCACTGCAGCAGGAGCAGAGAGGGCAGAGGTGGCAGCCACGTGGAGTGTCACCATCCACTGCGGGCAGATGCTTTGATGCTGCACAAGTGCTGGTAACCTTTCAGGGGCTCCGGCCTATGTGGACTTGGGACTTTTAATGGGTGTGGGATCGTCCTCACTAGTCACCTGAAAACTAGTGGTGTCTGCTAATCAGCCACGTTCATGATGTTAACTTGTCAGAGGGTTTGGCCATGGCAGGGAAAGGTGGAGCTCCCCAAGGATACTTTAGAGGTCATGGTTGCATCCTGGTCTGAAAGTCCTTGTGTCTGGCTGAACCAGGTTTGAGTCCTGGCTCTGTCACTTGCCAGCTTGGAGAGATTTAAGAACTTTGTAAATCCTGAATAGGGTATTAAGGATTAAATGACATCATGCACCGGCATGGTGAATGGCACATTCCATACAATCAGCGGTTACTATGGTTACCGCCTATGGTGCTTACATAGGGATAGCTCAATGGACACTTAGCCCGAGTTTGATGCTAAATGACAACATTAGATAAGTTAGTGAAATCTGGTTTGTAATCAACTTTGCTCCTGCTGTATTTCCACTTTATTCTGTGCTGGGTAGATATACTTAAGCATTAAGAATTGGAGCAGCTGCTATTTATTAAAGGCCTACAAGCTATCTCAGGCCTTTCAGAAAACTTGGGATTGCCAGTGTTCATAAATCAAGACTCCTGCTCTGAGGCCTATAGCTTAAGAGTTTCAAATCTTGGCAAAAGTAGCCCCAATCAATGACTTACCTGACAGTGACAACTTGCTGATCTGGACAGGCTGAATATCTACCACTGCCCAGTCTGAATGCTGGATTGGAATTAAGGTCTTTGCAGTTGGATCAACTTTAGATCTTGGGGCCTCAGGCTCTCTGGGTCTCCTGGTGGGAGAAATCTATCTTCCTTCCACAGCGAGGGATGAGGTGAACTGAGAAACAAATCCCTCTCCCCTGCACAGGTGTCAAGGGTGGGTCACGGGAGAGTGGAGACTGCTGGGGCCATTTGAACAGGGTCCCCCAGGGGGCAACTCAGCAGTTCCTTGTAGTTTAGTCTAGGGGTCCCATGGTGCACGATCCTTAGGGCAACCCCAACAGAGCGGCTGCTCCTGCTGCAGGGATGGCCCCCTGAGGCTTCTCCCTCCATTGCTCCCCAGCCACAGAGGACAGCAATTGCTGTTGGTGATTCTCTCTCAGGGCTCCGACAATTAAGCAACTCAGCTTTAGTCCTGTGGGTTACCCCTGGGCTTGGAGGGGCTGCAGCTCCCTGTTCATTTCCTTCTGAGGGTCAAAGGACACCCTTTGTGACCCACAAGGAACACAGGTACAGCTTCCTAGGCAGCTTTTCAGAGTCACCAACCTACCTGTGACTTCCATTCCTGCTCTGCCCTGAAGCCTCATGACTAGCTGAACACCCTCCCCCAGGGGTGCTCAGGAAGTGAGGGGTCTGCACCCTCCTGAATCTTGAGAGAACACATGGGAGAGGTCATCGGGGCACAGAGAAAAGATCAGCTCTTGATCGTTTTTCTGGTAGTAGACTTGTGTGCAGTGGAGATCTCACCAGGCAAAGGGTGGGAAGCAGAAGGCTCAGAGCAGGGTTGGGGGGGGGCGCGGGTAGGAGAGGCGCTGCTGGGAGGCTTTCAGCTGCAAGGAGTAGGAGCAGGTGCACAAAGGCAGAAGCCAAGCAGTTTAGGCAATCAGGGCTATTTTTTTTTTCAGTTAATAAGAAGTTCACAATGAGCTGACTTTTGGGGTTGGTTAAGTAGTTCTGTTGTGTCTAGATACTGAATTAGTGCCTCTGCTGTTGTCTGAGTTTTCCTAAAGTCCAAAAGCAAGGTGGAGCAGGACTCTACCCTGTATCACTCCAGAGGAGTCCTACAAGACGTCCCCAGGGCATTTCCACTAATGTCTCTGGACAGAATTAGGTCTAGTGACTGCCAAGGGACCAAGGGCATCTGGAAAATGGGTTTCTCTGGGCTTTGGGTTTCTATTTATCATTAATATAGGTTCTACCAGTGGAGAAGTAGAGGTGACACCCTGTGTTGGCAAAGGACAAAATCATAGATGAGGATAAGAGTGCAGTTTTATAAATAAATAAATATATATATGTATGTATATATATATATATATATATATATATATATATATTTGCCCCTCCTTTTCCTCCTCCCACATACTTTAAAAGGTGTTTTGCAAATAAACATACTTTCGTCTTCCTATACTCACAATACATATTTAGAACACTACATATTATATTATGCAATATAGTACTGCACATGTGTGCATGAAAACTCAGTGTCTAAAGTGGGTTACCCATGCCTTCAAGAATGAGCTTCATTTTCAAGGAAGCAAAAGATAACAGCATCATCAGCTGTTATCTTGTAGAATATTAATGCATTTATGCTTGCATGGAGTGGGAAGACTAGAATGTGCTATTAATCTAAATGCTTTAGCAAATTATTGAGTAGAGAAGTAAGAACCTCCAGCCCCTCTTACAGATTCCTTTCATCAATAGACAAGAAGCCCAGCTAAAAATGGAGATGAATTTCTATTGTGGCTACCATAAGATGTTATAAAAGAAAGAGTATAG